>NW_026599615.1:225000-525000 GCF_023634155.1 Falco peregrinus | reverse complement strand
ACCTGCCAGACTCTTGCTCTCCTGCTGTAAGGTTCATTTTAGAAGCTCTGCACAGTATAGGCCTGAGGATTTCCTTCTGTAGAATTCTTGAACACAAAACAAATGTGAACCATCGTCGAGGACTTTTCTTTTTTTTTTTTTTTAAGAGAAAAAATGCTTTCACGTGACGCTGGTATTTTGCAGAAACCCACAGATCAAATTGTCAGATACCCTCACAGCCATGGCGAATGAACTTTTTCAGCCATACACTCGCATTCAGTTTGAACATGTTAGACTGGTCTCAGTGCAGCTGCTGACTGCTCTAACCACCTGACTGGTAGCGGCCTGAGTGAATGACCTGAATCCCTGCAGCAGCACAATCCTAAGAGCACTTAAACATGCTTCTATATGCAAAGGGAAGAGTATGTTTTGGGAAAGGCAATATCAGCTGAAATACTGTAACCAATAGCACATCTTGATTTTCTTTGACAAGGTGTGAACCGCACAGGGGGGCTTATCTGGGATGGCTCTGCACTCTGATAACAGCTGTAAAATCCAGGGTTACAGATCTCTCTTCTAACAGGCCGTACCCTCTTCAGAAGCAGCTTAATGTGCATTGGCAAAAAAAGACTAGCTACCTGACTGAGAACAACTGCCCTTACCCTACCAAAGAAAAAGTTACCATTGTTACCGGAGAGCGGCAGGAAGGCGACTGGGGGACCACCCCCCGCAGCCCTGTCCCCTGGGGGATGGCCCCGGCCCCCCCACCAACCCACGGGGCAGCCGCCACAGACAGGGGGAGCGCGACGTGACTCAGGGCTTTTCTCCGCACCCTGGGTGCCGCCGGAGCGCTCCCCATTGCCGGCGCAGTGCGGGGCGGCCACTGCGTGGGGGAGCGGCTGGGGAGGCCGGCAGGTTGGGCGGGTGCAGGCGGCCGGTGGACCGAGCCCCTCAATCATTGAAACATATCCAAGGTAGTTTCTTGTATTATAATAAAGGACAATAGCATGCAATATGATAAAAGGAAACAGTAGTAGCTATTGTGAGCGATATGATAAAAGAGCAATAGGAGCGAAGCACCAAATTTTCACTGAAAGCCTTCACGAGACTAAGGAAAGGAGACATCACCAACTCCAACCCCAACATCACACAGGACCACCTTTTGTCTGGGAGCGCCCTTGCAGCCGGCACCAGCAGTCTCTTGGGAACTGGGAAATTCCCCTGGAGAAGGTGCCAGAAAGGAATCCTCTTGCTGCTTCTCAACCTGCCCTGGCAGCCATGTGAGGCACAGCACAAAAGTTCTGCTCCCTGCTCTCTGGGATGAGCAAAATTGACACGGCACATTTGCAATAATACACAGACCCAAGAAGTCACCTTGGAAAAGTAAAAGCGTAGCACTGCTCCCCTGGAGAAGGTGACAGGAAGGAGATCTCTTGCTGTTACTCATCCTCCCCTTGCAGCCATGTAAGGAACAGCACAAAAGTTCTGCTCCCGTCTTTCTGTGGTGAGAAAATTGACCTCTTTTCATTGGCAAGAATGCACAGCCCAAAAATCTCACCTTGACAAAGTGCAGCAGTGCTCCCTGGAGAAGGTGACAGGAAGGAATTCTCTTGCTGTTTCTCACCATGCCCTGGCAGCCATGTGAGGCACAGCAGAAAAGTGCTGCTCCCTGCTTTCTAAAGTTGGCAAAATTGACCGTTTATAGTTCTACTCATGTAGAGACAGGACTTTCTTATTCAAAAGCAAAACCCAAAAAGCCACATAGCCTTGGGAAACCCCTTGTCCTTCAGTGTGGCTGGTGACTTCCCATGGCTCTTCCGCAAGGCAGGAGAAATAACCATGAATTTGGAAGCCCACGTAAATTCAAGTACACTTAGTCCTCTGACAGTCACTACTTATGGGCCAGCGGTCCTCTCACCCCTCCACAGATCTGCCTGTTAGTCCTCTAGCAGTCATTCCCCATGGAGGGACCACAAGTCCTCCACACCTACCCACCAGCTCACCAGAAATGAGTCAGACCACACCAGAAGTGACACCGCCTGACCTGCAGGAGATATATTACACCAGTAACGATGGTTTCAAGGCAGAAAACACACCACCATCCACCAGCACAGCAGAAAAACAACCAGAAGAAACTTTGTACACAAACCAATGGCTCCATCCAAACCCTGCAAAGGCCAAAAAGCTGAGAAAAGGCACTCTCCACAAAAAAAACCCAACACACAGAACACAAGATCACACTACCATTACCCCAGGAACCCAGGTCAACAAACCCACATTCTTCCATAACAATAACACGCTTTAACACTTTACTCGCTTAACCAGTGGCATACCATAACCTTGTAATCCTGAGAGACATCCGTGCGCTGCTCCACACGTCACCAAAAGCAGGGGCTGAGGAAGGCTGCTTGGGGGCCCGTCAAGGGCACCAGCTCCCCTGGTTTCCAGCCGGCGGCGGGGCCCATCAGGGTGCAGCACCCTCAGCAATGCCCGGCTCCTTGCGCCTCGGCCCCAGGGCTGCAGCGCAGGGCTGGCCCCAGCCGGGGCTGGGCTGGGAACAGCCAGGCAGGGCCCCTGGCAGCCCCGGCACGCACCTGCTCCCTGCATGGGGCAGCCTGGTCCTTTGCAATCGACACCGTGGCATCCAGAGAACTGCCCTGCCTTGGGCCTGAGCCATCTCTGCAGGGATGAGGCCTTCCTCGGCGTCCATCCCTCAAATCCCTCCCTCTGGCCCCCACAGTCTGTCCCTAAAACACTTCCCCTCGCCCCCGGTCCCTGCGAGCAGGGAATCCGCCTCCCCAGCTGTGAGCCCGGGCGGCGCAAGCCCCCTCAGGTCTCACCCTGCCATCCATGTGGTTCCTGGAAGAAACACCATCCCACCATGCCCGAGGGAAACCACTATCCCTATAGACACAATGGGGGCAGCCGGTACTGGGGGGGGGGGGGGGTGTTGGGGGGGGGGGGGGTGTCACTCTTGGGGCTATTCTAGTGAGCAACACTCAGAGAGGCCAAAAACTGGAGTGCACGGTTGATGCCAGCATTACAGCCGGCTGCAAGCGAAAGGCACTCAATGGGCATGGGCGCTGCTGGGAGGGAAAGCGCCACGTCAGGACGGTCGGGAATCTTGGCTGGCTGGGAGGGAGCTCCATCGAGCGCTCAGAGTCGAGGCTTGAGATCCGTGCAGCCACGGAGGTTTTTGCACGGAGAGCTGTGCTAAGCAAGGCTGGTTTATCACTTTGGCTGCAACACGAGGGTGCTGCACCCATGCATGTGTGCTTCCCCTGAGCAGACAGAGAACTTTCTCTCCTGGGCTTTGTTCCCTCTGGGACAGCGGCCCCACCTCTCAGCACCATGAAGACTCAGGTTCTGACGCCCAAAGGCTTTTCCAAGTCCTGTCCCTGCCTTCCCCACAGAACCCTGAGCCTCCAAACTCTCCCCAGCCCCGGAGAAGGGGCAGGGACAGCGCAAGGCAATTCAGCATCCTACAGCCGGATGGCCTCAACTTTCGGGGCCAGCAAAGCACCCTGCCCTGCGCACTACTGCAAAAGCAGGCTGAAGAAGGTTGCCATCCTACAAGAGCTGGAGGGGAAGAAACTGCAGTGAATATCACAACAGGTACGCTGCCTGCAGCTGTTAGGTGCTACTGCTCAATGCCGTCCCAGGTAAGGAGTGCCGACACTTTCCTCAGCCTCACAGACCCCCTGCGAGCCCAGGGACCTGGCCTCCCTGATTTAGGGCTCCCACAGATGGGAATTTGCTCTCCAAGGAAATGCAGTCATTGCAATCAACCTTTCCTCCCCAAAACATCAGCTAGAACATGGATGGAACTGGAATGGGAAGCACTGAGCTCCTTTACCCTGAAGCCCAGGGGGGACACCCTCATGTCGTGGATGGTTTACTTGTCCTATGCCATTCAAAAAAGCATCAACATCCCTCTGAGGCTGTACATTAGTTTTACCCTTGGGCAGTGTGTCTTACTGAAAGGAATCTTCCCAACGAACCTCAGCTTCTCCTGATCCTCCTCTTCTTGACTAACAAAAGCCTTCCACTGGAAGTGGGCTAAGATTTTACTCTGATTGTGGATGACGACGGATTTGTGGTTTGACAGCGTGATGTAGGTCTTCCCAGCTGTCAAGGAGTTCCTGTCTAGCCTGGTGTTGACATCTTCAGCTGCTCCATGAAGGCTTGCATGAATATCTTCACCTGTAATAAAACAAAAGGGAGACTTTGCTCATCGCCCTTGCTGATGGGAGTACAAGGAACAGAGGAAGCCACAAGGAACAGAAGTGTCACAGCCCTTAGCTATATTAGCAGTTCCACAGATCAATACATTTATCACATCCTGACAGCTGCATGTGTACTGCATGAGGATGTCCTGGACACCACCTTAAGCACCTTATTTCTGGGTGGGCTTGTAGACATTTATCCCCAAGGCAACACTATCTACAGGGAGACGTTTTCAGTGTGCCCAGGTGGCCTTTGGGTCGCCATCCCACCCGGGTCACTGGGAATTCTGCATACAAGTCATTCAGGTGACTGAGGAGGCCCCACCTCGGTCACGGCTCGCCAAGAGTCTCCTGCAAGCACGCCACCGGGGTTGTGTCTCTCCTGATCCCTTATTGCCAACATGCCAAGATGCCTGGGGCATGCAGGCAGAAGAGGGAGGTGAAGAGAAACAGGCAAAGTGACAGCCCACGGCAGGATGGGGCGCAGATGAGAACTTCACCGTGTTGGAGCAGCAGTGCCCTCAGTTGCTGGGGGTCTGTGAAGATAGGTCAGAACAAGACTGGTGGGGCACGGCCCACACCAACCTGCCCATCACAGCCCTGCAAGCCCATTTCTTCTGCCTGGAGCCTGGCGGTATAGGACAAGGCCTCAAGGACAAGAGTCCAAGTACTGATAGCCTGATGAACAGAGACTTGTTAGAACTTGTAGGGCACAAGCCCTGGGAGCAAAGGAACAAGCTAACTGCAGACCCCTGAGCCGTCACAGTTGAGGAGGCAACCAGACGGACAGAGAAACAAGTAGCCAGATAAGGGAACGGATGGCGCCGACATGTAACTTTGTTAATCAAGAAAGCCGCGTAGAAAGAAACTCCCTAACTTTGGAATAGAAACTGTTGCTATGTCAAGGTAAACTAATAAGTTCCTGTTGTTCTAACGGTGTGCCTTAAATATCAACCAATCAGTGTTTTTTACGCTTAAGATTTAACCAATCAGTGTGTAATATGTAGAAGGTAGAAATGTATATAATTGTAAGAAAATCACTAATAAATGGACAACTTGCTTGCATCAAGCTGCGTCCCGTCTCTTCATTCGCCGCGCCTATGCCCAAGCGTGCAAGCCTGCACCGAGTATTCCCAAGCTGTCCCACAACCCGAGCGAGCACACCTTTGCTTTCCACCTCAGACCGAAGAGGAGAGAGCCCCTGGCTGCGCACGGCAGCCGATTAACGCCTGGAGTCTTGCTGGAGCACCTGCCAGCACTTCACCCTCCAGAAGAGACCCCCACCAAAGCGCCCCTCACTGCCAGAGCTTCCAAACCTTCATTCTTCCCAACCAAGCAACTCCTGGGAGTCAACCATCTCAAACTTGAGCACCGAGCCTACTCTGCCTGTTGCAGGTGAGGGTTTCCAGGTGAGAAGCAAACCCCAAACACGAGACATTCTCCATCGAAATGGCACTTCTGTGGAGCGTGTTTAAAGCCTCAGAGCCAGCCCCAGCTGAGAAGGGCAGCGACCCGGCCATCCCTGGAGAGCATCCCCCTGCCGAGGCAGAGCCTTCTCCTCGCTGCACGGGTTACACCAAGGCAGCCAGGGGATGGACCTGCCTTTCCAAGGCAGCCACACAACAGCACGGGGGAGAGCTGGCGGTGTCCTACATGGACTCCTTAAACCCTAAGGCAGACACAATGCGGCGACTCACAGCCGTGCCAGGAGAAAGAGAGCCCCTCTCTTGGAGGGAGGTTGGGGAATGAATCACCCTTCAAACAGATCTCTGCAGCCATTCCTTCTTCTCCACACATGGAGAGTTCAGCCTTCGTGCCTGTATAACCTCAACTTCTCTGCTCTTAAGGGAGCCGAAGAGGAGTGGGGGGGATTCCATGCCAGACATGAGTTATGTTGTGAGAGAAACAGCGATGTCTCCAATGACTGGACAGCCTGCTTTCTATAACAGACAACTCAGCGTACAAAAATAACTGAGGTTCAGAAGCGTTACAGAGGCAGGTGTGCTTTATAAGCACTGCCTTCCCCCTCCGCTGAATCCTCAGCATAAGTTGGCAAGCAGAGGAAGCAGGACCCAAGAACTGGGAGACATGCACAGTGCTTCGAGCATGCACAACTCCGGTTCATGGAAACATGACCTAATGCTCTACAAGACAACTAACTACTGCAAAATAATCTCCACGAAAACTATCATGGTCTCACTGTCTAAACCCATGGACAGGTGGGTCTTGAAATAATGGGTATAGTTCTGATCTTCAAAGCCAAGCTGAAGCCTTTGAAAGTCAATCGTTCTTTCTGCCCTTCTCCAAAGTACAGAGGAGCTTCTATACAAAGACTGAACAGGATTCCTTAACCTAGAAATCACACAAGAGATAGGTAGGTTTGTAAAACGGCCTGGGAAAATCCGAAGGAGGAAAAATTTGTCACCATTTGTTGTAAAACAGGAACCCAAGGGCCTGAAATAGTATTAGTCAGAAATTACAGAAGTGTAGTACCAGCACTTTCCCAAGGAATATTCCTTCCTTTGGAACGTACTGCCATGGGAGCCTACAGAAGCTCACAGCTACAAACCCACAAAGCAACTGGACAAAGGCTTGGAAGGTAAAACCATCAGAAGTGATTAAACAAAGATGGGAATAAAGCCTCCAGCACAGAAAAATGCTAACTCCAGGGCCCATGAGGCAGAAAGCACATGCACTGCCTGCTTCTACACGCTTTGCTGAGCATCCCCTACTGCTGCTCTCCTGGAGAGGAACCAGGGACACAGACACGCTTACACTTACGCTCCTGGCTGACACCAGCGTCCCCCAGGGAGAGACCAGCACGCAGCCACACAGAACAAGGGCACACTCAGCCTTTGCCCCTTACCTGCTCACTTGAAGCACCAAAACATGCAGAGGTTTTGAAAGAAAAGGGTTTAGAAAGAAAAGGGTTTAGAAAGAGTCTGCAAAGCAAGTTTAACAGTCTTCTGCTTTGAAGGACGCAGAGCATGGGCACCATGCAGTGTCCAGCACTTACCTGTGTCGTAGTGTACTGTCAGGGGTCTGGCATAATCACCAGTCTTCTCTGGGTGGAAGTCCACTGTTACTTGCACGGCATCACCAATCCCAAGAGTCCCAGCAGAGCGATCAACAGAGAAAGGGCTGCAACACGGAGAGGCACATCAGGATTATTGTGGGACCTTTGGGGACTATGTGGCTGTCTCGCTCACTCCAGCTCACCTGCGCAAGCAAGAAGCAAGCAAACCACAGTCAGCAGAAGAAAAAGAGAACAGACAGTATCAGAAACTGAGCCACCAACTCGACTCCTGAAGAGCTCCAGCCCTCAGAACATCTATGCTATAAAATGACCTCGTCTCCCCCATACCCTGCATCCAGTTCTCTGCAGCAAGGCTCAAGAGTCTGACTGCTAGCGATACGATCGGAGGAGGGTTTCTGAAGAGCACGGAGATGGTGAGGGTTATTTGCATGCACAGCTTGACACGGACTTCCTCAGGAATCCGTCTTTTCCTGCCACCTATACACCTCAAGAGATACAAATGTCAAGGCAATCCCTGTCCCAGTGAGATTTCAGCCTGGAAATCAGACAGGGAGAAGAGAATTTCTTCTTGAAGATCAGAGAATAACTGGAGCTTAAGTTGCAGAATTCAACTCTCTTTTTTTTTTTTACCTTGAAAGCATCCTGGTTTTGCCTAAGAAAGGGCACATTTTATCAGCGTTTCAGTGAAAGCTGCTCTAAGCAAAGAAAAATCTGTAGGAGTGCAAAGGCACATTAGAGTGATACAATAACAAGGGAACAAGACACAAAAGGAGTACTCATTTACAGCCTGAACAATTAAATCTCTAGCTAAATGAAGCACCATCAACAGGAGCATATCGAGGTAAGTTTAACAGGAGGTTTTCGGTGTATTCACAAGCAATGCAGTCTGGGGCTCCGGGTTGTAATCCAAGCTTGGTAACTGTTTGATTGGCCCGCTGGAGGAATTCTGTGCAATGTGTTGGAAATAATTATGAAAAGGTGTTGGTGTACTTTGGATTTAACACTAGCAATTATGATTTGTGGCCAGGTAAACAGCTCTCGGCTGACAGACACATAATTCAGTTCTTTAACGCTTAGGAAAAAGTCAGATGCAACATGCTCCTGCACAACAGCAGCTGGGCTTTGTGGCTCCTGTACAGCCTCACTTAAAGCAAAAGTTACTGGCTTTAGTGCTTTGCTGGTGGTCAATTTGTCACCTCAAAAACACCTTCCAGAGAGTTTCCCAGTGATTAGGGAATGCAGCACACAAAAATAATGAGAAAATCAGGAGCCATGCACGAGCTGAGCTTCATTCATAGAAGTAGTGACAGCTGATGAAATTGCTGGAGCTCCTGCTCATTAAGGAGATATTGCTGCAATTAGGGGCCTGACCTGCTCCCATGACAACAGCAAGAACATCGGCAGTGACTAATGGGGAAGCACTGGGCCTGCAGTGTTCACATGCTGGGCCTGAGACACCTGGGAGGGAGGAGGAAAGCCAAGGCCCTGCCAGCCTCAGAACTGGATTGTTCTACATGGCCCTGCACCTGCACTGGGGGTTGTGCCTGGTTATACTGGGCAGGGCTCTGCTGGTGCTCAGCTGGCATCACTGCCTGCTGGGGGAAAAGGCACAGAAAAATTCCCCCCACCTTTTTTTTTTTTTCTCCCCCCACCCCCCGAAACATGGCCAGAACAGAAAAGCTGCTGGTTAAGGGCCACACTTCAGCACCACCTCCCATCCCATCCCCTTGTCTGCATACCCCTGCCCTCAGATAGCTGGGATGGGAATAACACTCCTGAGGATGACTTCAGGGGGTGCCTGAGAAAGAAGGTATCTTCCCATCTTCAAATTATCAGAAGAAGAGGATCCCACCGAGGTCAGGACTCATTCTCAGGACTGAGAAACAGAGCACAAGTCAGACACCGCACCTCCTGCCTCCCACCCCACGCTGTACCCACGGGACAACTTTGTTACTGCTGTCGCAGGAGCTTGTTCTCCCTCACATAGACCTGGTTCTCCAAGACCCAGAGGGATGTAGGGTCCATGCTTAAACTGAACTCTGAACTTCAGTCCACATCACTAAGCTGTTCCCTGCAGCCTACAGATAAGAGATGCTAAGGAAACGTCCCTGACACACTAATAGCCACATGAAAGCCACTGCCAAGAGATGAAGCTGCCAGGCTAAACTCTGGCCTTCTCTCCATTAATTGTGAGCTGTTCTTTAGGATAATTCTTGTCCTGTTAGATCTACGCTGTTAGTGAATCACTACTACTCCTGAAAAAACAGGAAAGATAATATTTGGAGGTTTTTTAACAGCTTCTTTTCTGACATCCTTTTTAACTATGTGCATTTGTACGTTTGCTTTGTTGTACAACATCTAAACTGCCACAGGTCCAGATCTCCCAGCGGTGCCTTGCAATCCCCAGCTTGTATAAACTCATCTAGCCGCACCAGCCCGAGGGAGACCTTCCCGCCAGAACCTGCTGAGATCTTGCCCGTTACTGCCCTGCAGAAAGGGAGCAACACCAGACTAGTAAGCAATTTCATAGGGATCTGTTCTGGCATCTGTTGTCCTGTCCTTGTACATCCTGTGGTAACTCTCCAATCCCACACCTCGATGTCGTATATGGGTACTACAGGGGGCTCCTAGCACTGCACCTTGTAGCATCATTTCCTGAGCTTTCAGAGCCTGATGGGACATTCCTTAATGTATCTTCTCAGACGGATCCTCTCTGACGCCATAGCACAGCGTAGCACAAGGTCTGTAACGTCAGGAAAAGGCAGTGCTGCGCTGAGATCTGCTTCCAGGCACCATTTTCAACTGAAACGTACTGGAATGACATTTATCTCCCTGAATGCCGTGGAGAAGAAACTCGTTATCCAGCCTTAACAATGAGAACAACAGGAAGAGACTTTCTATATTTACACTAGTACTGCTCTGACTCTCCAGCCTACTTGTCACGCCAGCTGGGAGGCCACTTCTTCTCTGCTGGGGTTGCTGGAGCCACTGAGCTCACCTGGGACCTCGGGGCAGGTACCTGAGCAACTGCTCACAGTACAAGCAGCAGGGAACCCACTGTCACCCAGTGCAGTCCCCAGCACTGGCTGGAAAAACCACTCCTGGCCCACCATGGCCTCATTGCACAGGGAGAAAGAACGTGGGAGTTCTGCTCTCAGGCTGCAAGGGAACGTGCTGACCTGGTCAAGAGGGGTGAACACTCGGATTCTGAGTGGAGGATACAAGCTTGGGGCACTACGGTCCAGTTACTGGAGGGCTGGGCTCCCATTCACTGGGACACAGCAGAACTGCATGCAGCAGAGGGATGGTAAATGCAACCACCTGTATTTGGGGTGGAAGAATCCCTGGCAGTACAGGCTGGTGGGCACAAAAGCCTTTCTACGGAAAGGGAGCTTAGAGGCTGCAGCACAGGACATACAGGGAGATGCTGGGATAAAGGGCTTTGCACAGCCTGGAGGAGGACAGAGCAAGGCTGGTATTACCCGATCTTACTTCTCATGTTGTGTGCACACCCGATCGAACTTTGACACTGGTCTTGCTTTGAGCGCCATGTTTGCTCAGATGATCTCCAGAGGTCCCTTCCAAAGTTATTCTGAGTTTCTCTTCTCCATCAGCCCAATTCCATTTCACATAGCCCCCAAATTTCTCATATTTCCTATACATTTGTGCATATATCCAAGCAGATGGTAGACAGACAGGCATTGGAGGAACTCAACCTCTAAGAAAGTTCCCAATGAAGAATTCATTATGACATTTTGCTGAACACTTAAAGCAAAAAAAATAAAAAGAGCAGAAACACAGGAACTTCAGAGTATTTAAAAAGAAATCTGAATGAAAGTGGGGGTGACCTAATTAGAATAAAACACTGCTTATACTCAAAGATTTAAATCACCAGTTTGAAATTTCAAACTGGCTTTCAAAAATTCGTAATGAAATGGAAGAGATGACTGATGCCTTCAGCTGACATGGGAAATCTTACCAGCTTTTGATCTCTGCACACACACACAATCCAGTTATTCAGAATTCTACTTTTTTGTGTGTCGTATGAAATAAAGCTTTTGTAACACTTCCCATGCCTTTGTTGCAAATCAGGACTGAAAAATTTAATTGCTGAAGTTCAGCATAAAATCCGTATCAAGCAGGATTCAACACACGCTGTATCACTCAACAGAATAGTTGGCAAGGACATGGCCAAGAGATGCCAGACACGACTGGGTATCTGTTTTGGTGGTGACGACTAGATCTGGAAATCCCAGAGGGAAGCTGTACAGCGATTTACAAGGTCCTGCCTACGTATTTCCACAGTGAAATGCAGCAGCCTGCTTGAACAGCATCCTGGAAGCCTGCTTCAACAGCCTTGCCAGGCTTTGGTAGGAGCCTCTTGGACCCTCATGTTTCCCAGGAGAAAGAGCAAAGATCCTTCTCTTGACCCCTGTTTTCCTGGGGAAGAAACCGAAGCAACTCAGGTGCACTAAGGCAGACAGCAGGTCTTTGCTGCGTTCTGGACCTCAGCTCCTGCACCAAGACCTCTGGGACCAAGCAACTTGGAGCTAACTACCAGCCAGCTGAACTGGTTTCCTTGCAGGTGCAGTGTCAAAAATGCACTACCCTCTCCAGTTCAGCAAACTGGAAAAACAGTGACTGTCTTCTGAGACCAAGAGGAACAGTACAGGCTGTCCACAACGCCACACACGTCAGGCACTTGACCAGGAGACTGCCCAAATACCACGTGCTTGTGGCCTCCCAGGGAATGGGTATATTTGGCCAATAGGGCCACATAACCATTTCAGAAGGTGCTGAAGATCAAGGGGGTTGCCGGTAGCTACTACAAAGTGCTAGAGCACTTTCCAGGAGATCTGAGAGAGACAAAGCTCTACAAGAGGCTCCCAACCCACGCACCAGGTATTTGCTGCATCTTTGGCCTGTGCCCCTGCTGTAAGTCATTCCTCTTTGGGGCTAAAGTGCAGGTTTGAAGCCGCTGCCAGCTCATCTCCACTTAAGAGCTCATTCTAATGAAGAATAGTGGATCCCAGGGACCAGATCAAACCTACTGGAAAACCAGGTTCTGGACCCCACAGGGTTTTTGTCAGGGTCTCAATACCAATTGCTTTGATCTATCATCTCTGATTGCACTTGCTACTATAGACAAACTGCTGGTAAAGCTGATGATAAATTCTTAAATGCCTCTTCCACCAGCTCAGAGCTTGCCCATTTCTTAACACTGCCCTTGGTCTGCAGGAACTGAGCTCCTAGAGCTGTCGTCTGCCCCGCAGGATCTTACACAGCCCGAGGGCAGTCCAGCTGCCTTCCTACATTTGCTCGTTCAATCTAACAGAATCAGCCTTGCACGACTGTGCACTGAAGACACCGTTGCACTATAAAACTCCACTCTGCAGCTTGCAGAGTTTTAGCAGAGGTTGCACCATGCTTCAAACACTATAATCAACAGCAAAACCCACGTGCCCTGCCCATCTCCAGCCACGACAGCAGCATGGCAGCTCAAATGCTCTGGTTCCTTTTTGTCGCTGTTTCCCAACTATATTATCACAGAACAGTGTTTTGCGCAAAAAAAGATGAGCTCCCTACCTCTGTGTGCTGATGCAGTAGCAGGCCTCCCGGTTACCAACGTTGCGAACCAGCAGCGTTTTCTGGGTGCTGTACTTGACTGGACAGGCTGAGAAGTTCAGCTGGTCAGGGAAGTCCAGGATAGCTCGGGCACCTATAGCTCGGAGAGGCACAACAAACTTCTCCCTTTCTGTGATGCAGATGAGCTCCTGGAAATAATCCTGCAGGGAAAGAAACAATCTCAGCACAATGCTTTTAGCACCATTCCCATGGCAGAAGAAAAACTGCTCTTTTCTAGGACTGTTGCAGTAGCGTTCAATAACGTAGTAATAGTACATTTTACCTTCATGACCTTTCATTCCAGTAGCATGACTTGCACAGGGTTGTTAACTTGCAAAGGAGAAACAACCCCACTGATTCACCTGCTTTTGCAGCAAGCTGGCAGCACCACAATTATCTGATGCTTTGATTCCGAGGCACCAAAACAGAGTCGCTTCACGCAAGGGATCACAGCACTAACGCAACCTGCTTCGATCGCCACTGCAGACTGTTGGAAGCGCCACTGAGAACCCAGCTGTGCCACAGCACTAACTCCAATGTCAGCAACACGGCGACCTCGTTGAAGCTTGGCAGGGGATGCTCAGGTACGTTTTCAAAAGGACTTCACCACATACGTGATCAACGGTCAGTCGCTGGGGAAATACTTCACAAGCTGGACACGGTAATTGCTGCGATGCCAGGTGAGTGTAGGGTACGGCTGTATTTCTCACCCCCTCCCACAGCCTTACAGGGCCAAGGCTGGAGACACGCACCCTTCAAAAGCCACCTGATCCACCTCCCCACACCAGAACCGGCTCAGCTCTGCACCCAAAGTGTCCCTCGAGATGTTTCACAGGTATTTCAAAGCGCTAACAACTCCACCCCTGCCCTCAGCAGCCTACGCCAGCTCTGCACTGCAATTCAAGAGAGTTCTTCCTCTGCCTAATCTCAGTTTCCCTTTACATCTCACCCCAGCCCCAGGGGACACAGAGACAGCTCTGGCTGATGCCTTAATCGAACCCCTCCGTAAAGTCTGTTCTAGAGGAGTAAGTGACGGCGTGCCTGGTTAGCACACCCACCCCAGGCAGGCGGCATCGGGAGCTGCACACGGGGGACACTCAGACACCCCACCAGAGCAAAGCCGGCTGTGCAGTCCCAGCCACTGGCTCGTTCAGAACAGAGCCAGGCAATCCCCCCCCCATCCGGGCTGCCTGGCATTTAGCAGCAGGAAGGCAAATCAAATTACAAAAAGCATTTTACTGTAGGGATGAGCAGATCAGACTCCAGATGGATGGCTGGCACCGCTGGCTGCACTGCAAGTACCACCTTGCCCCCACTGAAATCAGTGGGGAAACTGTTGCCCCAGGGCCAGGAGCCATTGCCCCCAGCAGGCTCTTATCGATGAGCTGATCAAAGCTCTGCTTCTCATCAGTCACTCGCTGCCCTGATTTTTGCGCCGGTGCTTTTAACTCATTTGATATTCTTGTAATTGTTGAAGCAGCAAGCGCTTTGATTTAGGAACCGCACACAGCAGCAAACTCCCTTCAGCAGAACTGATCCGGATTCCTCCGCGGTTGGGATTTCCTGCTCTCATCCCCTCCTGGAAGGGCCCTAAGGCGGTTGGGATTTCCTGCTCCCATCCCCTTCCTGGAAGGGCCCTAAGGCAGCCAGCCGTGGCACAGACACGTACCCAGTGCTCCAACACAACAGCTGACACCCAGCGCCTCACCCACCACCCAGCGCCTCACCCACTGCTAAGGTTGACAAAACAGATGCTGCCCCATCCAAGGCACAAAGAATAAAGAAGGATCTCTTTTTCTAGAGATCTCAAACAGTCACCCTACAAACTGCACAAGGGCTTTTGCTTTTCCTATTTGGAAGGTAAAATACTAGCAAGGGAACTGCAGCAAGCAACCTGCAGGATTTAACATCATATTCCAGGCAAGGGTTTCATCTTCAGCAAGCCTTTCTGAATTAGCAAGTTTGTACTCAATCTTGCAGCCCAAGCCCTCTAAAATAAAAGCTATGGGCAGCCCATATGACTTTAAAGCACCCATTAGCTCCTGGGTACTTCACCTCCCAGACTGTTCAGATGCTCAGAAACTGCATTAGCAAATGGAGAGTGCCTTTTGCTTTTGCTGTTGTTGTTATTTCAGCCACACTACTGTAACAAAGGCAAATCCAATTGAAAGCTACCTGCCTTAGTCAGTCTTGGCATGCCATATTTACTTATCTCTCTCTTCCAGATGCCAGGTAGACAGAGGAGGATGCAAGTTCAAATCAGCAGGGAGATAAAAAAAAAAAAAAAAGGAACTTCAACAACTGGAGGTATTTGAGGGAAGTAAAAGGAGGTAATTGTCAAGTCGTCGTCATTGCTAAGGAGCAAATGGATGACAGCAATGTAATTAAAAGCCCAAGAAATAAATCCCCCCCCTCCCCCAAAAGCAAGCACTGGCAGCCTTCCCAGCTCCCTTGCTGGTGAGGGGCACCGGGACCACCTGCACAGCAACGCACAAGGAAAGGGAATTCTTTCTCCAGGGACCTGAACGCAAGGCTAAAGCAGCAAGGATTTGGTTTCACAGAGACAACCGTGACCTTGGGAGAGAAAGCCGCCTCTCGCCATTCATGCAGATGCACATTATGCTCCAAGCCCCCTCTCCAGGGACACCGTGGGACATGGCATCCCGTGCAAGGCTTGACTCAGCACTTCAGAGCGGGCTGACCCTTCAGCCACGCTCTACAACCCCACCAAAGTGGGACCTTGCACCAGGCTGAATGCAGCGTCAGCCCAAACAGGGGGAAACCCAAGGCAGGAGGGGTGCTAGGCAGAAGCTGGCTGCTTGTGTCGCTGTGGACCCATGGTCCCTTAAGCTTTTGAAAGCTGAATTGCCCCCCTGGATGGGGAACGGGTTGCAGCCTCCACTGCAGCACTGCCTCGTGCTACCGGGACACTAACTCTGCTACACACTTGCCTACAGCCTGGGCAACTGTTGAGACCAGTTCAAAATCTTGTTCTGCTTCACAACTACAAACCCTTAGCAGACTGTTTAAGACCACGTTTCTAAATAAACATGCCTGGATGACAGAGGGGCTGCAACCCATCTATGCTCTAAAGTTTGTTGTGTTTAGACACAGCTTCAGGCTACAGATTTTCATGAAAACGTGACTTCACCCTTCATACAACTCCCCTCTCCATTGCAAGGATGACACAGACAGTTGTACGATGGTTCCCCTTCTCTCACACCCCTTTGACAAGCAGTAAGTTGCAAGCTCTGGCCTTCCAGGTATCGCCACTGGCACCCACTGGAACTGAAGCAGCTGCTCATCTCTGATGCTGTTTCAGGCTCTCTGCAAACTCAGGGGCTAACGGTAATACTGCCACAGCGATATCAACCTTAGCTGCCCACAACACCACACTCGGATGTCAGATTTCCTGTATAACCCATCCCAAATCCTTCACTGAATTCCTTGCAGCAGACGACTTGCACAGAAAAGATCCTTGTAGCATGAGGTCACATGGCAAGCCAAGCAGGGAAAGCTCCCGCTGAAACCCTGATATCAAAGGCTGGAAAATAAGGGCCGTGACAAGAAAGGAGGGACTGGAGGATGAAGATACAGTCGCAGGAGAAGGGGGTGCCCCTGCGCCTGCCCCCCTCAGCTGCCGGTTCACAGCACTCTGAAATGAGTCGCTTGGCTCCAGGTTCGTTTGGCACCGGGCCATTTGCCTTGGTCTTCTGCCCCTTTCCTCCCCACATGAGCCACCTTGAAAGTATACTTGGAATAGCTTCTGGGCGCTACAAAGCATCTAACAGGGCTGCGCTGAATTGTAAAGGACTTCGTTTCAGTAATGCAATAACTCACTGTCCTGTCGTATTTCATATTAATCAATGAGCATTAATTCAGTCTCCACTGAGCACCAGTAATGAATTTCACAAACCTCACAGACTGAGCTGGCATTGCCAGAAAATAATGTATAGCTACAGTGAAAAGAGCAAGAGGGTGTGGCGAATGAAGAGACGGGACGCAGCTTGATGCAAGCAAATGTCAATTTATTGTACAGAAGCACGAGTTTTTATACACTTTCAGAAGCTGCGCGTTTTAAACAGATTGGTTCTTGAAGCTAAGCCTTGCATACTAGGCAATCCCTGATTGGTGGTTAACTGCCATCAATTAACAGCAAGGTGTTGCCTTTCCTTGGCGCCATCTGTCTCCCACTCCCCTGTGCTCTGCAAACATGCCTCATCATGTTAATTGTTGTCTAGACAAGCTCGAGCACATTCCCCTCAGCTAACCGATTGCCGCGCGTGGTCCTAGTTTCCAGACCGCTCCTGCAACTCCCCCTTCCTGTTGCACAAAAGAACCCCTGAAACCAAGCGAAAACATGGCACAAGTAATAGAACAAATAAAAAAACAACTAAGACATATTATCAATGTCAAAATAACCCACTGTCTTTGTTCCGTACAGTTTTACAATTTCCCCTTTTCGTTTTTGAACAGCTGGTACCAGGTTTGCCATGTTCTGCAGGGCCCTTGCAAACATGACAGCAACCAAGGCAATAGCAAACAAACAATACTGCCAATTGAGTGAATGGATGCCAAAAAGGCTGACATTTTCTCAGATTTTGATAACATGTTGCTGCAATGGGGCGCCTAAAATCCACGCAGCACATACCATCAAAATCCTCACAGCCGTGTCCTTGAACCAACAACAAAAAGCAGTGGCAATTTTGACTCACATTCTTAACTGCCTACCAAACAAGGTGATTTAACTCTTTAATGCTTTCCCTGCTGTTACTCTGGATAAGAGAAGAACCGCTGCGACACGTTCCCATCATAGCCTCCTACTGCATTAGCATCTACAGAAAGACAATTATCGACAAAGTGTAAACAATATCAGCTTCTTTTGGATTAACATTATACATAGGTGGAAGGGCACACCAAACAAGAACTGGTTCAGTCAAAAAGTTGGAAACATCGCATGCCTTCTCTGAACATACCTCTGGGGTCATTCCCTTCATTCCCTCTCTTTTTTATGCAAAGAGAAACACTTTTACCATAACAGAGAAGCCCCTATTTACATCTCTGAGCCCGGACACAAACCACAGCTGTATGCTCCACCAGGCTCAGGGCAGAAATCATTCATGCAGTTACATAGCTATATATCACTACAAGCGTGCAGACACCTATTAAACACTAGATAACCATGTTTATCTTTCCTATTCTCCTTCACAATACCCAGCTGTTCTCTCATCTCTTGTTAGGTCAAATAATTCTCCAGCTTCCTCTCCTATCTCTCTCTTCAGACATTCTCTATCCTCTTTTTTGCTTGTTAATTGCGACAAGGCAAAGGTTGTGTGTAGCTGGGTGACCATGACCCGATTTATGTTACAATCAACTAAACACTGAATACAGGAAAAAAAGGTATGGGAGACATAAGGCAAACACCAATAAGGTGGTTAAAGATAATTATAATAAATCCTGTAATACTTTTGAGTCATGGCCCAAAGTTTCCCAGCCGTGAGAAGAGACCAAAGGCATCCCGCCCCTGGCTCTGTTGCAGATCTTTGTTTTAAGGCTTTTGAGTTTTGTATACTTTTGTAAATTAATTCACAGTGGTCACTCAGATTCACGTAACACATCCTATCAAAGTCTTCACACTTGTGTCCCTGTGCTAATAATAAAAATCAATAGCAACTCGGCTCTGTAGCAACATATGATGGACAGAATCAACATCTGTTAATAAGCCAGAAAAAAAATATAGTATTTGTAGTATTACTTTGTTTAGCAAGCTAGCAGCCTAATTTACTAAGCAAGTTAAGAGCGTGTACTATTCTTACAGAAGAGATTAGAGAAGCAAAAATGTGTTATGCTGCATTCCAGAACTCAGCCTGAGAATTACAGTCTGCTGTGAGTTCTGCGTTACAATCATTTGACACATGAAAAATGTGTTATGCTGCATTCCAGAACTCAGCCTGAGAATTACAGTCTGCTGTGAGTTCTGCGTTACAATCATTTGACACATGAAAAATGTGTTATGCTGCATTCCAGAACTCAGCCTGAGAATTACAGTCTGCTGTGAGTTCTGCGTTACAATCATTTGACACATGTTGGGGTTGCGATTGTGAAAGTTGCCCGTTTACAGTTTTCATTGGCATTATCACAGCTAGTTGTTTTAAAAGCAACCCTTGAGCTTCCTGATGTTCGACTTGTTGCAAAATATTCTGAAGCCAATCAATCAAGTTAGTATTAAAGTTAGTGACTCTCTAGGACCCTGCAAGACTGTGGCAAGACTCCCGCATCCTGACTGCCTTAATAGCCATTCCTTCATTTGCAAACAGTTGTCCCTGGGATACCTTGCCTGAGTCACAGAATCGGCACAGTTAATTGCTCCAGCCAACTGCTCATAGTTAACAGCAATGCCTGATTAAGGTTTTCAGTCAAGGCCACTACACACAGCTCACAAAAATCAGATAACCACATCATATACTGTATCAGTTAGTACCATACAAAGCAGTAACTTCCAATCATGCAGTGTGAGTGTATAAGGCTCTGCCATCACTTCAAGAAGGGACATAGCAAATGTATTATGAATCCTCCCTTCCCCCACTGCTTTAACTCTTTAACAGCCTCGTATTGCACAGGCTGCCACTCTGCAGGTTGATTTGTCTGACAAAATACTGAACATGCCATAGCGACTCCCAAAACCCATCACTTAAGTGTTTCCCACTTGCATTCCTGCCACCAATCCCTCAGACTCCCTTTCACCCTCCCCAAAATACAATCAATGCATCAGGAGAGACGAGGGGGTGGGGAAAAGGTCTAGCTCCTTGTCCAGATCTATAGGACCTGGATCAAAAGGTTTATCAGTGTCAATGGAATCATTGTCCGAGTTGTCCTGTTCCCATGCTTGGTCCTGTGTTGTGAGGGTCGCTGCAGTCAGTGACAGAAGCTTTGGGGGCAGAGGAGGTGTGGACAGAATCGCCATCGCTGACGGTGTCTTGAGAAGAGTCGCGCTGTCGGTGGAATTTACAGCCTCCTCTGGTTTGGCACCGTTAGTAGAATTAGTCTACACTTGGCAAAGAGTAGTCAGAATTTGCCACCAAGATGTTAAATGCATTCCCGACACGGAGTTCCCCTCCGCGGCAGCATCATACAATTGGCTGCTGTATGTACACACTTTCATTCTTTCAAAGTCTCTAAAGTTTCTTGGCTGCTCACCTGCCTCGATGCATACTGGTGTTATCCTCGGGGTTTAGGTTGTCCGCCTGGTCCAGCCAGCAAGACGATCGTTCAGCCAAGCCCTCTCCTCCGGAACGCAGCCCTCTTCCACGAACCGTCTTTTTTTTGTCCTTATTCTTCCAAGGCTTCGGGACACCACCACAGGGGTCACCATTTGAGGAGACTGAGGCACGGACTCCCTGATCTGACTAGAAGACCCTTTATGAGTCCATATACGTCTCTTTCTGGGGACGAAGCCTGATTCCCCGTTACGGATTTCCCACAGCTCACCTCTCAACTCCGGAGGGATTTCAGGCCGGCTCCTGCTTCCTTTCAGCAGATCATTCAAAGTTCTGTGGGATTCGCTGCACGTCGCTCAGATAGGCGATTCGAGAGCCCTTCACGTCAGATCCTTAAACGCATCACGTCGGGGTCACCAATTTGCGGCGAATGAAGAGACGGGACGCAGCTTGATGCAAGCAAATGTCAATTTATTGTACAGAAGCACGCGTTTATAAACACTTTCAGAAGCTGTGCGTTTTAAACAGATTGGTTCCTGAAGCTAAGCCTTGCATCCTAGGCAATCCCTGATTGGTGGTTAACTGCCATCAATTAACAGCAAGGTGTTACCTTTCCTTGGCGCCATCCGTCTCCCACTCCCCTGTGCTCTGCAAACATGCCTCATCATGTTAATTGTTGTCTAGACAAGCTCGAGCACATTCCCCTCAGCTAACTGATTGCCACACGTGGTCCTAGTTTCCAGCCCGCTCCTGCAAGAGGGCAAAACAGAATAAGCTGTGCTGGTTTTATATGCTTCTTACTTCCTTCTTCCTTTACAATAAACTATTAATAAGCCTGAAGGACACACAAATGGAAGTGTTTCTGTCTGTTGTTTGTCTGCCAGTCAGTGCCACAATGGTTCCCAGTTCAGCAGAGACTGTCAGACCATAATAATGCAAGGACACGCAGGAACGTGGGCTGGCACGAGAACACCCACGCTGTACAACTAGAGCCACAAAACAGAAACGTGCAAATCAGAAGCAGCAAGAGTAACTAAGTGGAAACGCTGCCCAGCAGAAAAATTAGCAGTTCATTTATAACACAAGTGTCAATAAACCAACAGACACGTCAGCTGTTTATTTATTTTCTGACAGTCCAACCACGTGGCACATTCCCAAATGACTGCCAGACGGTAGGAAACTGTTCATTTTCCAAGAAAGGGCTACGTGGCACACGGCATTTCAGCCACCAACAGCTCATGTGGCCCTAGTACTTACGGCTTGGCCACAACTGTACTCCTTTGAATCAGGAGTGACTTCACTCAAGTCAGACTTACCCCAGGGAAGAACAGATTCAAAGCAAGAGAATTATACAAACCAACTTCCCATCAGGAAGACCCGCATCCCAGTTCACTGGGTTATCCACAGTCCCTGTGGATCATGCAGTATCAGAGATGTAGGGGTTATTCAAAGGTAGCACTCCTGAGCCTTCCACAACTAACACACAGATACTCTGCAGGCAAGCAACTGCAAGCCCAACGCAGGTGGCTTTACGGAACATCTCCCAAAGCCTGCCTCTTGGCTAAGGGCTTTGCAAGGTGCTCTGAGCCTCCTGACCACGCTGTGGATGCATTTCTAGCTCAGCTACAGCACTCTGGCACTTCGCTGACTCACACTCCATCACGTATGAGCCAAAACATTCCGTTTGTACAAAATTCTGGTTCTGCTGTACAATCCCCATGTGCTCCTCACTGAGCAGCACGCATCCCTCCCCCAATGCCCTGCAAGGAGCACAAAACCCAGTTCAGCAGAAACCACCACGGTGTCACTGAAGCTGTGCAGAGGACCTCGCTGGCACAGCTCCCTAATGCCACACACTCACCAGTTCAAGGGCAAGACAAGGGGCAAAGTACTGGACATGAGCGCTCCTGGGAGTTACCTCACCCTACTTCTATTTGGGGTGATGTTCATGTGTTGCTCTGCTGCTTCTCTGTAGTTGAAGAGCAGCTCTTTGCCCTTCACGGGAACCGATTTAATTCCATCCCAAAAATGAATGCTCATGAATACTAATCAATCACATTTTAAAGGAAGCAGTGTCCCCTGCAAAGCCTACCTCGGTGAGGTTAAGCTCTTATGTCACTTGGGCAGTATGGAGAACTGCCCTAGGCCAACATCATTTTAACCTTCCATACGAATGATGTAAAACCATTTCTCAGTCCCTCCCCAAAGCAACAGATCATTTCACAAGCTCAGGGAGCCAGGGACCGCAGGGCATTTCCTCTTCAGTTTGCTACAGCCATGCTGTTTGAGGATAGGACAGGGCATTAAACTAAATCTAAGCAGCGAACACAAGATGAGAGAACAGCTGTACCCAAAGGGATCCTGCGCCTCTGGCCTGGCGCAGAAGCATCAGCTGGCTCAGAGCTATCCCCTAACCTCGCCTCGCCCACACAGTCACACAAAGAACCCTGCCAAGAGGTAGCAGAGTGCTGCTGGAAAGAGTCAGCCTGTCTGTATTCCCCTGCGATGCTTCCTCCCTTCCATGCCATGTGCTAAACCCTTCTGCATTAACAAGCCTCCAGACAACACTGTCACCCCTTCACATCACGGCACAGTGCCAGGCTTGCCAGAGCCACAGCACCGATGTTCAAACCTCCGAGCAAAAGCATGGCACATGGGGCAGGGAATAGGTGCCAGCTGACACAGCAACCACAGCCCCATGCACGCAGGCACAGCCACACCAGCGTGACTGCCCAAAGGCTCCAGGCTAACACTCTGCCTGCAGATGCTACCTGCCCCTTCACTCCTGTGTGCGCTCCAGATGCCTCAGTCCTCTGCAGCACACCAGCCTCCTGCTGGTTAAAGACATCTGGAGCTCAGCGTGTCTGGGCCAGGCTGGCTCCCTGCCACGAGCACAGCGCATCTTCTCCCCTAGAATCACAGCTGGAGCACAGGTGGGCAAGTATCCTCAGGGGCAGCACAGCGGCAAGGCTGGAACACAGAGGGTATGAAAAAGCATCACCTTCGCTCCAGCCCAGGGTGAGGCAGGGAACTGGTTGCCAGATGGGAAAGAGGAAAGCTCTCTGCATCTATTCACTCCTCTAGTATTTTCCATCATAATTAAGCCCCTAACACTGAGTAGAGAGGTGGGATGGCTAAACATCAACACTCCTCCTGGCCATTTTCCTACTGTCCCACGTGCACCTTCCCCTGCAAACGCCCAGGAAAGCACAGGGAAGGAATGCACAGCCCGTCGGTCCCTGCTGTGGTGGCATCGCATGGTGCTGCCATCCAGGCTGCCTGACCACAGCCTAGAGCAAACCTTGCAGCACGGCACGGGTTATAACCAGTGCGCAAGGAAAGTGCCGGCTTCAGACAGAACATTCCGCTGTCTCACTGCTGTGTCCAACGTGATACACATTCCAGTGACTCCAGTTTTCAAAGGTGGTGGTCTTCACTCTGATCAGGCTCAACTTCGCGTCCTCCAAACAACAGGTCAATTTTAAATAGGCTTTTGTATTTATAATTATCAGAGCACACCCATAACCATACAGCAACGGACAGATATTAGCAGTGCCGCAAAACCCACAGCAGACGCCCTGTTCTGAACCCAGCCCCGCAGGTTCGCCTCCCGCGGAAGGCACCTGTCTCTCGGGACCTCCAGTCTCACCTTGTTCTCATTGGGGGTGAAAACGATGTGGAAAGTCACAAGCATGCCAGGCGGTACTTTGCGGCACACGGCATGGTGGCTGATCAACTTGAAATAAGGCGACCTCTCCAAGGTGACCTTCAGAAGCTGAGGAACCTGCAGAAAAGGTAAGAAAGTATGATTTTGCAGCTTGTGGAAACAGGAGGAGAAGAGACCTGCCGATAGCCTTCTTTAACCACCTTTCCAAAACACTTTTAGCTCTGGAGGTACGTGCGCATAATACACAAGAGTCAACATTCATCCCTTCTGCCTGGGCAAAACAGCTCGAGGCCAGAGGCAGCAGGGCGATGAAGGAAGGGCCAAGCAGGGAAGACACCAGCAGCACCGAGATGTAATATCTGAATCAAGTCACCCGTGTATGCAACAAGCCCAAAGAACCTGCCGGCTTCTGCCCGTACACATCCAGGCAGTCATGCCCCTAGAAGGGGACTGTGTCATCTGAAGGCCAAACAGTACGTGTTAATCCTGGGGGAAGGAAGAAATGCACTTTAACATGCTGCGTTTGAGCAGGGCACTCAAGCTGCAGTGCTAGAGTCATGCGGGCAGACCAGCAAGAGGAGGAGACCACACATACTGTGGCCTCACTGGGAATAAAAGCAGGCCTGAAGAGCAAAAGGAGGAACATGGGAAGACAAAGAGACAACCCCACAAACTGAGGATGGCTAGGAAAATTCACAGGGAGCTGTAAAGAAGTAAGGGAGAAGCACAATACGCTACAAGGAAAGGCTGATGCAGAGGATGAGAGCCAGCAATTTGCCAAAGTGTTGGAAAGCCAGGCGACCCCCCAGGCTGTGGCTATCAACTGTGGGCTCCAAAGGCATCTTCTGCCTCGAGATACATGACCGGCACTGACTGGCGCTGGAGTCTCAGTTTTAAAAGCCAACCTCTGCTCTCCGGAGGCTCCTGCTGCCTGTGACCGTAGCCAGGCAGCTGCCAGCGCGGGCAAGCCAGATCCCTGGGGACCCCTGCCCACCCCCAGCAGGCCCTGCAGGCACCCTGCTGCACGGTTCTGACCTCTGGGGCATCACCAGCACACAGACAGCACACAGGCATTTTCCTAGCACATAGAGAGCAACCCCTGAGCGCCAAATCTCAAAGTCTGAAGCAAGTGGTTTGGACTGACGGGCAGCTTCACCGACAAACAACAACCCCACATGAGGCTTGGAAAAAATGGAGGCTCATTCTGCACCACCCACCCGAGCCTGGTAACCCGTGGCCAAGGCAGTCCTGAACTCTCCAAACGCCCTTGGAACCCAGCAGGGTCCTGGGGCAGCGGGTTCCAGGAGCCAGTTTCACAGTGCACACAAGCAGTTTTGTCACCAAGTCCCTTAGGAGAGGAGCACGTGTGGCTAAGACCTTCAGCAAAAGCCACCCAGAACACCTGAGGGTGCTGAGGAACAGCCTGAAGACAGAAAAGCATTTGTACAACACAGGTAAGAGCAGTAAGTATATAGCGAAGCACTTCTGTAGTTGCACGATTACAGAGCCTCTATTTGGAATACATTTTGCTGTCAGCTGGATTTTTAGGGGGCAAACAACTTCAGGCTGCCACGCAGTATAAGATTCAGAAGAATCTGGGAAACCAGCGTGAAAACTCTGAGACAGAGCACAACACTGCTCTTCTCCAGGACATTGCCAAAAGCCAACAAAATTAGAATAGAACACCCTCTCAGGATTATCATCTCTACCTTTCTCTATTTAGAACATACCAAGGATTTTCCTTAGAGCTGATCTTACTTTTACACCACACTCTCCAATGGCTGAGGTCTTACCGGCTTCAAAACCAGTTCCGTTTGGAAAAAAACCACATTCACACACTGCCTCCCCCTTTACAGGGCACGTAAATCCCAAGGCGCAGCTGGACAAGTTTATTATTCCTTACTGGGAAGGGCAGAAATGTTATGCAGATGTTCTTTCCCACCTGAGGAAGCATGAACAGAGCAAATCAACTGTTTGCCCGTTGGGTGGTACTTGGCAAAGATAATAATTTTGAAGTGCTGCATGGATAATGGAACAGCTGAAGCCAAAAGACTCAGTGGGAATGAAGCAGAGAGTAGGAAGAGAGAAACTGAGGCACATTTTAATTGGGGAAGAAGATACCTACAGCAAGGGGTGCCCAAAACCCAGTGTAGACCACACCAATGGCATTCCCTGGGTGCAGGCACCCATGCCACATCTTATCCACGTTCCCAAGTTAAACGCCAGACCAGGAATGGTGCAGTACTCTCCAGGAATAACTGAGGGACCACACACGCATCCTTCCTTGCCAAAGGGTCTTCCCTTTTCACCCACATCCCTGTCAAAACCTGTTCTCTCAGGAAATACTTGGACTTCTCCCGCTGTCCTTCCACTCGCTGCCTTGGCAGCTTTTTTTTGTTGTCCACCTGTTTGTCCCCCCCAGCAGGTAAATCTGGAAATCTGGGCGGAATTCACCGTCTCTTGTGCACACTTCCATCTTCCCATCGCACCCTCCCCTCACGCATACCTCTTATTCCTCATTACAGAAAAGTACCCTTAATTACACCCCTCTTCCTGACCTTTCTCTGCTGCCCATGCACTTACTGCTACAGATCAAGAGAAACCCTTGCGTGTAGGAAAACGCGCAGGGAGAGAACACCGAGCTCAGCTCCTTTCCTCCCTCTGCCTTTTCCCACCAGCTTGCTCTTGGCACGTGCCTCAGTCCAGCAAATGTTTCCCCAACTGAAATTCAAAAGGTCTCAGTTTCCCTCTTTACAGTGGAACAAAACTGCTGACATTTTCCAGCTTTTCCATTTGCAGCTTTCTTGGGAAATCTCAAAATGATCAGGTTTTTCAAGCAAAGGTGGAGACCTCCGAGGGCACTTGACTCTGAACGTGCTGTGGCTCTCCAAAGGGGAAGCAGAGCGTCATGTTGCCTCAGAAAAACCTGAGCAGAACCCAACTAAGCTTAGCAGGAGCCTGAAGCAGCACCTAAAGGCCTCCCACTGCTCCTGCTACATCAGTCTGTTTCCACTGCTGTTTCAAACCACCTTTCCTGAAGCGCTGTTACCACTAACTATAACTTACTCCAGCATAAAGTGGAGAAGACCCCACCCCGAGCTCTGACAGCCCGTTCAGCTGTCTGTGCAGCTCACCCAGAGGCAGAGGTGCCCTGTGGAAACTGAGATTAACCACGGAGCCACCAGGACGCGGTGTACACTCAAGGGAAAGCACGAGGGCAGGGAAGAACTGTACAGCCCCCAACATTCCCACCCGTGCAGGGCTTCCACGGGGAAAGGTGCTGACCAGAAAAGCTCCTTTCAGCTAGGTACCACCAACACACAGCCAAAACCAGGGGGAGAAACCTCAGCATGGGAAGATTTCCACTGTCTTGCAAAATAAAGGTGGCGAGACCTTTTACTCCAGATGTGCTGTGCTGCAGCAGGTGACTGGCTATGCTGTGCACCGCGCGGACAACACTGCTCTCCAGTTCCAGCACAGGATTAAACTTCCACATCCCAGCACTTACCTTGTCCTCGTTCCTCAGAATCAGTGGCACTTCATAGACCTCATAGGGGACGTAGCTCTGGAATACCACCTCTGATGAGAAAGGCTCGAATGAGTGCTGTTTCGAGGAAGGTGCCGAGAACTGCAGATGCAAAACAGAGTTTCAGCCGCTGGGAGAAAGATTCATCAATCAGAGAATACTACATCGGTCCCCAGTGAAGTACAGTCTCCCGGTGAGTACGCCTGCCCAGCTCACGCCAGAGGAACGGCAGCTCACCCACCTGTGCTCTGAGCAGATCAAATGTTTCTGGGCCACACTGAGCAGGCTCAAGTGAGCAGCTCTTTTGCTGGCCGTTTCTCCAGGTTTCCTGCTCCAAAAGGCAAGGCAGCGCTTACCTCCGGCAGAGCCCTGGGCTAACACGGTCACACCGCTCCAGAGCACTTACTGTGAGAGCCATAAGCACTCGTGCAGCAAGTGAAAGCCAAGCATTTACAGGAGACTCCATGGGAAACAGTTTGGGGATTATCTTTACCCTGAGACAGTGACCAAGTCCAACCCATCCTCAAATATCTTTTTTGATGCACAGCCTAGAAACCATGAGGAAGAGAAGACAGGCCAAAAAGGAACACCGCCGTTAAGAAAGCAACAGATGAGGTGATAAGATTCAGCTCCTTCCCCAGCACTACTGCGCAACTTGAATAGGGCTGGACTTGGTATCTCCTTTTCCCATGAGCTTTCAACGGATGCTTCATTACAGTCCATTATTGCCACGTCAGTTAATACCACTACAGAAGCGCGCCTGACGACACACAGAAACAGCAAACGCCTACAGCGCCAAGGCATTACTTTGAGAAAACTCCTCCCTGCTCTGCCTCCCCCCTTCCAGCTGAACTCTTCGCACTCACAAGACACAGGCACGTCTCCTGCTTCTCCACAGGAGTCAGGGTCGTGCTGAAGCCAGCGGCCACAACACACGGCCAGTTCTGTGTGTGCTCGTCCGAGGTGTTCCCAACCTCACGTGCTGTCTACGGCAATCCCCAACCAATTTGTTACAGGTCTCTCGCTGGCAGTTTTCCACTCAACAGCCTACCTCAGTCATCCACCCATTTGGAACGTGCGTTATACTAAGCAGATGTGTAAGAAGAGCAGCTTTTAACATACATGTAAGCAAACACTGATCCAGATAAAGCACACCCGCTCCCCTCTGCCCAGCGCCATTCCCCTGTGTACCTGGCAGCCTGCAAAATCTAACACCCTGTACGGGTCCCACTCGTCGTTCCAACCCAAAGCATTCATGCAATTGCTTTAGCTACACCTTGAGTAGTTACCGTAGGCCCTCAGCCCTCAAAGACCAACGCTGCCACCATTGAGGCCATCCGATGACCCCAAGCGTTTGACAGAGACTACACCAGACCAAGGGCTGCCTATTTCAGCAGGAGGGTGCGAAATTGCAAGCTTGCATTCTTGTGTCCCCCCCCAGCCTTCCTCCAGTATCATGCTTTAGCCACAGTAGCTCGTCTCCAGCAAAAGCCACCAACTTCAACAGAGGTGATTTATATGGGCTTAGTGCAGGCCAGGACTTCAACAGCTCACTGGGGGAAAACGTTTCACCTTTCCCCCAGCAGAAGGAACTCCACCACCACCAGCAGCAGTTTGAAACGACAACAGGACTTAGCCACCAAAGTATTTAGATAAGCTGGAGGCAAGCCTGTCACAAGCATAGGCCCACTTCAAATGTCACATCAAACAGCAAGGAAAAGGGCAAGAAAAGGCTACCTTACGATGGGAGGCTTCGCTCACGTCGAGAAGCTGGGTAATCTGGGGCCGCCGCATCTCCCGAGTGCTGGCCAGCCTCTGCTTGGTGGTAAGAGTCATCTCCTTCAGGAAGGCAGAGGGAGTCAGCTGAAATGCAAAACACCAGCAGGAGCTACAGAAACGCCTTCATTCAGAAAGGCTTTTCTTGTGCAATAGCCACTGATGAATAATTTGTGATCACAGCCACTAGGATAGTCCTGGAAGTCCCATAATTACCCGCTGAAATATTTAACATCAGTAAATTAATGATAGAGAGCGGAATACACACGCTCCAACCAAGTGGCTCTGTCCCATTAGCTTCTCCTTTGTGATTTGATGTGACATGTTGGGGGATTTGGCTCTTCGGGCATTTGTTTCCTCTTCAGATTTGCTGGATTGAGCCAGTGACCTTTGAAGAAGGTCGGGAGGAGTTACCAGCAACCCCCTAACTCCATCCTTGCACAACACTCACAACCACCACGCGTGTGGAGACATCACTGCTGGGTGAGTCAGAGGAAAGCAGAGAAGCAGTGTTGTGCCAAAACTGAGGTGGAGAAGAATGGCTCCAAGTTTTAGTTATCTCTTTTGAATTAGCACTTGTTTTCTCTGTTCTGGCCTCCGAGACCTCTCCACAGAAGTATGCAGAGAGATCTCCTCGACAGAGCCTCAGCACCAGGTCGCCTTCAGTCAGGTGAGCTCTGGTCAGCAAAGGGCCGTCTGAGGATGGGGAGGAGGAACTGCCCTGACTCCGCTGCTGTCTGCAGCGCTGGATCTGTGCTCCACACGGGATACAGGACAGAACAATTGTTTTGGAACCTGTTCCATCTGGGACCAGCCATACCTCTCAAAGCCTTTGGGCAGAGTTTGAGCAGCCCACCACATGCCCAGCTGCCTGGAGGGCAGGTATGGTCAGAGCAGCACTGGCAAGCATCCCGACATGACAAAACATTGCTGCCCACACAAAGGGGACAGAACGAAGCACATGCTCATGCTTCAGCTATTCCGGTGCATTGCCCGGTATGTCCATTAAAATTGGCTCCGGTGGCACATCCAGACAGACTCTGGGCTTGCCCTGAAGCAGCACACAGTCCATCCCCTACTGCACCATGATCGCCACCTCCAACAGAAGCATGGCAGCAGAGAGACGGGGAGGTGGTGTCCAGCTTCACAGTGCTGCCAGACAACAGGAGGGGCAGGTAGAGGAAGGACGCGGGGGCAGTTTCCAGCCTTACACAGCTCCTACCTGGCCGCAGCAGGTACTTACAGTTGCAGGCTTCTCTGTCTCTCTGACTAGCTTCGGATTACGAGGCACTACCACTTGCCTCGGGAATCCACCAGCCATCCTGGAGGACCCTGTGAACGAGCAGGGCTTTCCAGTGGCGATGCCTCAGTTGGCCTGCAAGGAACAGCAACAGGACTTTGAAAATCCAGAATCCCCTACATGGCAGACCCAAAGGAGACAGCTATGTCTCCAGGCTGTGGCATCCTTCATAACTGCGGCCTCCCCACCCTGTTTCATAATGAGACCATGTTGAAGCAGAAGAGTGAAGATTGATAGAAGTAAAACCCCACAACAAACATTCCCTGAGCCAAAACAGCCTTTCACAAGCCACACGCACACATCAGAGCCTGCTGGCATTTCTCACCTTCTCCCTCCAACTTCCATCTATTTTGGAACTATTTACTGGAATTTTTATCCAAATCTCGATTAATACCCAAACTGTCCTTTATTACTCTTCAAAAGTTTTTTGGTGGGAACAAAAGGGAAATGTCACTTCACTGCTTCATTTTGCAAAAGCAGCTGACCCGATGCGACTCTGCGCCTGACCCTACTAAGTGCTCAGAGTATTAGGAACAACCTTAAAGCCGGGGATCGCTGCTGCCCTGAGCATCAAAATCAGACTGCTCTCCTACTTTGCAAACCGAATGCCCACCCTTTGTGCAAGGAGGTTGGTGATGGTTTTAACTAATGGAGCACAGAGCTCAGTACTCTGATTATCAACTATGGTTTCTCAAAGCTAATTTGGTTAAGTTGCAAAAATGATCCAGCAAACAGGACTCCTTCCAGGCATGAAATTGCCACAGTGACCAAGAGCCTTTCTCCATGGAGAACGAGGGCCCCTTTTTTCACTTATTAACACCCAAACTCAAGGCTCCCTACAGGCGTTCGAAGCTGTAACAGCAGAAAGAAAAGCATGAAACCATTCAAGCTGCATGAGCAATTAGCTCAAATATAAACGCAACGTATGTGAAAGCAGGGCCACTTAAGGCTATCCTCATGGCAGCTCTGCTCCAGCATCCTCATCCTGCATGCCGCATGGGTCAACAGGTCCATGGGCCGTTCTTCTTCTACCACCAGCCTGCTGACAACCTCTCCATCTGCATCTCAAAAAGTGCCGGTGCAAGAAAGGGAAACAGGAGAAAACACCCCCAGAAAGCAGGTCTCAAGCATCGACAAAAATCAAAGAGAGGTATGTACAGCACTTACTAAGCACTACTTTGGACTAGAAATCATTTCCCCTCCCTTTCTGGCTAACTGGACCAAGGGATGGATGGATTTGCCCACTTCTTATTTTATGGGACTTGAAAGACCCAGCTCTACCCTAACACTTTTTGACATCCCGAAATTAAGCAAAAACTCACAGATCCCAGCTTCAGGTAAATTCATCCAGACACTGCAGACAAGCTACTCATTTCTTTAAGGAGTACAGAAAAACCTGCACGCTGACTTACAAAGCAAGAACTTAATTCCTATTTTGCTTGCCTGGGGAGGACCCCAAGCACATCAATGCAAAAGAGAACAGGCAAATCACCGTGTTGCCACAGCTCCAACAATGCCTTTGGGGTGTCCTCTGTTGTTGCACCTGGTGAGTAGCCACCTAATGAGCTTGTTCCAATTAACCGTGCACACATCTACACACACGCCAGCTGAGGACATCCAACTTACAAGGCCATCTTGGCTGCCAGGGAGCTTCACGCATTTTCAGCGCAGCATACGGCATAAACAAACGCTTCCCATGAGACTCGCGGCCACAAGCAAACCAAATCAGCACATCTGCTCGGCAGGGAACCAGGAACCCCCCGCTGGAAAACCAACATACATTATCTGGGGCTTTACAGTCCGGTCAGGGAAGATAAAAGCTGGCTCTCCAGCCAGCTAGCTTGTGGCAACTCACTCCAACGCATCTCCCACATGGTGTCCAGCCACAAATCTGAGCAGGAACTGCAGAGCTCAGATATGACACCCCGGTGCCCTCCAGGCTCCAAGACAGAAGCGCTCTAAAGAAAGGGAACCGGACACTGGGTGATGCTTCCTGCCTCAGAAGGCAGAACTCCAAGACAGACGTCAAGGTGAGACCCATCAGGGCTCTCATGCTTGGCCTCAGATGCACTCACAGGGCTGCCACCACGTGTTCCTGCCCACCGCTCCCCCACCTCAGAAGCAATGCCAGAGCCTCCCCGGCTCAGCACAGAAGTGACTCCTGCCTGCTGCAGGCAAGCAGCACAGCTGGAGCCAGGCTTCACACTCAGAGGACTTGACAAAGCAGCCACAGGTGCTTAGCAAGGGAAACCACTAGCTGCAAAGTGCCTTCATGGAGCTGCATGGCAGAAGCCACATGGAACCTGTGCAAAGCCTGCAAGCACCACAGCATCCAATGCTGGCATCTCAGCCTGCTCTCAAACCCAAGCACCCTGCTCCCACACTCAGCTGCGTCCCTGCCATTGAACTCCTCTGGTTTTCCAGCCCAAACCTTTCCGCCCTCCCAGGGAGATGGAGAGGGCCAAATCCATTCCTCAGCCCTGCTTGTCAGCCCAGACAAGATTGTTATCGATTTGTTAATAAGTTAAGATTGATTGATTTTATTTGATTGATTAATTGATTTTATAAAATCATTTAATAAAATTAAAATATAGAAGGATAAGAAAAAAAAATCTTATAAGAAACTTATATCTGCACAGTAAAAGTTGTTATGAGGTCTTCTGTACGTCCTGTACCAAGGCTAGAAGAAGGGGCTGGAACCATTGTTAAAACTTAGGTAATAACTTTAGGGTTGGAAGGTTCCATTGTATTTAACCAGTCTTCTGTACGCAGAGGTGTACTGAAATGTCAGAATATGAGATGAATGGGAACTGGGGAGAGTCGACTGGAACAGCTTGTAGATGCCTGCCAAGAAACCGTGAACTTTAGTAAAAGGTAATTCCGGCAGGGGGAGATCGCGACCACCGACTCACACACCACCTACCCAAATCGCACCCCAGACCCATTTCTAGACCTTTCTAAGCTCTACTGCGCAGAATCCGATATAGGAGGAGAGCATGTTAATGATTTACGGGAAATGTTATGATTATGCATGAATATTTAATGAATATGTATGAATAAGTTCTATATATGGAATCTGATTTTGGGACCTGGCGTGCGTTGATCGTGAGGGGACTCGCTCACGCACCCGGCCGTTAATAAAGAAGTGTCTGCTTATCTACATCACATTGGTGTCGATAAGTTCTTCATTCCGAGATTTCGGTAACAGTTTTGGCGACCCAGATGGGACCTCGCTGAAGGAGACCAGAGGAGTCGGGGACCTGATCGGTTCCAGCCGGCACCGAGGATTTCTCGGGGATACCCATCGATCCCCGATCCGTAAGGCTCTTCGCGACGTTCCCTGGATTTTTGGGTAAGACACTTCTTTTTTTTAGTTGTAGTCAGTAAGTGCACTAGAGGAAGTGGGTAGGAGTCCCACTATAATAATTGTATGGGAAAGAGTGGGATGGAGTCCCACCAGTGGGTTGGAGTCCCACTGAGTAAGTCTACCTGTCAGACGCGGTGAAAGAGCTGCGCAGGGTAGGACTAGGAGTCTGCCCGTAAGACATAAGCGAAAGCTATTGCAGGGTTGGACAAAAGTGGAAACAAGAGAAACTATATGCTATAGTGTTCTCTAAGGTAGTGCCTCTAACAAGAAGTTAGAATAAGTTTTTGGGTTTTTTTGTTGTTTTGTGAGTTTGTGTATTAAGAAGAAAATTAAGAGGTATAATATTGTGTTATATGTTTGTTTAAAGTAACTGTGGGAAAGTGTGAGTGTGGCTGTAAGGGTGAGACGTGTAATTGAGAACGAAAGCGAGTGTGGAGTGTGGATCCGCAGATCGGAGTGACAGAGTTGAATAATTGTGTATTGTACTGTGAGTAATTACACCATGGCAACTAAGTTAACTCAGTTGTTTAAAAGTAAAAGCATGGGTAATCTTGCTGTAAATGACAAAATCCCAAAAAATTCTTTGTTGGGATGTTTATTGGCACATTGGGGAAATTTACAGGATGATCTCCAAAAGAGCCAGATGATTGAGTTTGTAATAATTTGAGTATTGTAATAATTGGTGGCCTTTGTATATATTGGATGATCAGGAAAAGTGGCCCACAAATGGGACACTGAATTATAACACTATTTTGCAGTTAATGCTGTATTGTAAAAGAGAAGGGAAATAGAATAAAATGCCAGATGTGGATTTGTTTTTTTACTTAAGACAAAGAAAGGATTGGCAGGATGAATGTAAGCTAACTATTAGAGATAATTTGGTAATGGCTATAACTTCTGATAATAAGAAAGTAGAAAAAAATGTTGTTTAAATTGTGAGGTTGGGAGTGGATACAGGAGCAACATTTTTTTATTAAATACCTGTAAAGGAAAAACTGGAACAAAACCAGGCCATTCCTGCAACCCCTGGATTTGAAATTTGGAAATAAGATAATTACACATGAATTTTTGTATGTACCAAAATGTCCGATACCCTTCTTAGGAAGAGATTTGTTATCCAAATTAAATGCACAGATTGTTTTTGACAAAGGAGAACTTTTCTTGAAAATACCTGAGTCAAAAAAGGGAGAAATCCCGATGATACAAGAAAAGGTAAAGGAACAAGAAATTCCACCAGAGGTGGATTTGGCAGTGATCCCTACTGTATGGGAAACAAATATTCCTGGTAAATTGAAACTAGCAGAACCTGTTAAAATAGATTTGAAGGAAGGCGCAGGAACAGTGAGAATTAAACAATATCCAATCAAACCGGAAGTGAGACAGGAATTGAAGAAATTGAGTGATAAATTTTTGGAGTATAAAATTTTGGAAGAATGTGAATCTGAGTATAATACTCCTATTTTACCAGCCAGAAAACCTTCGGGTGAATATAGACTGGTACAAGACTTGAGAGCAGTAAATCAAATAGTTAAGGATATTTATCCTGTGGTAGCAAACCCTTATACACTGTTAACAGCATTGAGGGAGACTTATCAGTGGTTTACAGTGCTTGATTTAAAAGCTGCTTTCTTTTGTATACCTTTGGAAAAGGAAAGCAGAAAACTGTTTGCTTTTGAATGGGAAAATCCTCAAACCGGGCAAAAGATGCAGCTGACATGGACTAGATTACCCCAAGGATTTAAAAACAGTCCAACGATTTTTGGAAATCAGTTAGCAAAGGAATTTGAAATCTGGAAACAGGACAAACAAGACCTGGGCATTTACTTTTACAATATGTGGATGATATATTGATTGCTACAGAAGAAAGATTTACTTGTATACAGGTGACCATTGACCTCTTGAATTTCCTGGGACTAAATGGGTATAAGGTATCCAGGAAGAAAGCCCAAATAGCCTGCCAGACTGTGATATATCTGGGCTTTGAGATTTCAAAAGGACAACGACAATTAGGAAAAAATCACAAAGAAGCTATTTGTGGTATACCTGAGCCGAGAAATATTCATGAACTCGGAGCATTTTTGGGAATGACTGGGTGGTGTCGCCTTTGGATCATGAACTATGGGCTAATAGCTAAACTGCTGTACGAGGCCCAAAAGAATTCCCCCTTTGTATGGGGCCCACAACAGCAAAAGGCTTTTGTAGAGTTAAAACGTGCCTTAATGTCTGCACCTGCTTTGGGACTGCTGGATCTAACCAAAGATTTTCAGCTGTTTGTTCATGAAAGGCAACACCTTGCGCTGGGCGTGTTAACCCAGAGGATAGGAAGCTGGAAACGACCAGTCGGATATTTCTCTAAACAACTGGACACAGTGAGTAGAGGGTGGCCAAACTGCCTTCGAGCAGTGGCAGCAACAGTGATGCTCATACAAGAAGCTCGGAAATTGACTTTGGGAAGAACAGCAACAGTCTATGTGCCACACATGGTGATAACTGTCCTAGAACAGAAGGGGGGACACTGGCTGTCCCCCAGCCGAATGATGAAGTACCAGGTGGTATTGACTGAACAGGAAGATGTGATTCTAAAGACAGCTAACCTGGTAAATCCTGCAGTGTTTTTAAGTTCCATACAGGAAGAAGGACGACTGGAACATGACTGCTTGGCTGCCATCGAGTATGTTTATTCCAGTTGTGAAGATCTGAAGGATGTGCCCTTGGAGCGACCAGACTGGGAATTGTATACTGATGGAAGCAGCTTTATGGAACAAGGAGTCCGATACGCCGGATATGCGGTAACAACAGAGACTACAGTTATAGAAGCAGGAGCATTGGCGAGTACCACATCAGCCCAAAAGGCGGAACTCATCGCTTTAATTCGAGCCTTAGAGATAAGCAAAGACAAGAAAGTAAGTATCTGGACTGATTCAAAATATGCCTTTGGGGTAGTGCATGTCCATGGAGCTTTGTGGAAAGAGAGGGGGTTATTGTCCTCCTAAGGATCAAACATTAAGCATCAAACAGAAATTTTATGATGATTGCAAGCAGTTCAAAAGCCAGATCAAGTAGCAATCATGCACTGTAAGGCACACCAGTTTGGGAATACAAAAATAATAGCTGGGAATAATTTAGCTGATAGAACAGCAAAAAAAAAAAAAAAAAAAAAAGAAAAAAAAAAAGGTAGCAAAGAAAGAAACAAGCATTGCAAATGGCAATAATTCCTTCTAAAACAGTAACCCTTCCTAGGGAAAAACCGAGATACTCAGAGGAAGATGACAAATTGGGTCAGTTATTAAATGCTAAGAAAAACTTAGCTGGGTGGTGCATAACTCCTAATGGACAGGTAGTAATTCCACCTCCTGTGATGAGAGAGATAATTCAAACGAGACATCAAGAATGTCACTGGGGGGCAGAAGCCTTAGTAACATCTTTAGGAAAACAAGTAATATCAGTTAAGATGTTGGGAATAGCAAAAATGGTAACTCAAAGTGTGAAGTATGTTTGAAAAATAATCCAGTGATTAAGAAAAAGGTTCAAAAGGGTAGACTGAAATCTGGTACAGAACCTGGAGATGATTGGCAAGTAGATTCTTCAGAGTTACCTATAGACAGAATGGGTACCGGTACATCCTGGTAAGGGTTGATACTTTTACAGGATGGCCAGAAGCCCTTCCCTGTTGCACCACACAAGCAAAAAGAGGTTGTGAAGTGGTTATTACAAGAAATAATTCCGAGATTTGGAGTTCCTATTGGAATTTCCTCTGACAGAGGTCCACACTTTGTGGCTGAAGTAGCCCAAAGCATTAGCAAAGTATTGGGTATTAATTGGGATTTGCATGTGTCTTGGAGACCACAATTTAGTGGAAAAGTAGAGAGGATGAATCAAACTTTGAAACGACAAATAAGTAAAATTTGTCAAGAAACCAGTCTAAAGTGGCCTCAGGCACTTTCATTGGCATTATTATGAATCAGCGTACAGCCAAAGAGTGGAACCTCAGTCAGTCCTTATGAATTATTATATGGAAAAACATATGAGTCTCCAGAACCAAATCTAAACGTACATGTAAAAGGAAAACAAGATGTGTATAACTAATTGCTTTTTCTAAGGAAAACTTCGGCTGCGATTCGGAGTGTAGTAATTTGGAATAGACCTTTACCCCTGGAAAATTCAGTGCATGATTTCCAACCAGGAGACTACGTCTATGTGAAGACCTGGGCCTCCGAACCTTTGCAGGAGCGCGGGAGAGGACCTTTCCAGATACTGTTAACCACTTTTACAGCTATCAAGATAGCAGAATCAGATGCTTGGAGACATTATACTCGAGTGAAGAAAGCACCTACTCCATGGAAGATTGTCAATCGTGACCCAGAGACTTTAAAATTGACACTGAAACATGTCTAATTTTTATATTGGATTTTATTTTGGTCGGTAGTGTTGGTGGGATCATGGGCCGGCTTGGTGGACAGGAACAAAAGACAAGTAGAAACAGAACAAGTGATTGAAATTCCCAAACAAATGGCTGAGGAAAATTTGATGGTAGGATTGACTAAAGAATTTGCCATTTTACAAAATGTCACGCAGATCACTGCTTGTTTGCCAATACCGAGGGCAGTAGGTGAATCTATTCCATGGGGAATTTTAACTATGAATTTGACTAATCTGGAACATAAAAATGAAACCACCTATTGTGAACAAAGGCCAGTGACTCAATGGTATGAACAAGTAAAGGTTATTAGAAAACAGTGGAAAACTCCAGGTAGTCTGGTGGATTAAATCGTGTTTTTACCAAAATAGGGAGATTTAAGGCTGTGGGATGTGATTATGATGAACAATTTAAAATCAATGTGAGCAAAAGTGTCATGGAATGGAAGTGTAACGAAACTGGCCAAAGCACCCAATTAGTAGTCCAGTGCGACTCTATATGGTCTATGTCCATATTTTCCCATTTTCAGTATATGGCAAGAACTTCTTGGTGTTTTACCTGGTATGGAAAGGTTTTTTCAGTATTACCCTGGGTTGATGATAGGTCAACTACATTGGGAGAGAAGGAAAATAAAATAGTGCCATGGTGGAAATGTGAAAAAGTGTATGGCTGTAGTAATGCAGACTTAGTAATCCAAAGAATTCCTCCGTTGGCCGCTGCTTTGAAATATGGTTGTTTTTGTCGAGGTCTTAAGAATACTCTCAATTTAACCAGCACTTTTACAGTCAGAAGAGGAACTTTGTTTAGTTGTAGAAAATCTACTATTCGAAGTCCAGGACATTTAGTTTGGGCATTAAGTGATGGAAGCTGGACAACACACTTACCATTAGATGGTAAGGTGAAACAAATCACTTTAGGCATGCCAACATTGTGTCCAATTTGGAAGAAATCACCATTTAAAGGATCTCTAGAGAATTTAGAACTGAAATGAATAAAGAGATCTGAGATAAATGATGATATTTGGAATGAACCATCTAGAGGAGTGAAAATTGGCTGGAATCACTTTTAAATCCTATAGCTTCATATAGAAACAGAGCATGGCTCTATCATTTAACTGATCAAGTGGAAAAATTAGCAAACGTTACCAAAAAAGGGTTTAAGGAATTGAATATACAATTACAGGCAACTTCCAGAATGACTTTACAAATAGAATGGCACTAGAGATGCTCCTACTTAAAGAACATGGAGTGTGTGGATATCTCAAGGATAAACTGGACCACTGTCGTATCCACATTCCAAATGTTACTCAGGATGTGGAACATGATCTAGACCTATTGGGAAAAATTGAAAAAGAAACTGAAACAATTCAAAAGGATATGTCAGAAGATTGGCTTGGGAAAATTTTTAACAAACTGGGATGGAATTTGAGCTCTTGGATACAATCTATAATTAAGACTTTGTTTCTGTTACTAGTTGTCTTTTTGATGAGCATGCTAGTAACTGCAATTCTATTGGTAAACTGCTTCTTCAAACATGCATAGAGTCGTATGATTATGAGAGAAGTACCAACTATTTCACCAAGACATGATCCATTACCAAAATATGTTGAAACAAAAGATATATGAATAATGTGAAAGTATTGAAATAATGATTTTCAACACTTTCAAAGGGGGGAAATGTTATCGATTTGTTAATAAATTAAGATTGATTGATTTTATTTGATTGATTGATTTTATAAAATCATTTAATAAAATTAAAATATAGAAGGATAAGAAAAAAAAATCTTATAAGAAACTTATAGCTGCACAGTAAAAGTTGTTATGAGGTCTTCTGTACGTCCTGTACCAAGGCTAGAAGGAGGGGCTGGAACCATTGTTAAAACTTAGGTAATAACTTTAGGGTTTGAAAGGTTTCTTTGTATTTAACCAGTCTTCTGTATGCAGAGGTGTATTGAAATGTCAGAATATGAGATGAATGGGAACTGGGGAGAGTCGACTGGAACAGCTTGTAGATGCCTGCCAAGAAACCGTGAACTTTAGTAAAAGGTAATTCCGGCAGGAGGAGATCGTGACCACCAACTCATACACCACCTACCCAAATCACACCCCAGACCCATTTCTAGACCTTTCTAAGCTCTACTGCACAGAATCGGATATAGGAGGAGAGCATGTTAATGATTTACGGGAAATGTTATGATTATGCATGAATATTTAATGAATATGTATGAATAAGTTCTATATATGGAATCTGATTTTGGGATCCGGTGTGCGTTGATCGTGAGAGGACTCGCTCATGCACCCGGCCGTTAATAAAGAAGTGTCTGCTTATCTACATCACATTGGTGTCGATAAGTTCTTCATTCCGAGATTTCGGTAACAAGATCACTTCCACATCTCCTAGCAATGCTGCCTCCAGAAAGCAAATGAGGAAAAGCTTGATCTGCAGGCTAGCAGCTAGGATGCTTGAGAGCTAAGGAAAACCCTTGGCTGGGGGGGCTCTGCTCCCTGGGTTACAAAGTCTTTTAGCTAATGACTCATGTGCAGCACATAAGGAGCCTCTGGAGAAAAAATTAAAAAGATCAGGACAATCTTCAAGGTGACAGAAAAGGATCCGTTTCATGATGTGGGCTCACAGCTACTACAGAGATTCCTTGAGTCAGGTTAGGCAGAAAAGATGGGTCTGCACAGGATCATCCTGCTCCCAGGCGAGTGTTTTGGCCATGAGGTACATTAAGGATAAATAAAAGCACCTCTTCTCCTTAGGGCAGCAGTATTAACCTCTGAACACTGCCTGGCTCACGATACGGGCTAGGGCCGTACAGCCAAAGTATCTGCAGGCACAAGGCAGGGCTTCACGTCTTGAAAAGTCAGAAAGCTCAACCAACGCAGGCACAGCGTGGCCCTTCAGCACCCGTGAGCTTGGCAAAAGCTGTGCTGAGGAACACTTTGACGAGAGCACTTAGATATGGCCCTAAAGCATCCAAATCCCTTTGTGTGCATGTCCAACAGCTTCCCTCTATAAATGAAACTGAACCGCTCTCTGATGATACTGTGCTCAAACAAGACAGGAAATTAAGAACAAACCGCAAAATCCTTAATGCCCACTAGGAGAAAAAGGGCAGTTTGACGGAAAGGCACAGCTCTGTCCATACAGATCCTGCAGCTGTCACCATGCCATGTGCCAGTGCTCCTGTTTCGAAGGACCCCACGTCACTCGTGCTGCAGCACCAGCACCAGCCTCTGAGCCGGTCTGACACCAGCCGATTGCTCTCCAGGCAGAGGCTGGGGATGGACCCGCACACTGCGCTACAACACACTACACCCAGCTTTTCTGGTAGGAGCACAGACTGGTGGCTCAGTCTTGCTTTGGCATACACAATAAATCCTCTTCTTGCTTCCGCAAAGATAAACCATCTCTCTCTGGAGCAACTGCTTAATTTGCTTTTCTATTACACTTTGCTGGAAGAGCAAGACAAGGACATCCGTTAAAAGTGAGAATCAGGATGCTATTGAACAATTTTGTTCAGTTAGACCATCTTGCCCTGTTCAGGCTTCAGTAGCATCATCACATTTCTTGCTTAGAAATCACCTGCTTACCTATAATTACCATATCAACAGCATCTCAAGGAAGCCAGGAAAGGGGAAGCAGATTTTCCAAGACTACTCTTTTGCCCCTCCAGCCCGCTGCTAAGTGGTTGAGTGCTTTCTAAATCAAGCCTTGCTACGCAGGAAGCCTCACCTTTCACCTTTATTTTCCAGTCCACCTCTAATTTATCACTTTGATTCTGCCATCCTGCAATTTATTACAAAAGCTCTACCATAGCTGAGATAATTAATAGGAGCCTCATGTTATACCTTCCTGTTATTTCTTTCAATAAACTTCAGCTGCCAGCTGACACTGAGAGCAACCAAGCTCACTTCCAAGGGTCTGCTGGAGATTCCCTAGCCTCATGTACCATCATTTACAGTAACTCTGGTTCCTGCCTGAAGTATTTACAGTACTATTGTCCCTTTCCAGGCTGCCTCACCCAGCATTTGATCTCAGCTACCCTAGCTTTGCAGATTTGCAACTCCCTCTTTATTTACTCTTTTTCTGGCACCTGGACTGCATTTCATAGAATCATTTCGGTTGGAAAAGGCCCTTCGGATTGAGCCCAACCATAAACCTAACATTGCCAAGTCCACCACTAAACCATGTCCCTAAGCACCACGTCTATGTGCCTTTTCAATACTTCCAGGAACAGTGACTCTTCCCCAGGCAGCGTGAAAAAGCATAAGACCAGTAACCTCCATTCTGCTGATCTGCAAGAATTTGTTAATCCACCCTTTAAGTGCACACCAAGATGGAACAAGGGACACTGCCAGCAGCCCTAGACACCACTCACTCCCCTTGTTTCTGCACCATCTCTTAGTTTCTGCACCATCGACTCGCAGCGCACAGCACAGGCTGCACGGTGTTCACGTACCCACCAGCTGCCTTCACCTGCCAGGGCCCCGAGAGCTCGGGCATCAGCCGAGTTGTCCAAAATGCTCCTACAAGCCTTAATCCAACCCAAAGCGTTAGAATCTCAGTCTTCAAAACTTCCTCAGTGAAAAGTTATGTATATTCATGCACAGTTGTCACACAGGAGTCTCTGACAGAGCATAAACATTAACTCAGTTTGAAGACACCAGAGTGGAGGCAGGGAAACAACCAAAAGCAGAAACACAACCCCCCAAGCCGGCCTGGGCTGGCTCCAGCACACACACACACACATTACTGGCTGCCAGAAGAGTAAATATTCTGCATTTCCTGGGTTGCTGCAGCACTGGCTGCAACCCCAAGGTGTTACAGAGGAAGCTTTGGCTTCACCACCAAGTTACTGCTCATCCTTCAGTGAAGGGGTGAGGCTGGACAGCCTGTTAAGAATCATCTGCTCCCTCCTGGAGCACTCTAGCCTCTGCATTTTCTCTAGATGTATACACAAATTGCTTTTTCTCAGAAAGTCACCTATGGATTTAAAATGCAAGGAAAGCAGTTAGCTTTGCAGTCACTTCTACCTGGGCCATCTGTCCGATTTTTCATCGCGAGCCTTCACAGCATTTTGTAGACAGAGCAAGAATAACTCATCTCACCCCTCATTTACAGACGGGGCAACACAGGGAGAAAGCAAGATGAGGAGGGCGAGAGCAGCAGCAGCTAAGCAGGCAGCTTCCATCCCCTCCACGGTTAACCCAGTCCGGATGCAGGCACATCGACACCCCGTGGGAATGGGAAGCAAGGAAGAACCGAGTTTTCTTTCGGGGAGCAAAGCTCGCTCCCTGTCCGGCTCGGGAGGGGAGGAGAAGGGGCTCCAACTGCCGGTGCCTGACAAGGGATGTCTGCAGCCTCCAGGTGCCTCAGGAGCCCCCCCCTCCCTCCACAGGCAGCCACATCCCCAAAACCCTCCCCCCCACAAGCAGCTTCCTTGCAGGGACACAGACCCCGCCGGAAGATGGGCGCAACCTCCTGCCCGGAGGCGTTTGGCAGGAGCCGTGTCACCCCGGCCCAGGCACAGCCCTGCTTCTGTGTCCCCGCTCCGAGCTGCCCCCAGCCCCGCTCCCAAGCCCTCCCACCCGCAGGTGGCCCCGGCACCGAAAGCCACCCGCCACCTCACCGGCGGGGCCGCAGGGACACCCGGCAGGGCCGCAGGGACACCCGCGCACTCCGCGCACTCCCGGTCGGCACTGACAGCCAGCCCCTTGCCCTGGCTGCCACTTCAACGGGGACAGTGGCCAATGCAGGGACAGTGGCCGACGCCACCGTGGCCAATGCAGGGACAGTGGCCGATGCCACCGTGGCCAATGCAGGGACGCGGAGAGGCACAGCAGAGGGCTGCAGGGATGCTCAGCACCCAGCCGGCTCCCACCCAGCCTCTGCCAGCCCAGGGGGACCCACAAACAGGAGCCCAGCTGTGCCCAGCTACCACACCAGCTCACGGCTTCAGCAGGGAGCTCCCACTTACCCCTGCCCCAGGGCAACTGGAACCAGCCGCGCTTCCCTGCACTTGCTGGGCACAGGCACTGCAGGTGCCTGGCTAGCACAGCCTGCTCTCCAAGCACCAACAGCAGCTCAGGGAACGCGTGCAACGCCCTCAGCAAGCACGCAGCCACACTGCCTCCAACACACCCTCCCAGCTTCAGCACAGCCACAGCCCTGCCCATCTCAGCCCAAAACATGGCAGCCCTTAGAGAAATTCATGGCAGGACCCACAGGGTTTCCCCCAGGGCTAAGGAAGCAAGCCAGCACTCCAGACTCATCATCAAAGAGCCACACGCCATCTGGAAATACCCACTGTGACAACAGATCCTAAAAATCAAGCCACACAACCCACAGAGGTGCCAGCACTGCCCTCAGAAGGGACCAGCTGCTCTTCTGGCCTGCTCACTTTGGGATAACTTGGAGCCCAGCTCAAGCAGCTCACCTGCTGCGCTGCCACCGCGCCCCTCACAGCCCGCCTGCGGCAGGGCTCTCGGCGCAGGCTCACACCCGGGCACAAACCAGCACAACTGACCTGTCCTTCTCGGGGAAGCACCGCAGCCAGCAAACCCTGCTAAGCACAGCATCACACACAGCTCTCAACTCTTGACAGAGCCCACAGGTGCCCTTACGCCCTCGCTGAGGAGCTCGGGCACCAGGCACACCGGTGGTCCATTCAGACAGACGCATTTCACCTGGGTGCCTCTGCCCTGCCCTTGTGCAGGGTCTGACACAGGGCTCGAGGGAGGTCAGTGCTTGCTGAGTGTTGTTTGAATCCCTCACGTTCCTTTCAAGGACACAGAGGCTCCTCCAGCTAGGAGAACAGAACTGCTTCTTTGGCTGGTGAGACCACAGGGGAAACATGGAGCTGCGTAAGATGGCAAACGAGAGCACTTCCAAACCAGGCAGCTGCAGACTTATTCCCACTTCAGAGTGAGCATCGCTGGTATTTCATCAAGAAGCCAAGCAGGACACCTCAAAGCCTGAGCCTTGGGCATATGCCATGGGATCGCAGAGTGTGAAATAATCATCCAAAAAGAATTTGTGTTGTATATTAGTCTTCCCCATACTTCCTTCTCAAAAAGGCTTCTGCCCAAATAACCACACCTCAGAAGGCCCACAGCCATTATCGCACTGCACCTGGGAACACAAGCGTTGCAGTCCTGAGTAACTGCAGCCCTTCAGGCAAGGCTCAGCCTGGTACAGGAAAGGGCCATGGGGCCACGTCTGTTCCTCAGCACAGTCTTTTCCAAGGACTGAGCAACAAAAAAACACAAAGGCATGCAATAAAAAGGCACCCCAATGTGCAGCACATCACCCTCCGGTGCCTTCAGCACGAGCACAGCCAGGGCTCACCCTCCTCCCTCCGGACTTTGATCTCAGAGTTACACGCTACCCGTGGGCCACTTCACTTTCAGCCTGTGCTCCCTGCACTGCCACCGAGATGAGCCAGTCATTACTTGGCAGAGGCAAACGCAGGGCAGGGAAGCAGGGAAGGCAGGACCCACCATTCTTCCCAGCCAGCGCCTTCCTTCGTCAGCCTCCGATCACAGGTCAGCCTGCTCACCCCCATTTTACCACATGGACATTGCAATAGGGTCAGTTCACTCTGTTTTCTCGTCTAGGTTAAGACCCATCAGGATCTTAGAGGTTTCTGCACGAAGTTTAGCCAGCTTATTTTTTTTCTTAGACAGGTTCAACCTAAAGTAAAGCAGAGTTCACAGTACAAGAGAAGCCTGGGACAGGGGAGTTCAAGCATGCTGGACAGAGAGAAACATGCTCAGTTTTGGGGGGCTTGTTTTTTGTTTGTTTGTTTTTTTAATGCATACACCTTGACTTCAAAGCCTTTTTCTCCTTTGCTCCTCTTCCCACAGCCCAACTCTCACATGTAATGGAGGCAAATCTATCTGCTGTTGCCAGACCCTGGGCTGGACATACCCACACCCATCAACTGGAGGGCAACTACACCAGCGCACACACAGCAGCACAGCTTGTCGCTGTGGAAATCCCAACTTACAGCGCTGAAGAGGTCATCGCTCGGCAAGAGCACGCCAAGATGTTCTGCAGGAGCTACTTTCAGCCACCCAGGCTAGAGAAGCACAGCACCCAGAGGGCCCCAGCTCAGACAGGCTCTTCAGCCTCCCTGCAGTGCCTGTCACTGGAGGGAGAGCGTGGGTCCCCCTTGCACAACCCGCTCCCAGCCCCACGGGAGGCAAACTCCCTTTGCCAGGGCCTTTAAACACCCAGACAAAACCCTGGCAGGCAGCAGGGAAGAGCTGATGCAGCCCTGTGCAAGGGGAGCTGCAGAGACCCTGGTGATCCAGCAGAAGGGGACCCACGCTCTCTGCAAAAGGCAGCTTGATTTGATTCGCTCGTGTTTTGCACGCAAAGCCCTTGGGGTGCTCCAGCATTTTGCAAAACATGCACGTTCTGCCAAAGCTGCTTCATTTCTGATGGCAGGGAAGGTGAACAGTGCAGACTATCCTTTTTTTCTAGCTCACGGGGACTTTGAGGGATAGGAATACACTGCATTCCCAGAGAGCAGGCTGGGGAGATGGCACGGCTGGTGTGTGCTCCATCCTAGCAGGGTCTGACCAAACCAGGCTGGTGGCCCTGCTGTCTTTTAGAGGCACAGAGAACTTAGCTCATGCAGGGAGCTGCTCTGCCCAGGCTGAAAATCCTTCCCCCCAGCCCCGGGGAAACACTGTTTACACAGCTCTTCTCCTCCTGCGGAAACAAAGGAGCCTACAGCCGCGGGCAAGAGCAGGCACCTTGCATTATTAACCTCTCCTTTGCTGCAGCGTTAGAAGGACACAGAGCACCGTCAGCCAGCACCCCCCAGAAGCCCTGCTGCGGGCTCCGAGGTCAACCCTGACAGCACAGGCACTCTCCAGCTTCTGAACACCAAAACCAAAACCCCTGCGCAGGGTCTGAAACAGGCACATCAGAAGCATCTTTCCTGTCATCATCGCTGCACTCACGCCATCAAACCCACAGAATAACTGGACACGGCTGGTGTCTTGCAGAGGACACAGAGCTGCAGCAAAGGCAAAGAGCTGCAGTGAGGATCCAGGGAGAGGGGGGAAGTGCTGCCACAGGCAGCTTATACGAGGGGGTGCAGAAGGAGCCTTCACTACCCCCATTTTAACCCATGGAGGAAGAACTCCAGCGCTCGGTTCAAGAAAGGACTGACTGCAACACTCAATCATTTTAGATGCTATCAAAACATCCTCTAACAAATAACTGCAGTCAGATCACTTACCCACTGCAACCCGATGAAGTCCCAAATAGGCAGCTCAGTCTTCTTGAGCCAGGACAGGCTTTGTATTTGTTTCCTGATGAGAAAGAAGGAAAATCCAGGTGGCTCCTTCTGTCCGTGTTTCCCCTGCTGCCTTCTGAGCAATGCAGTCCCACACTGTAGGGGAGAACAATGATTTCATTTTGGTTTTGGTAGCACAGACCTCAACGCACAACCCTGGGTTTGCTGTCCCCCTTTTTATACCCATGCTGGGAACCCATTTCGTTTTCTCACTTTGTTGAGTTTACATCTCACTTCCAAACTCTGAACTGCTTCTCTACTTCTTCTCTGAATCAAGACAGCATTTCAAATGCCTGCGTTTTTGAGACATTAACTGTGCAGTTACTTGAAGAGTAGGTTGTTCTCCTCCCATTGCTTTTTTAAAACAAAGCAAAATCTTTGGCCCTAACAAGTGTGATGCCTCCTAGCTTTTCTTTTTCCTTAATACTATGACACCCTTTAATTCAGACAGCTGTCTCTGTGTACATGCAGAAGAAAATTTACAAGCCTCAAGAAGTTAATCACAATTCAAGGGGAATCTCTGACATGGAAGTCAACAAGGCAGTATCCAAGGCTGCGACTGCCAGAAGACAGTGCCACAGAAGGATGGATAGATTCCGGATAGAGGTTCAGACCTGACTCTGCAAGGTATCGGCACAACATCTCAACCTAGACAAGAAAGGGTACAGCTGTCAAGGACACCCATATCTATGCAGTTACAGGATCGGTCAAGTAGTTGTTCCTGGGGCTGACGCTGCCTTAATCCCAGCTCTCTTGGCCTCCTGTTTCCTCTGGCAGCTAAGAGCCATCTAAGCCCCCACGACACCGAGGACAGAACCATACTGCAGTACCACCACGCTGTAGGAGCAGGGCTTAGTGGTCTGTCACAGATGCAGAGCAGTGGCAAGTCCCTCCTCCCTCACACCCAGCTCTTCTCCTCAGCTAGCAGGGTCCTGCCAGGGCATCTCCCATCCCGCCCCATACTGCAGGGCACCACAGGCTGGGGACCTCCTCTCCTCCACCTGACATACCCGACCTCCTTCAGAGCCTAAGCACATGGCAGCTCTCTACTGCTTGGCATCACGTGCATTTAAAACCATGGCAATACCCAAGCACCCACGGCCCAGCAAGATCCTCCCACGGTCGGCTCCAGAGACCACGTTAAACGCCACAGACAGTCCTTCCTCCAACTTCTCCAGGCCAAGAAAAAACCCACACGGCCTTAACCCAGTCCACAACAGCTGGGTTGGCATTTGCAGCTTCTGGCACCACTTGGCAGTTCCATTTGCAGTAGGACTGCTCTCCTCGGCTTCACAGCAAGCTGGTCGTCCACAGCCCCAGCCGACCCTAACCTCTCCTGCAAGGCACTTTCAAACACCAGCATCTGCTTCTGTGATCTGAAGCAAGCGAGAGGGAAAAATCAGACAACACAGTGGGACACAGGGAAGGGACAATCCCAGCCCATGACACATGTTTCAGCCTGAGCCCGCAGGAGCACCTGGCACCATCACAGCAGCTACAAAGCACCATCGGGTGTTCAGAAGCGGTGCTGTGAAAGGAGTAGCTTCTTTTATTTGTCACTTGTGAAGCGCTGAGGGGACAAGCTCATCTCCTGGCTGCTGCTGGGCCAGCTGGCGCAGCTCCCTGCAGCACACAGGGCTGCGCTAAGAGGTGCTGGGGCACTCGGCAGGCGCCACCGCTGCTGTGCAAGGAAGTTAACCTGAAGCAGGCACCAAGGAAATAAAAGCAAAGCTGAATGTGGCCTCACCTGCTCTGGGCAGTTGCCTTCACAGGCCCAACACAACCACAAAGGCACACTTTGAACTCAAGCAAAATCCCAAAGCAATTGCCGGTTTGCTCAGGGAGGGACTGCTGGGTTACCTTTTGCTTAGACAAACATTTGACTGCATTTGTAGCGGAAAGTCTTTTGCCAAAAAGACAAGAGTTTTGTTAACGAGCAGCCACGCAGAGGCTGCCCTGCGCTGGAACCCGGGCCAGGGCTTTCTGATTTTTAAACAGGGCACCTAGTGCATCCCTTAAAAGGACCTCTGGTCTCTGCCACGGAGGCGCTGTCAGACCCTACAGCTTTTAGGGGATCAAGGTCTCCGTGCTGACTCCCAGCACATCACATTTTGGCAGTGGCAGCACAAGGGCAGGTTTTCATTTTCCACATAGAGACTGTTGAAGCTGAACTGCTGAAATGAGCTCCCCGGGTTCTTCCTTTGAACCTCTTCCCACCCTTCACATGTCCCAAGAGCTCTCATGAATCAAAGAGCCAGCAGCAAAAGCAGCCCCTGCAGATCCTCCTCGAGAAGAGCCTTCCTACTCAGAGACCAGCTCTGTAATAAGCATATGGCCCCAAAAGCAGAGGGGAAGCCCCTCCAAAACACAAAGGAGTGGAGCCACTCATTAGAGGGGGCGATCAGAAAAGCTGACAGGTCTGTGTAGGGAGCACCAGGGGCCTGAAAAAATGCACCTGTCAAGCCACTGCTATCATCTGAAACAGCTGGCATTTTAGAAGACAAGGCAGCAGCCACATCACAAAAAAATAGAAGGGCAACACAATCAAGAGACAGGCGCCCCAGTGGGTCCAGGAACAGGCAGGTTTGCACCTCTGCAGCCATCAGCACTAGCAGCTCCAAGTTTCAATCGAGGCTCGGAGTTGCAGGACAGACCCCCTCAAGCCGGAGCTGTCAGGCTCACTGCAGAGCGTGTTCCCCGTCACCACGTGCGTTATAGGAGCAGCTCAAGATGGTGCAGGCTGGATGCGAGCAGCCTCTCTGCCAAGGACAAAAGCAAGACCCCAGTACACCCTGTGTGCCTTCCTCTCACACTGGAAAGTCTTCCCGGTGCACTCTGGCACCTGATCTCATTAGAAGGGAAGAGAAAGAACAGATGGAAACGCAAAAAGAAGCTGTCAGCTGCCAACCGCTGACCCCATCCTGACTCCATCCCTCTCCCCACCGCAGCAGGAACACAACTGGCTGCCCTTGGAAGGACAGCAAGGACAGCAGGAGAGGAGGAGGATTTCAGGGGGCAATAAACAGCAGGAGCAGATGAAATTTTGGTAAATAAGGGCTCCTTCGGTCAGGAAGGAATTAACCTGCAATCAGGAAAGACAGCACACAAGGACTGTGCCGTGCCTGGGAACCCTCCAGTTCCTGCAAGCAGCGAGGAGTGGGGTGCTGGCTGAAACAGCCGCAATGCCCAAAGCCTTTCCAGCACGCCTCTGCCTCCAGGCACCAGCCAACGCAGGAGCAAGGTCCCAGCACACAAGCTGGGGGCCCTAGCACGGCCTGCAGGAATCTCACAGCCTGCAGTTCAGGTATTCAAGTGTTCTAGGAAGCTTCAGCACACCCAGGTGACATTCTATAACCATGAGCGTAAGAGAAGGTATGTGTATCCACCATCCTGCCTTTCAAGGGGGAAGACATCCTTGCAACCTTCCCTTACAAAGCAGCACGTGGACTCCCAGGGCAACCAGGCCACAAAGAAGAAACCTTCCCAACTGCCTTAAACCAAGCCACCACCCTTTCCTCTGTCCTATAGACAGAAAAAAATAATTCCCCCCCTGCCCCCGCCCCCCCCCCATGCCAGAAGCAGCACATAAGACAGACCAAGGATGACACTGAAGGTCACAAATTTGCACTCATCTAATTACAACTCTGCCAGGGTCCAGGCAAGCTGTTGGATCTCACAGGGACTCAACTTTTCTACCCGCCAGGCAAGCCCAGCAATACTTCCTCGGGAAAAGACAAAGTCACAAGGGCCAGCAAACAGCTCCCATTCAACAGTGCTGTGAATACTATGGCGAGGCTTCTCTCTCCTCTCTCTAATGCCCGAGCAGCCCAGTGTTTTGAGCAGCACACAGAATAAGCTTTCTTAGTAGAAAATGATACCAAGTTAGTCTGGTCAAAGATAGGCACAAGAAGCATTACTGACAAACCTTGTTACTCGTACCCTTACAGCATGCTGGCTAGACCAACAGATCTTGAAAACACGCACCTGTAGCAGTCCTGAAAGGCAGGGAAACCAGCATCTCAGCTCTGTGGATAGAACCCAGGTGCAGATGATACTGCACAGGACAATTAAGGTAGAAGTTGATTATGCACCAGCTTTTCTCCAGCAACTGCTTACAAGCAGGGTCTTGTCCCATAGGAGGCACAAGGTGTCAGACTCCATGTTTGCTGCGGGCTGACGTGCCCAGCACATCTGCAGCCGGGTCACAGCTGCCTGCCTCTCTCACGCACCCAAAACCCTTGCAGAGGGAAATGAAAGGGCACTGAGCATCCAGCCGGTGCCTTCAGCCCTCGGCACCCTCTGTCACTAAAGAAAAAAAGAACAGGCCAAGGACAATTATGCCCTGGCACCAGGACCTTCTTCCTAGAGGCATCCCTCAGCTGAACTGCTGAGAAACAAGCACCTACAGTTTCCCTTTAGCACAGCCTCAAGGCAGATGCCTTCTTGTAACCCTCCTCCCTGGCTGCCACTCCCACCTTTTTAACTGGATGCTAATTTCTCCCAGACAGGCTCACAGGAACTTGCTGGGCTGCACACCAGAAGATGGCTTCAGTTTCATTTCCCTAGGACTAGAAGACAGAGATTTCCAACCCTCTTTGCAACCTTTTTCTTTCCTGGCTGCTCTCCCCGGCACTGAGAACTCCTTTTACAAACGATAGCTCGTGAAAGATCCATCTGGGCTTAACCAAGCTAGCTACACCGAGCCTTCACAAGGAACAGCTGGGCGGCAAGGAGACCTGATGCATCTCCACAAGGGGCAGGTCTGGGTAACCAGCCCAGCAATGAGACTGGTCAGGCAGCCACCTCGTGAGGAACACTTCTGCATCAGCAAGGGCAGCGGCAGCTTTGCAGGCCGACTCTGAAAGGCTCCAGCTGCTGACAGAACACGGCTCCCCGCTTCGCTGCTTTGCAAGCCCTCCCTGCCCGAGCACAGGCAGCAGCTCAGACAGCAAACTTCCCTTCAGGCAGGACACTGGAGTCTGTAACGGCAGCTTCGGTCCCTGGGCTCAGCTTTGCTCCTCTCCACAGCTCAGAAAGCTTTTCTGCCTCGGTGGGTGCACTGGTCCCTCCCTGCCCTGAACTCGAGAGGGAACCCTGGGAGGTCAGACCAGCACCTCCACACTGTCAAGCCTGCTGGGCTGCATCTCCGTGCTACCCACAGTACCTGCACAGAAGGGCAGCCCTTGTTCCAGCCTTGCTGGCAAAGTCAGCTGAAAAGCAGCTGGGGAGGAGCATTCACTTGGGAGAGCAGGATTTCTCCTTCCCAGTGAGCAGCAGTCGCAGGGCAGCAGGCAAACTGGCTGACATTTGCCAAGAGCTCTGAAGGTGCAAACCCCTCCAGAAATGCCCATCATTAGTCCTGCTAGTCTCGGCCCACAAAGCTGGTTTGTGTTTTGAGAGAGCCCAACTCTTACTACACATCCCTGTCCCTGGGAACTAATCCCTCCTTGCCTTAACTGCCCATCTGAGCCCACAGCAGCATTTCAAGGCCTACAAACACCCGGCATGAAAGGAAAACAAAGGTCAGATCTCAAGTGCAGCCTCTCCTGGGGATGCATGCCCCACAAGAAACCTCCTCTCATTAAGGTCATCACCCAGGTAAGCCTGCCACAGCTGCTCCTGCAGAGAAGCGATACAAGGAACTCCCCAGCACCCCCTCCCAAAGCCTGCTCTGTCCCCTGGCAGGGCAAGTGCTGCTACCAGCAGGGACTCCCTGCCCTCCCAAACGCCCCCCTCAACATTCCCACTTGCCCCAAGTCTATGTACAGCTCCATCTGGCAATGCCACAGCAACAGCAGTTGTCTTTGCAGTAAAATAAAATAGGCAAGGGGTATATTTTTAGAGGAACATAAACCTGATTTTCAGTGATACTGGATAACCGCAGCTCTTACTGGCTTCAAATGATATTTTGGGCACTACCACCTCAGAAAACTCAAGCTTTCCATAGAAACAATGGAATTCATCCCCAAAACAGAATAGTTTTCACACAGAGAAAAAAGTATTCTGGTCAGATTTAAAGAAAACCTTGTGTTGCACTTACACCAGAAATGGATGACAAGTTTCAAAGCTGTTTTTAGGAGGGCTTTGACCTGAGGAAAGGAAATAAGCAATCAGTGAGGTAACTCACTGCCACACATGGAACCAGCTAATGTATGAAGATAACAGAGGCAAAAAATGTTGTCAGTCTCTCAAGTGGTATATCAAGTCTGGATAACATTTGGCCTGGATAAGAGAGAGTTTTAAATTCCACCTCATCCCAGGTTTGACAACACTGATTAAAACCCCCCAAATCCTACAAATTACTGATCATCAGCTCCATCGGTGACAAAAGGAACTAGCTGTTAGACCATGTCCAGATATTTTCAGCACCATATTGTCTTCTGAATGTGGTGCCGTTTACTCTATACCTTTCTCTATGGCTATCACCAAGCGTTATTAGAAGTGAGTCAGGGACTGCACATGTGCTAGTGCAGATCCACCTTCACCATTCCAAAGGAAACAATTCCATAACGACAGATTAGTGAGAAAGCAGGAATAAAGGCATTTTTATTTTTTATAGATATATCTGTTTTCAGAAAGGAATTCAGTTTATTAATAAAACTATTTTTGTTGAAGTTTAGCAGCAGATAGATAAAATTAGCTGGAGGGTTACTTACTTTCAAGTAGATCCAGTCTTCCACTCCTCTCCTGGCAGAAAAGAAAAGTACCTTCAGGTTTTCAAGGCACAGATTGTGTATTTCTTGTGGTATGAACTAATTTCTTTTAACATTCAGCTGTGCAACTCACCAGTTCCAAGAACTGCGTGTTATAGTTTGCATTCTAAGCTAAGTACCTTCCCTTCCAGGGCTCTTTTGTCTTCTAAATGCATCCTCCTTGGTTGTATTTCATGTTACTGTGTTCTCACTGCTTCTCTATAAATGAACGTATTAATCCTTAATTTTCTAGGTTTCTTGCTCCATTTGCCAAAGAAGCATTTTTCTTCTCTCAGGAGCTGCAGATGCAGATTACCACTGTGCCAGCTTCTTCCTGTCTGGAGTGGTTTGGCAAAAGGAATTAGTTCCGGAAAGTTCATAAACGTCTATTTTCTTTTCACTTCTACTACACTTCACAGCTGTCTCACTGTGCTCTTGTCACTTTTCTTTCGAGTATACTTATGAAAACCCATCACAGCAGCTAAGGTCTGCAGGGTTGGAAAGCTGACCTGCCAACACAAGGGGCAGAAATACGGGAGGCAATCTTTCTCCCATCAAATAACAGTTCCTCCACAACCCTTTTACTGTTTGGGATATCCCTGAGAAAATGCAAAGCCTCAATTTTGGCTTGTTGCAGCATTCACAGTGATGGAGAAAAAGCTGTCAGGATTCACTTGTCAGCAGCTTAGGCAGTTGTGGAACTTGAGGTCCATTTGAAAATGCTTCAGTTATTTGTATGCAGTAGACCTAGATGCAAGGGCATTAAAATCTGGCATGAAAGCCTATATGAGCAGGATATGCTCTAGTCTGAAAGAAGACAGGTTTTGATTGAGATAAGATGAAACACAGACAACCAGAAAGAAGTACAAGTGCAATACAGCGGGTTGACTTCACGTTTAAAAACATGGCACATCAGTGCAGAGAAAAACTAGTCTGTAGCATCCAATTAGAGCTGCTGCATTTTTCTAAGCTGTCCGGCTTACTCTGCATCCAGGCAAAACAGTTCACAGAAATAGTATATTCCCTTTTTTATGTATCACTTCAGGAGAAAAGGAAAAAAAAAAAAAACCCAGACAACAAGACACACAAACCCCCAAAACTGTTGCTATAGAGGTATCATCTACAGAGATAAAGAAGGCCGAAAATGAAGCAAGAATTTATAGAATCACCTTTCTAAATCTTCAGCTGCTCAGTCTTGAAAATATGGGGGAAGAAAACTGAAATGCATGTGAGTTAGCATGCGGTTGCATAAAGCTATCCATGAGATCAACTAGGACTCTAGGAATTTCCAGAGAAGCTGATCCCACCACATCTGCTTTCTCCCTACCTGTGAGAAAGGACATCATGAAAATCAACCGTCAGACAGATGAGATTCCTTCTCCCTTTGAGTACTGCATCACCACAGAGAGCCCAGCACCCCCAGAACAGCAAGAGAGATGAAGGAACCGGCACTTACTGCCACAGAGCATCTCCAGTCGGTTTGATACTGCAGGTCAGCTACAAGCAACAGGATCCAACTCATGTTCAAAGAGCTCCAGCTCTACGTCTTATTGAACAATGGAAGGGGTGCACTCTGGAAACTCTAATTTAGATGTCCCACTATATATGCTGGTAAAAGCATATATATATATATATACACATATATATATACACACACACACACTGATTATTCAGACATAATCTGGGGTTTGCCTCACACCTCCTGCAATGAAGCCACTGATACTTACCTATCGTCACACATACAGGGCATTGCAAACCAAACCACCCTTGAAACAACTCATCAGCAACTAGTAGACTCTGTATTAAAACTGTAGCAGTATTAATATTTGATGTCTTCACAGCAGTAAAGATTTATTTATTTTTTTAAAAGCAGAAAAGTCTGAGAAAGCCATTATTTGTCACGGGATGATCCAAAGGCTGTTAATCTCCTGTCTACACCTTAAAGAAAGAAAAGAGGAGAAAAATCTAATTTAAACAAGTGTTATTAGGGATAAAAAATTCAGACTGATGTTACGTTAAATTATTTGGGAGGCTGAGGTATCCAGCCATGGTCTTCAGTATAAAAGAAAATTATAGGGTCTATCAACTAGAGAAGCGGTGCTCTGAGCCTATGTGCTGGCATGCTTACAGGTTTTTTTAATGTCTGGCAGGATGTTTTACAAACTAAACTCAGCAAGATGACGATTCCACCACAAGGTGCTTCAGATGGTTTTGCTAATAATTTTGATCAGCTGAAATGGAGAAAAACATAGCTTCATTTATTTGGCTTTTCCAGAACCTGTCAAGTCTGAGCAGAACCATTAATTTCCCCCTTCTGCATCTCCCCCACCTTCTTCCAGAAAAGACGCACTTCAATTTTATTTTTTTTCTACAAGTATTCTGTATAATCAGCCTTTGTTCCCAAAACAAACTTTGGTCATTCTTTGTTCACTTCCTTTGCTAGAAGGAAGTGCCATTTCTTGAGAATGTTCATTGGAGGCTGGTACTGCTACTGCTGCAAACATGGGAGTGCTAACCACATCTACTGGCTTTTGTTTTAAGAGCCTTTTAACCAACTTTGTTAATGGACTGAATGCAATTTAGATAGGGAACTTGGCTAAAATGTAGCTTCAATTGGCTATTAAAATTTAAGAGCCAACTAAGACAGCTAATTACAAAGAAAGCTCCAGTGATAATGCTAAGCAGAATTAGTAATAGCAAATGACAGTCTGTCTAGTCTTATTCCCAAAGGGAAAGAAACTCTTAACTAAGAAGTCAACCAGACAACGTGCGGAAAACCTAATTGCATTACTGTTATTATGGCATCCCAAATCTGGCAGCTCACTAGGATAAAACAGTGAGTAAAGTCTGTCAAACTACTCAGGAAAGCAACTGACCCCCTTCTTAATGCTAGCTGTAACAGACATAGGGAATTACATTATCATTTTAGATTAACTTATTGGGAAATATTCCTGTAAAAATTAGCAAAGCAGCACCATCTAAAAAATATCTTATACCCATCCTGAATTTGATTCTCTCGCCAGATATTTTAGATTAAGGAAAAAAAATATAGAAACAATGTCTGCAAAGCGTTCAAGCACTGAAAGAAGCATTCCGTGCTTCATTATCAATAGCCTCATTACACCATCAGCTGAAGTGCCGACTAGCTCTCCTGTGAAGATTTATCATGTATAGTGGCCACTCTGAAACATAGGTAGCGGAGTCTTTTACATTCCCTACTCAAGAGTCTCCCTGCTGTGCTGGAAATGTCAGTCCGTTTTTTTCACGGCTGCGCGCACAGATTGGAAACAGCAGGAGAGCTTGGGAGCATGACTGCAATACCAGCAAGGACACTTGTCTTCACGGCACTGCTCACGTGGCTCTGGGAATGCAGGACCCTGCTGTTCTCTAATATTTACACACACCTGGAGCCATCAGGAGCAGCAGATGCAGTCTAAAGGCAGCTTGCTTCTTTTGTGTTGGGGGCTTCACTTTCAAACAGGGATGGCAACAAAATCCTACTGTTTCCCTATCCCTGTTCTGCAAAACAACACACACGTGTGCAAGCACATACAGCACGCGGTATGTACAGTAGCACTGCAGGGATTATCACAGCCTTCCGCTTCGCTTATCCTGACCATCCCACGCTTTAAAACATCATTGCAGTTCACAGTGAGCCAAAGACGTTCTTGCTTGCCAAGACTGTAGTTTTGCAGTCTCTTGTGAGCAACGGCAAGCCCTGAAACAACATTCACCTCGGATGGAAAGCACCCTTTTTCTTCGCAGAACACTTGCCAGTACAAACTTTTTCCAGGACTTTTTTGGGGTGGGAAGAGGCAGGGATGGCTTACGAAATCTGCACCTCAGAACATACATTTCAAATATATGGAAATATCTGTGCTTCCTGCATTTGGCTTTGGCAGTCTCAAAAGAAAACACACTCCTTGTAAACTTCAAAATAAAGAGAGAAAGTTTACTGGTAAATAAGTTACTAAACCAATTAAAATGTCAAACAACTAAAGTACAAAAGGATGACATTAACTTTGAGTATGCAAGACAGCAAGAGAATACCATATGCTTTCCTGACAACAGTTCTTCGGAAGAGTGTAACATACTTTTTGAACAAAATGATTAAACCAAGTCATTAAAATGATAGTTTGGTTTGAGGAGTTTTAAATATGAGAGAGGCTTTAGCAGTCCTGTTTTTGCATCTGAAATGAAAAGAATGCTATGCTTAAAGTCACCAGCCACACTTTGCTGATTGAGTCTGTATAGCGGTCAGAGTAGAAACGAACTTTTAAATATGTTATTCCAGTTTTATTTAGAAAAAATGGATTCCCTTGTTTTCAAAACACAACCTCAGCATTCATTCAACATTTTATGCTACAACATATTTATTTCAGTAACGATTCAGACATAAAATCAAGCTAGCAGAGCACTGGACATCCACACAAATACACCACCCACTGGCTCACATGCATTCATTTTGGTTTGCCGAGCTTCATAAAGCACTCTCCCTGATAAGGATAATGTTCATGCCCTAACTTTTTTTTTTTTTTTTGCAGTATCTAAATGTAAAGTAGTGATATTTCACACCAAAATTAAACACTGCATTTTTTTACTTACAGCTCTGAAAACGACTCAAAGCCAGGCAAGGAAGTACTTTTAAGAAAGTTTTTGGAAGGTTACATGCTTCTCAACTATGAAAAAAAGGTAAACCATTATTTTGTTATGAGAAGCACATGTGAGTCAAGCTTCCACTGGAACTAGACACTTTACAAAATTATTAATAATTACAGCTTTTCACTAACATAAAAAGAAAACCTGAGGGGGCAGTTGAGAATGGACCTTGGGTTTTGGTTTGTGCTTTTCTTTGCCCTGGGCCCTATGTCTGAAATGCTGGTCTCCTCCTTTCCAGAGAAAATCTGAGTAATTAGAAAAGTGACACAAACACAAATACTATGAAAAAAATAACTAACATTCACTACCTGTTCTCCAAATAATTGTTTAAACATATTTTGTAACAAACTGGAATGCAAGGACGTGACTTTTGTCTTACATTCTCTTTTTTTAATTCAAACGCTTGAAAAATATTTAAAAGGTGTCTCTACCATTTCAGACTTCCTCTTGGTGTACATCTAAGTGGCCCTCAATAGGACTTACTCAAAATTAGAAGAAATCAGATGCAACACCACTGTTCTTTATAAAGTACCCACAACAAAAGTAAATAAAGCTTTATTTCTACATTATAAAGCAGAAAAAAGCACTTTAGTTTGCCTTTAAGACATGAATTTGTGTATATAAAGAAAACACATCCTCACTTCAAAGTTGGCAAAACTTTGCATTCGTATTGAAGTATTCATAAATCATGCAAATATTTTAATAAAACAGCTATTTAATAAACATCTATTTTAATAAAACATGTATTCTTCAAAACAGGTACAAACAACATTTCAGGATTCATCACTTTAAAAGGAAAGAAATAGATTCCAGTGCTACAGTAACTGAAAAAAAAAGACAACCCAGAGGTAAGGCAAAGAGCAACTTAATCTGTTGTTCCATCTATAATTTACTTCTGGACTCCCCTTCTGGATGCTGTGCCTTTCTTGGCTTTTGGTGAGGTCATCTTCCGCCTTCTGGTAGCTACTGCATCAGCAATTCAAACAACAACAACAAAAAAAGACAAGACTTTCTAAAAAATAACAGAAACAGATCAGAAGAAAATACGTATAGTCTTAAAGAGGACAGATCGACTCAGATCATGCATTTAGTTTTGACGGGGGGGCAGGCGGACACATGACAGGGACTCAGAAGAATTTACCACAACTTCTGGGCACAACATTTTTTCCTGAAAAACATGTTGTACAATTCAGCTTCTCAAACGGTAGCATTGCATACCTTGGAGCCAACTTAATAGCTCAGGTCCACTAAAGGATGAAGAATCAGATCCTCTTCAAAACCTAAACTCCTCCTTCGTCCCCATGCACCAACTTTTAGTTCCGCATTAAGCCATTTTTGGTGCTCTTTAGCCCTTCCGCTAAGCTGATCCAGCTCCACAATCTGGCAAAGAACTTTTCTTTTGTCTAATAGTTTAGCGAGCTGCAGCATCTCAGAGCATTCTGAATGAAACTTATACAAGGGGAGGTGGAAGGCACACCGGCAGAAAAGAGGAAGAGTTTTGTTTGGCACTGTTGAGCTGTTAAATCAGCTCAGCTATCAGTGCAACTTCACCTACACATTTCAAGCTACTATTTGGCAATATTTTATTAGCAAGTGTAGCAAACAGTGCCATCTAAGCAAGATTCCTAACAAACTTGGCAGGCAGGTTGTTCGAAAAGACCATACTCAAATGCAGCAATAAAAAACTCCCTGCACTTTGATTCTTTCCTGCCCACTAACAGGGAAAAGGGGAAAAAACCCAACAAAACACCACAGCTCATTTCTGTAAATCACATTCAACTGTAGTCACTTTGAGAAAAAAATATTACTTACCATAAAAATTGCTACCATTTTCGCAAATGCAGTAACAGTAATATGTTTTTCATCTCTTAGCCACAGTATTATTTGGTTTACATTTTTTTTTATCCTGACTTCCCCCTTGCAGTCAGTATGCCTAACTATTTAAGTTCTTGCTTGTAAAGCTATATGTAACTCTACAGTTCCTGTTAACCTTTTAATCTGGAGTACTGACAAAGAAAAAAAGATAAAATTGAGTTTCATGGAAGTCTGTAAGAAAGAAGCTGCTTGCGTAAGACAACAGCCTTTGAGCAGTATGAGTCACTGATTGTCCAAGCTCAATGAGTATGTCTGGGGGAAAGTAAGAGGTGGAGAACAATACAAAGCAAACCCAAACAGTTTTGAGGCTGCCCAAAGCCAAAACCACACCAAGAAAAGCAGCAAACTACTGCAAACAGTTTTGCTTTCCCGTTTGCTTAATTTTACACAACTTAATTTGCTCTGAAAATGTTGATTTGAAACTAAAAATACCAAAATTAGCTTTGAAGAATTCTAGTCTTGAAAATAAAATGGAGAATGAAAAAATATTCTTGTTCCTTTTTTGTCCAAAAGCACTTGCTGCAGCCAACACATAACTATAAAAAATTGCCAGACAATACATCTTTGATTAATAAATCACTTTAAAAAACCCAACACAACGGACAGCTCTGGTGATAGTCTCTCATTGAGCAGAGCAGCTTTACCAATGAAAAATATGTTCTGGCAAAACACACCGCTGCCTCCCCCCCAGCTGCTATGTAAAAGTCAAACCCATTCTGGTACCCTTACGTAGCTAAAAGATATACAAGCAGGTATCATAAAGGGAAGTAGTAAATTAACTGTGTAAATCTTTCCTTCTCTCAGCTAAAATCTGGTTTATGTTCAAGAATTATTTTATAATTTTCAAAGTCACAGAAGTATTTCAGCTACTATAACTGAGAATTCTAGCAATAGACGGTTCTCCTGAGTTTTCCAATGGAGTATTCAGTGGTATGTAGGTCAAGCTGTCCTACCAGCTGCATGAGCTCAAAGTTTTCCTCTCTCCACCCCTCCCGAGATTTTTTTTTTCCTGGCATCTTTGTATTGCAACAGAAAGCAGAGAACGACCCAAGGTTTCTCTTCAAGAAAATACAATAACCTGATCTTTTCCCCTTTCATTAATCCCCACTGGTTATGACTGAGGTAACCGTGATTTTTCTTCGCATCCAATCATAAGACTGTGTGATCAAACACGGCAAAGACAGGTCAAGTTCATGGTTCTGCTATCACAAAGGTGGTCAATATGAAAATGATGAACTTCAGCAGGAAGGTGTCGGTTTATAGAGAAAAAAAGAAATGAGTTACCAGATTTTCACGTTTGTATTTCAAGAATGTAGTGTTTCATGGCTGTCACAGACAATACAAGCAGCTGCAGCTCACCCATCCCTCATTCAGCAAGGGCTTACCCATTTCTAGTGCCTGTGCTGGAACATCAAAGAGGAGAAGACAGCTGCCCTGTCTCTGATTTGTCCTTTATGTTTATTGCATTAATGGATTGTTTTCAAGGCTTTTCTAAACTGTTCCCTCTGCAGAGCATCAGTGGAACGGAGTGGCAGCGATCAGCAATGAATCATAAGCAAATGCCTGGATGTTTCAGGAGTCAGGCCTTGCTGGGTAGACATACTAGTGCTGCAGCAGCACTACTCAACCACTGCTCTGCCAATGAGAAACTGAAAAACTCATGTTTTGTAGCCACAATTCAACGTGGTATTTTGAAGACAGCAAAACCTGGGAAACTCCTGACACATTTGCTCATGAGGAAAAAGCAACTGGCATAATAAGGTTTTCTGAAACAGAGTTGTTTATTCCATACAACTGACTGCAAAGATCTGCAACCTGCTTGGAGCTACTGACCCCAAAGGGTTTCTAATGTACCTGAGCAAAGAAATCAAGAAACACGCTTGCTTTCTCCTTTGGAAAGAGATCAGGAAGTTCCTGAACCTGAACTTGACTGTTGGGGCACAAGCCAGAGAAAGCCTTGCTAAAGCCAAGGTAAGCAGCACGCACTGCTCTTCCTCTGTCCACTCAGTTACTCACACATCGCTAGAAAGGTACCAGGTTAGTGCGGCATGATTTCACCCTGTGCAAACCCATGCTGACTCCTCCCTACCAACTTCTTGTCCCCAATCTTTGGAAACAGCTTCCAGAGTACGTGCTCCGCCACCTTCCCAGGCAGCACGGTGAGGCTGCAGTTCCCAGCTCCTCGGGCTTGCCCTTCTTGAAGATGGGACAGACATTCCCTGTCTTCCAGGCCTCAGAGCCTCCCCTAAGTGCCATGCCCTCTCCTGCTTCATCAGGAGTGTCCCCACAGTGACACCGGGGACGGACTTTCGAGCGCAGGAATTGCCTGGCCTTCTCTGTACCGCCCTCACGCCTCACCATAACTGCCATCAATGCCGGTTATGGCAGACGCCAACACCGAATTTCTGCTCTGCTGCTCCACCAGCCAAGAGCTCTCCCCTCTCACTAAGAGCTGGCAGCAGAGAGCGGTGAAGAAACTTGAGCACAGGCCACGTCTGAGTTTATCACAGTGACTGACAACACAACGTGAATGTCAAGATGTTCTGTCCCTGCTTCCTCTGTGGAGAGACACTAGAAAGCAGCAAAAGCTGAACTTCTCTTTGACCACTCTGGTGCAGGCTGGAGAAGTTTCTTTACACCTTTTTCCTTTGCAGGGGATCAAAACCTGTGGGATTTCCCAGCGTTCCACGGCCACCAGAAGCTCACCTGCTACCTTCTGCCCAAACCACAAGGAGGACTGCTCTAAAATACAGGGAAAGTCTGGGAACTGATCACGAGTACCCCAACACCAGCCTGTGGCCTTAACACAGTTGTGGAAAAGGACATACACACATGCTGGCCTTTTGCCTGGCCTCCAGGACAGGCTGAAGGTGCAGCGGCGAACAGAGCTGAAAGGAGCAGAGCGCTCTGGAGAGCTGTACGGTTAGGGAAAGGGGTAGAAAGCGATGTCAAGAAGGGGAACGATAAAACAAAGACATATATTAGACGACAAAGTTTATTAAATTTCAAGCTGAAACAGAATACCTGGAATTAAATACAGTATATTAACTTCACAAATATGTATTCATATAAAGAGGAACAGCGTCACAGCAACATTCATTGCTTTCCTCACTGCCTGTTAACTCAGGTCCTTGAATTAGTGGGTAAAACCCCCAGATTTTTCCAGTCTTAATTGATCTCGGGACAACCATTCTTCCTTTCCCAGAACTGGGACTTTGTTCTGTCATCTTCTGATCACTACTGACTTCTGTGCACAGGAAATGACAACGCAGATCTTCAGTAACAGGTAACTCCCTGAAATAAGTAAACCTGCTTCTTTTATTGACACAAATGTCCCAGAACACTGGCTACCATCTGGGCTACCGCCACCGTATCGTCAGCTGCTAGCAGCAACAAAAAGATTGGCTGCCCTATCATACAAGGTTTGGAAAGTACTGAGGAGACTGGAAGTTAGTATTTTAACATTCATTTTTCCCGCACATGAAGTGTTTCAGGTACAGCGCAGCTGCCGATGTAGTAACTGGGAACGTCTACAGCTGCAGCGGCCTTTAACACAAACCCCAAGATGAATACCGTGAGGGGCCACGGGCACAAACGGAAACACAGAGGGCTGGGGCTGAACGTCAGGAAATGCCTCTTTCCGATCAGGGTGACTGGGCACTGGCACAGGCTGCCCATGGAGGCTCCATCCTGGGAGATACTCAAAAGCCAGCATGGTCCTGGGCAACCAGCTCTGGGCGGCCTTCCCTGAGCGGGGGAGCTAGAACGGATGACCTCCAGAGGTCCCTTCCAACCTCACCCGTTCCGTGGTCCTGTGATCCAAAACAAACATACCAAACCCACCACATAGCTCTCTCTGCACTGCTACACACTCACAGTAATGTTAAACCTAAGGCGCATAAGGTGACAGCAACGTGAAGTGCTCCGTCCTCCAGCATGACCACTGGTAAAGATTTCACTTTATCGGCAGAAGCAGTCACGGCATCTGGACTGAAGCAGCAGGCTCAAATCACATCAAATGATGTCCTAAGCATTAAAGTAACACTGGAAACATTAAAAACACATAGGGTGAAAGGATTAAGCAGAACAAAGGGAATGCTTTTGTTAAAACACAGAACATCAGTGGAGAAAAAATAATGCTTCTACGTTAACAAGAAACATTTTGACAATTCTGTCACGCTCAAGAATCAAGGTGAGTCATTCTGCTAGTCCGACAAAAATAGGTGTGCTTCTCGTGGCGAGTGCAAAATAAAACACCTATGCATCAATAAACCAACAGGCAAGTGCAATGTGCTTGACATCCATTTAATAGAATTCACATTCGGACTGCAATAAACACATTTTCCCATCTGAACTGTGGGATGAGAAACTATAGACGCACTATGTAAACAAAATCCTTTCCGGAGCTTTTTTCCCAGCATTTTGTTCAAATCAGGTAATTTTTGGTTAAAACATCGCGGTGCTCCTGTACTGCCCTGCAAAGGGGATCCTGTCAACGTGGATACTTTTTGAAGATCCGTCAGAAGATACCATGGGAGAAGCTCCAGCAGATCCAGCTTCAAGTTCAGCAGTGGCTAGGGAGAAGAGAAACAACATTCCGGTGTTGCTTTTACCCTAGACAGGGCCAAATCAGTCACTATGAAAACATCATGGATAACTGGAGAGACTACAGTCCAGAAAGAGATTTAAAAACTTCCAAGGGGACATAACAATCAAAGGGCTAGGCACAAAGGGAGAAACAATCTTTTTCCACATTTGCCTACCAGCCAACAGTATTTCTAAAGCCAGTGACAGAAATTCTATAGGCTACACACTGAACATCTTCAGGGAATCCACAAATGACTCCTGCTTGCACCAGTGCTAAACTGAGCCCCCCTGCAGACCTCTCGAACCTCCAGTATCTGTTTTCCTTGAATGTTCAAAGCAGTGATTTATTGGAACTCTGCTCCTAAAAACCAGCTTCTGCCTTCTCTGTGACAAACTTAAAAAGAATCCGCCGGTGAAAACGCAAACACCTTTGCAATGCAGTCAGGCCAGGACAAGTCTCCTAGCCTGGCACTTTCTTTGAGGGGCGTCTTTGTAACTCACCCTGGCAAAACCCTCTTTCCTCCACAAAAACACATACTCAAGGAAAGCAAGCCCACCTTTCCTGTTCTTCTCCAGCCACATTTTTCCGACAAGGTCCTGAAACCAAACGCACTCTATGACACCTAGCAGATGCACAGTCAGGTTCAAAATGCACACGGATGAAATGCAACGGCTTTGTGTCCATTCGGACACATGGAACGAGCTGTGAAGCTACAGCTGAACACTCTCTGTATTACCAAAAGCATGCAGGAACAGAAGGAAATTCTCGCAGGGGCTTCCTGCTTTGAAATAGCACCAGTCACTGCAAAGCAAAGCAGTGACTCTGGAGGAACGACTACCCTGAAACAGGTGGAATTCCTCTTTCGACACCTGGCCTCATATTATAGAGCATGTTTCATGCTATGTGTTAAAAGCATTCAACTCATCTGATGTTTGCCTAAGTGCTACTAAATGATCTTTTCCCAAAGAAAGGGTATCTTTCATCACTGATTATATTTTTCTTGCTTATTCAAAAAAGACTGCAACATATAAGCTACAAATACAAGCAATGGACAAGAAACAGCAAAAACCCAGACCCAACAGCAGAGAATGGGCGCGGTATGATGTAGTGCGGAATGCAACCGACGCACATGGAAGAAGCAGCGATGGCTGAAGTCTATAAACGTCTTCTCTCAGGGCTTCTTTTACGTTTGATGTTTGTGCTCAAGGATTCACTCTAGAAAAACGTGACTTCAGCTTAAGCCAAGTGCACCCGTGTAGAGGAAGCGGGTTAGTTTTCTCTGCACTTGTCTTTTTCAGGCAACTGCATAACATTCTACACAATCTTTTGGTAAGCAGGAAATTTTCACATTCAAGTCTAAACTGGAAAGCTAGCAGAAAAACCTCCCTGTGCTTAGCACAGGAACTTGACAGCTTTCAAGCCATTACATTCAGGAGTTAGGAACACTCCTCTTTTTCCTTAAAAATGCCCCTAACAGTGACACATTACCTTGTTTAAGTTCTTTAGCGATTCTTTCATCTAGTTCCTGCCGTACCTAGAATTATACAGAAAATATAGTTAATACTTTAACAGTCACATTTTTCTAATATTAAACTTCTAAAACATTCTTAAAATCCACACATAATGAGAGAAAACCTAAAAATATAATTCCAAGTAGACACACCTTGGTTTGGGGTTTGATTTTTCTTGAAGAGAAACTTTTGGTCAGTCGGGCTGCAGCTGCCTCATTGCTCAGCAACGTTAACAAAACAATTTGTAACTCGCCAGCTGGATTATTACTGGGCATTTAACAAAATACACAGGAAGAAAGCAAGAAAGCCTAGCGCAGTTATAGCAGTGAAGCTACGGCTGAAGTTTATCATCAAACACACAAACAGGATGCCAGCTACACGCCGAGATATGTACAAATGCCACCCACAGGGACAAATCAGCCAGTTGAGGCTGGCTTCTGCAACTTCACAGAGAGAAGAGCTGCACCAGCAGCTGCTGCAGGATTGACACACACCATTTGTATAGAAAAAAGCGTGTGCCAATATTCTTCTTTTCTCCACCTTAAGATGGGAAATTGAAAGAGCTCCTACAGATGACGCCAAAACTTCTTTATTGTTATTGCAAATACCACGACACACATTTATAAAAATATAAAAGCACACACAATTTTTTCTTGCAAACTGTGTACTAAGAAAAACAACCGCAGCTACAGCTTCTACGCAGCGAGTGCTGTGGGGTTTATTATGTAGCTGGAATCAGCCTGGATCACTGCAAAGGAGCACTTACGCCTCTTCTCCCCTAGAAAGTGGGTATTGTTACCAATTAAGTTATTCTCACTTATGATTCTGCCTTCAGAAGCCTTCACAAGAAGGAATCACATCTCCTAATTTAAGAGTCACAGTCCAAGCGCTATATGCTGTTGTTTACATTTGATGATACTTGCTACTCCTACATTTTTCCCATCAAATTTGTGACACACAGGAGTGAATTTCCAAACGGATACCATACAGCTTCCAGGGCTACGATGGCCATGAAGATGCTGCAGGGCTTGGACCTTGTGAGCTATATGCAGAGGCTGAGAGCTGCAACTGTTTCTTTGCTGGAGAACAGGAAAGCTCAGGGGACCTTATCTATGTGTCTAAGTACCTGGTGGGGGGAGTACAGAAGATGGAGCCAGACTCTTCTCAGCGGTGCCAAGCAAAAGAACAAGAGGAATAGGCACAAATCCAGATAGAGGAAATTTTAACACAAGGATTTTTATAATTATTATTTTTTAAAAAATTGTAAGCATGGACAGCCACTGGAACAAGTTGCTCAGAAAAGGTTGTGGAGGGTCCATCCTTGGAGATGTACAACACCTGGCTGGACAGAACAGTGAGAAACCTGCTACGGCTGACCCTGCTTTGAGCAGGGGTGAGGTCGGACTAGATCATCTCTAGAGGCCCCTTTCCACCCTCACTCCTTCTGTGACTCTCTTGATTTTAGTACTGAATTCCTGGGGGAAGGAGCATTTATTTCATGAAATGAGCAGACCCACCTAGCAGCATAACAACAACAAGAACGGAAACACTGCACAGGGTACTCGACAGGACAGAGAGAGCAAGAGCCTCAGGAAGGAAACCACTCTGCTTACCCTCACAAGAGCAGCAGTAACAGGCAGTAACTGCAAGGGTCAGAGGAGCGGGGCTGTAAACCAGCGAAGCGGAGGGAAGGGCTCTCTCTCCAGGAACACAGGGAAAGCTGGGACCAAATTCACCGGATCCTGCAGGAGAAGCACCCCTCCGTGATACTTCATTGAAATACTCTGTGCCAACAGAGCTGCATGAACAATGGAAAAGGACCCCCCAAATCTCTAATTGTTTTCAAGCAGGTACGAGCAGAAGCAAAATCCTGGGGAGAAAGGACCCCCTAACTCCTGAGACGAGACACAGGTAACAGAGAAAAGCAGGAAAACTAATGCCTAGACCAAAATACGGCCCAAACCCAGGACCAAGCCCAAGCAAAGTCGTAGTACTTAGTGGTGTTAGAAGAAACCACTTTCCCTGGTTTCCTGAGTCTTCACAATGACTAGAAGGTCCACAGGACCCTCCGCAACATGTACAAATCAATCAAGAGAAGAAAAAGGTCTTGTTTTCCTCTTATTCATTCCATCAACGTCTTTGTGATTCTCATCCATGTCTGAGGGAAGAGAAATAGGTGGAAATAAAGCCAACACACTGATTTCTGAAAAGGGAATGAATGAAGAGCCAGGCAAAATACACCTCCGAGGACCTTAACTTGCCTCCACTTTTCTCCTTCCCCCCAAACCCCTGGGAAAGGCATCACAGCTGAGTGTCCCAAACCTCCTGAGCAGGTACTTCTCACCTCACTGCACATCTCTTCAGGCGGTAACACACCAGGTGTTCATTTGCAGCAGGCACCTTCTCAACAGTTCTTTTTCAGAAAGTGGTGTTGACTTACTACTTATCCACACAGGCTGCTTTAGCACAGAGTAAGCTGGATCCTGTAAGACTCCGTGAAATGATGCTCCGAGTCTGGAGTACCAGTACTGTTCTGAAGTTGAGTTCCTAGACACAACTGCTGCGACCACCAAGAACTATTTGTATATCAGAAGTGGCAAGGAGGGTAAACCAGCCTACTCCTAGAGCTCAAAGTTCCATTATAACAGATTAAATCCATAGACTATCATCTCACAGACGGTTAACTACCACCGAAGCCCTTGCACTACACCTCACAGACTGTTAACTACCACCGAAGCCCTTGCACTACACCTCACAGACGGTTAACTACCACCGAAGCCCTTGCACTACAAATACATAAAGCAGAGAAGTCCCCTGCAGCAGTCATTCTTTCACTTGGACAAACTAAAGTTCAAAATATGCGCAGTGTTAGGAAAATGTGAATACATCAGTAAGTTTTAATCAAAACCTAACAGCGTAAACAGACAACATTTCCAGTATAAAATACCATCCCAACATTAAACAATGCTGGCTGCAAACCTTGCCATGTATCTGGCTGCAGAGAAGAGAGAGGGACAGATTTTTGATGAAGGAGCTGAAGAAGGAAGAAAAATGGCCTTATGTTCACAGGTCTTCAGTGAGAAACAAGAACGTGGCCTACATGTAAATGAAGGAAGTAAAAAAGCTAACAACAAAGACTGCTACAAGAGCGCAGAAAGCCAAATCAGAAATGGAACAGAAATTGAAAGATGAAGAGGAAGCAGACATTTCCCTTCCCACATTAAACTGGTTTCATTTACCCACTGATTCACCCTGGTTGCAGAGTTCACTGTTCTTGTCTGTCAAGACACGCACGTTCATTTTCACCAGCCTTTGGCACAGCTGTTAGGATTTAAGCTTGACATTTGTTAAACCTAACAGCAGGACTCCAGTCCCAAAACCTCCTTGCAGCACTTGCAGGAGACATTCCTTGCCTTAGTCTACGGACTAAGGGAGCAGGTCTGAAATGCTGAATTGCTAGTTGCTACGGTCACTGTCTAATGACATGCACAGAATTTGTCAAGTACTTGTAATTTATTCCACATTACTGAAGCTCTAATACAAATAAAAACCACCAAAAAACCCCGAAGACATTTGCATGGGATTGGGATTCTACTGGTTAATAAGCTTGTGCCAATATGAACTTTTTTCTATTTTTAAAGATCCTTTTGCACTTCAAGGTTATTCATTTCTGTAGCGTATATATTTGATAAAGGGGAAGGGGCTATACTGGAATGGAACACATTTCTTTATGCTCTTTTAAGAATAACACGCTCATTTTTTACTGAACATGTGATATTACCATCTTCAACATGTACGGCTCTATGTGTAATCACTGATAGTCATGCCTCATGTTTAGGAAAACGGTGCAATCTTTCAAGCCTTTAAACACCAAATTCCTTAGTTAAGTCTAAAGAAGAAACTGTGTCCACTTGCTAGTGGAGCACTCCTTCCTCTTGTCAGCATCATTTACCAGTTTTTTCCAACAGCTGCAGGACCAATGATTACCATCATTTTGAATAAGAGCAGTGTGAACTATTTTCACCTCTTTGCCCCTGAAGCTATTTCAAAGCTTGTGCACAAACGAAATTTACACAAACATCTTCCTCTTCAGAATGGCTGGCATGTTCCCTACTTCCAATAGCCTTTCTCACCTTGAGGAAGCTACTACAAGGAACACCAAATCTGCAGAGAGCTTTGACTAAAAAAAGTAGTGCAAAAGGACTGCCTGAGGCACACTGCAATTTCAGCTTCTTAACTCCCTGTCATCTAGAGCTTCAGTGGCAGAAGCATTTGCCATCTCCAGCCAAGGCAGCACTGCGCATCCTGAATTTAAAGGCAAGGCAAATTCTGTAGAGGGGAACCAGGTTAGTGGCAAAACAAAGCTGAGGCATAACTGAAGTAAACAGTGAAGTGAAGAAAAGGCTTAGAGTCAGAGAAATTCTTCTGCTTTGAAAGAGTCTGGTGAACAGACAGAATACCAGGCAGCACAACCAGCAAAGCATTTCAAAGTAGACTAACACTATAATCTCTGATTTCTTCCCTCATGCTCCAACTTGCCTCCTGAATGGCACGGGACTCCTGCGGAAATGACAGCACAGACTGTGCATCTGGTGATTTTGCATTTGGAAACTGATTGAGATTTGCCACCCATTATTGTATGCAGAGGGATACATGCAGTTTTTCCCTTTTGTTACTTCCTGACTTCAAAGTCTTATGTTGCAATTCAATCCTCTTTTCTCAGATGCATGTTATGCACATGACATACTGCACCCGACTGAGAACAATTAAGCCCGCAGTTCTAAGCGAAATACTCGCCTAGTCCTCTAGCGACTACTGCACCTCTGAGAACTCAGTTCCTTTCTTCTGAAGGACTCCAGAGAAGATCAGGTTTTAAGACTTCCCTGAATACACTGAACGTCAGGTGACTCGAGGCTACAAGCAGTGACACTACAATTAGTCTCAGTCGTTCCCTAACTGGTGATTACAGGAAGAAATATCATAGAGATGTGCAGCTGGATTTAGTAACAGGGAGGTTATTCTTTTTTTCCTGTTTCTTCTTCAAAAAAAGAATCCACAACTGTTAAACCCTTTTCTTTTAAACTAGGACAGCTTTTTTCCTAGAAGTGGGATGGTTTCCTCCTTTGCCTTTTTCTTCTTGTAACATCTCGCTCCCATCTCTCTCTCTTTTTTCCCTGCCCTCACTTGCTCCCTGTCCCTCTTGTTCCCTTGTCCTGGCTTTCTCCTTACTTCAGTTTTGCAGTGGATCCCTGAATTTCGCCTCCTTTCTGCTGCTTGCGTGCAGAATAATCCCTGCAGGTGGTACAGTACTAATTGCCTCCCACGTTCTTTAGGTAGTGTTATGTCCACCCCTCTGACACAAACACCACATTCGCAACGATACAGAAAAGTTCATCTCTTAACTGCCGCTGCTACGCACTACCTACACACTGCTTTGTCTATTTTTGTTTTGTTGTTTGGTTTGGTTTTTTCTTTTTCTTAAACCAGGTGCAGTATGTAGACACGTTATTTTAAATGGATTCTTTCCAATGTAGGTGGGACCACTGAACCAGGGTAAGGCCTAAAGGTGACCAAATGCTTCTCACATCCATTCAACAACAGAATGTGCGAGGGACAGACACTGACTGAACAGGCAAGCTTGCCCATGCCTCAGTCCTATGCTAGGTGGGAAACCGATTACAACTACTGACATCTGTTTCCAAGTCTCATGATACCACGTTTACCATTCTGTGAGGGATGTGCTATCATGCTGACTGCTAATTACAGGGCATATTTTGACCAGAGGTATTGCAGAGGTTGCAGCTTTTTACCAAATTAGAAAGCTCTGTAGACTTCCTGAGGAGCAGTTACATATAACACCACATAGCAGGACCCACAAAATCAAATGCCTCCTAGGCACAGCATTCGTCCCGCACTCAAGTGAGAAGTAACGTGCCCTGTTCATACCATCCTAGTTTTGAAGCATCCCTTTGTTGGTATTGTACTAAAACAAGTTCCGGTGAAGAAACTGCTAGCATGAACATCAGTGAAGGAGGAAAAGGTGTCTCAAACAAAGAAGTCTGATGGGATTTTGCACTCATCATAAAGATAGCTGTTTTAAAAAAGGTCATCCACAGAATGGCTTGGGTTGGAAGGGACCTTAAAGATCATCCAGTTCCAGCCCCCCTGCCATGGGCAGGGACACCTTCCACTAGACCGGGTTGCTCCAAGCCCCACCCAGCCTGGCCTTGAGCACTGCCAGGGATGGGGCATCCGCATTAAATTTTACTGAAGAGCTTATTTGGGAGCTTCCTATGCCACAGTATTCTTCACCACAGTTTCTCTTGCAAAAGAGAACTTGCAAAAAAAACCTGTTACGCAGTTCATCATTTAGAACTCAGTATTTTTTGGTCTTTGAGCGCTTCTGGAAATTTTATAACCCTAATGACCAGAAGTCTTCATTTCTACCACCTAGTTGTATACTGGTTTGATGAGCAATTTGGTTTAGCATATTAGAGCATATGGTTTGGAACTAGAAAGGGATTCTAACTTTAGACTGAAAAGCACAACCTTGCTTACAGATACTCTTCAACACTAGTTGAGACCAGTATTTAAAAACGCTTACCTTAGCCACATAGGCTTCAACTCTGTTTCTTGATGGTAACGTATTCCCGGTCGGGGTTAGGAAGCTTCCTCCTAGATTTAGACTTCTATTCAGTGCCGGATTGTTGCTAATATGTCCCAGTTCAGTTGAATACAGAACTGGAGCACTGACAGCGCTGCTTGCAATTAAAGGTTTGCTTCTATGGCACTCCTGAAGGAGCTTAGCGTTGGCTTCTGCTCATCTCTCATTAGCTCTGAAACATTCAGAAGCATACAAAGAATTATCTTTGGTAATAACACTTCCGCAAAGTTACCCTCCAGGTCTTTGACTATTATCTGACTTCTGAAAGTGGAAGGGATTAAGAGAGTTCAAAAAAAAATGTCCATAATTTGATCTGAGGTTTTTTGAAGAGCCTATTTCTAGGTAGCCACACTACCTGCAGGAAGCAGCAAGAGTTAACCAATTCTTTGGACTTCTCAGCATTAAGGCCTCAAAGCAGTCTGTGCACACCGTGTGTTTACATAGCTCTTCCTGAAAGGTACATCACCGGCGTAAGAACTCTGGGCTTCCCTTCCTTTCCCAAAGCAAGCTGAAACCTATGACATGCGGCTAAAATGGAAGCCAAAAGATTTTTGTTGTTCTTCTTCATAGCACCAAATGCCGTTCTCTGAAGGGCCTATCCTTATTCAAGCAGTAAAGGACATGACATTCTCTTTTCTGCCGTACTTAGAATAAGAAGAGGAGATTAGAGACTGGCAAAAAGGCTGCCTGTTAAAACAAACTCAACTTCAAAAATATCCTATTAATGCCCATGATCGGTGGTGTTACTGCTGGAACACTGAAGAGAAGCGAAGATAGTTCCAATGAACAGGGGGGAGCCTTAAGGTACTTTCATCACAAATGTGCTATCTTATGCATAATGCTGACCAGATGTAGAAAAGGTATTTAACGAAGAAAACTGCTTGAGGAAAAAGTAGTATCTTATTATCACGCCAAAAATGCATGGACTTACCCTTCCAGTTTATTTCCTAGGCACCTTCCATTTTTAACTTCCTCCAGATACAGGTCTTTGTACTTTTCCGCTTCTGCCTGTACAGATTCTTTTTGAAAAATACTGTCTCGTTGGGTATTTTTTATCCTGTCCAATTCACGTTCGAGGTCTCCAATTCTGTGTTCTAGCTGGCTTGTCAGCAAAGCATGACGACTGGCTCTGATTTGTTCTAATCTGTCCTGGGAGGCTGCCTGCATCTGAAGTAGACACACACTTTCAACCACCGCAAAGAAAAAGAGAACTCCCCTCGCCAGTCAATTGCACGTACCCAATTTCAAGGGCCCAGCTCTATTCAGCGAGGCAACTGTGCCTCCTCACTGCCATCAGCGACCAGGGCAGAACCCTGGAACTACCACACTGAATGATTCTTTTCATTCAGAAAGAACCCCCATCTTAGCACTATTCTTCATCAAAGCTACTGATGGAAGAACACAATCTCTGTAGGACAGGGCATAGCATTCCTCAAAGAAATTATGGAGATGCCGCACCCCCAGCCCCCACCCTGCAGCTTTGGTGACTTCTTTTCTGAGCGTTGCCCCTTGTGCAATGACTAAGGAAGATGTGTATGCCTGGCTGTGACAACTCTAAGTTGCAATACCCATTCAAGGATAAACAATGAGAACAAGACCAGTGGACAGTGATACCCCTCCAAGAACTGCAAAATGAAATTCTACCTTGGCAAGTTTTTGATTCAGGGCCTGCAGGCACACTGCACGCACATGAAAGCATCTTGCCCAACCATATTCCCTTCTCCCACTGCCCTTCAGGAAAAACAGAAGTACAGCGTAACACATGGAATCAGGCACCACCCCCCGCCCCTAAAAATGACAACCAAAACAGAAGTCTATAACAGACACACATAAGAAATGAACTTACCTGCAAAATCAGGTTGACTTCTTGCAGTTTTTGTCTTATTTCTTGTTCAGCTCACTCTTCCACCTCTCTTTTGGATTGTTCTATTTGGCTGCGATCCACCATGTTAGTCTCCATATGGTGTTTGAGATTAGCCACCTCTTCTTTCAGCTGGCTTTTGCTCTTCTCCAGTTCTTCATGGTTCCCACGCATGGTGGACAACTCCTCTCGCAAATCATGATTTTGTGCTTCTAGCTGCATGCCTTTTTTAGGCTCTATCTCCAGCTGCTGGGAAAGTTCATCAACCTGTAGACAGGAAAGGGGAAAAAACCAGGGAACTCAGAGGGATCTAAAATTAGTCAAATCTGTGAAAATTGGTAAAGGAGTTGGCCATCAACACTGTATTTACCATCTGCTGATTCAGTGTTAAAACAAAAGTGATACCAGGCTCTTCTTTTAAAACAAGAACAGCTTTCACATAATTTCTGACAGCATTCCTCAGGTTCCCATCCTTCCTCAGTTCTGCAGTGGGTCACGGACCGAGAGGTACCAAACCAGCGGCATGACACCCGCAGGGCTAGGCTGAAAAGCACCAGGGCTATTCTTCTGCGAGGTGTTCATACGATCATAGGAAATCAAACACACCCATACCCAGTTACATCACAGCCACATTCTGGTTTCATCAGAAAAAGAACCATGTGTCACGCTTCAGAGGAACTGTCACATGCTGTCACACGGTCAAAGCTTTGTCACAGAACTGACAAGGCAAGAAACGGGTACCCTTCTCTTCCATTCCGCTAAACGATCTGGAAGTAGCGGTTCAGAACACCGCTTTTGCAGCAGTGGTGGCAGAAGACAGTCTCTTTAGGTCAAAGCTGCAGTTTGTTTTCAAAAGATTTCCAGGAAATATCAGACTTCCCATAGGTCCCAATGGTCAACTACAGCTCTATCCCCTTCTTTCCCCCTCCAGAAACATCCATCGTCTATACCTATTAACCATAAAACATGATATCCCATCATCTTTTATTTTTAAAAAAGTGGGGGAAACCAGCAGAGTCAACACTTGAAAGTCTCTAAAATACGTAGAAACTTTACACTTATTTAAAATTGCCCAAACGTAATTCCATTCCCTGTCATTCAAAATAACTCTTCCAACAGGAACACAAATATGCTGCTAACCTGTGAACTAAAAATGAGCCACTGTCAAGGCAGTTGACTCGTTCTACAATAATATCTTCTAAAAAGGAGCATAACTTTGAAACACAGCTATCTCAGTAATGAGCGGAGAAGCAGCTAAAGGTCACATGCTACCGAACGGCCAGAGCAATGCAGGAGCGGGCTGGAAACTAGGACCACGCGTGGCAATCGGTTAGCTGAGGGGAATGTGCTCGAGCTTGTCTAGACAACAATTAACATGATGAGGCATGTTTGCAGAGCACAGGGGAGTGGGAGACGGATGGCGCCAAGGAAAGGTAACACCTTGCTGTTAATTGCTGGTAGTTAACCACCAATCAGGGATTGCCTAGGATGCAAGGCTTAGCTTCAAGAACCAATTAGTTTGAAACGCGCAGCTTCTGAAAGTGTATAAAAACGTGTGCTTCTGTACAATAAATTGACATTTGCTTGCATCAAGCTGTGTCCCGTCTCTTCATTCGCCGCAGAGCAACCTCAAAACCATTTGTGGGTCTCTAAGACCAGGAAAGACGGACTGAGTCAGCTACTAGTAAGCAACAAGTTACAGGGTTTTTTCCGCACCACCTCACACTGCATTGTGCCCTGGGAAGCAAAGACACCATTCCGAAAAGCAAACCCCCACCTGCCTCCTGCTCAACTCGTGCCCGAGACAGCCTTCAGGGGGTGACCTTGGGCAAGGCCAACTGCACAGAGCTGTTCCGAGTGATGGTGGCGTTACTCCCCTCTCTTCCGAGAGGGAATGCATCCGTCGGAGCCCGACGATGCTGCCACGGCCTCAAGCTGCAGCCAGGCCTGTGCTGGGCCTTCACTGCTCTCAGCCCTGACCCTCACCCATGGACGTGACGGCCCAGTAGGACTGCAGACCTGCCCATCCCTATGGACCGGCCTGGTGATCTGCACTCTTGGCGCACTCTGCTTACTGTCCCCAGAACTGTCCCCAGAACTCTTCTGCTCTTCTTGGTGAGGGCCTGTGGGGCTGATCCCTGGCCTGTGTGGTCACAGACCCTGCCAGCCTTGCTGTGGCTCTTGCTTTGCCCTTCCTCTGCAGGACAGCCTACCCCTGATGTGCCCTCGCAGATACTGCTGTGTACGTAACACTTCCGTCTTTACCCCTAAGAGCTACATCAGTATTACAGTCGCCTACTACTGTGACCATAGAAGGAACATCAAAAAACAGCCAAATAATTTCAGAAATACAGCCAAGAAAAAAAGTCAACAATATGAAAAGAAGTATAAAGAAAGAACAAAGGTTTCACAAGAAAAAACACCACAATAACCCAAACAAAGCAAAGCTCACCTTTGTTCTTAATCTGCCAATTTCATTGACCGCTTCAGAATACCTGTTCTTCACTTCTCCCTGCAAATTAAGCTGGGACAGTCCCCCTCTCTCCTCATACACCCTTAGTTCCTTCGTAGCTCTGCTCAGCAGCCTCTTCAACCTGCACAGCAAACTAGTCATGAAAACAATGAAGCAAAGGAACAAAACTGGACTTTTTCACATACTCTCATGTAAACAGCACAGACACCACTTGCTTTATCTTTAATGTACTTGACACACCAGGAATTACCAGGAAAAACCAGTATTCCTGCGCCACATACACTTGGAGAGTCCAGATTTCACCTGAAAAGAGGAATGAAAGACTCCCTTCTTCCCAGGAGAACTGCAGGGCTACCTGCACCTGCAGTTGTTTTGGCAGCTAGTGAAAACTAGGGGCTGGTGTACAGAAGTACCTTGCAAGAACTAACACGAGGCCGGCATCTGCTCACAGTTAGGTACACCTATTTTTACACTAAAGTTTAATAAAACATGACTTCTACGCAGGGATACCTCTTCACCATGCTAAAAAGCCGTCCCTCTTACAGTCTTTCTGCAGATCGAGGTTTCTTTTCATTTCTTGGGCCAGACGTAGTTCAGCTGGGCGTTTCAACTCTACCAGCTTCTTCACTTCCTTTCTTTCACTCTCACATCTTTCTTTTCTCTTTTGAAAGTGTATCACACAAACAGAGCACAGGAAAAATACCTACGTACAGTCTGTGCATCTAGCGCTCTCCACAGAGAAGCTGCCGGACGTCTCTATCCGTTAGCCACGTTCCACAGAATGCCACGGGACGGAATTCCTGAGGATATTCCATCCCTTCAGGTTTCACATCAAACAGACCAATACGTAACTACAGAAACAGATGCCCTCGCTGAAGCAAAGGCCATCCTCTTCTAGACATAACAGGTGGAAAAGATGCTGGAGAACACTTTTGGCAGTGCCTCTGCTCATAGTAGGGATTACGTAGGTATGCACTTCATGGGAGAACATGGATCCATCCAAAGCTTTCATGGGATCTTCCAGCAACCAGCAGGCAGGGGCTTGTGGAGGAATCTGATCTTTTGGAGTTCTTCAACATTTTATTCCCCTCGGCCATTACCTCCACCTCTTCTGTGTGGCCATTTACTTAGCCACATGCTGGTTTTCCTCCTCTTGGTGTTTTCTCAGCCACACCAGAGGAGAGCTGGCAGCTGTTTTGACTTTGTACTTCCATTTTCCCTCTACAGAAAAGGAGAAAAGGGGAAGGCTGTCCCTTGGCAACTGGCAGGCGCTGCTTGTTTCCCAAGCACTCGTTCATTTACCCAGCATTCCTTCAGTATGTTTTTCGGCAAGGCTTTTAAGCTCCCGCTACGCTGAAAACATACAGCAGCTCCTCCACACACGCACTGGAAACATCAAGCATTTTAAACCTGCCCAGAAACCAAGGGGTCAGAAGATGACCACACAAAATCCAAGGAAGAACTGGGAACTGTGGCCTTGCTCGATGTGCTCAACTGATAGCAAACCACACTGGGAACTCTTCCCAACAGAGCCACTCCAGAACTTACACAAGGATACCCATCTAGCTTTTATTTGCTTCCTCCATGACCCCCAAACGATAAGGTACTCGCAGCCTGAATGGCAGGGATAACAGAAAACAATGATACGTAAGAACCTGACCAGAAGGTGCATGTGGTTCTCCTGGGTATTGGCTCGGTGCCTGGAGAATTTTCTGGGCCCACCTGTTGCAACAGTTCAGCCTTCTCCTCGTCCAGCTGAGCAACGCGCTCTTCAAGGTGGGATCTTGACTTCAAGTGCTCCTCCCACGTGCTGTGCAAGTCCTTGGATGTCAGAGCCAGCATGTTCTGCTTCTGCGTCTGTGAAAGCAACAGTGGCAGAAGAAAAAGTAAGGTGGCCGGAAAAGACAAGAGCGCAGGAGAATGCAGTAACTTACACAGAAACAGGCCTAAGCTCTCCTCCACCCATCCAAGACCTATGGCCAAGGTTGGCGTGGAGTGTAAAACACACCTTAGGAACCATAACCAAGAACAGCAGCTGGAGCTGGTGGGAAGAAGGAATACTCTAGAAGCGACAGGATGAGGTTACAACTTTGGGGGATAAGATGACATGCACACACACACAGAATCACCCTACAGCTTTCCTGCAAAGCTCCTCTGGTTCCCTCTATACTTCAGTTTTCGTAAGAACACTGCAAAAGGTGGTGCAAAAGGACAACATTCGCTCCTGCTTTCAACAGCTACACTCAGATTTATTCATATAGTTACAGACATTAACTACCTTAGTTTTCACCGTTTTTTCCAACTCCTTTTGCAAGCGCAGCTTGTCTCTCTCCAGGTCACTGTGGTAGCGCGTAGTAACTTCAAGTGAAGCTTCTGGCATAGATTGCTTTTTAAGTGCAGCAGCAAGCTCCTGCTGCAGTTGTCCAAACATGCCCTAACGAAACAGTTAAATTAGCATGAAGAAAGTTCTAAGAACACGAAATACGCCTTTAACTTATTTTGTTATACGGTTAGACCTGTCTAGATTGAACCCAAAAGTATGAAATTTTGCCTGCCACCAGCAGGCATCTGCACAGATGATGACCTCTCGTCATCTTTCTCAGCTGAGCACCTTTGACTATCAGCAGCTGTTCATGAGGATTCCTGTTTCCTAACACATAAAAAAGGCTCAGGTATTGTTCTTCCTTGAACAATACACAGGAACACACTGCAATCGGGTATTTTTTTCTAACAAAACCCAAAGAAATCTGTTGTGATCTAAGAGCCACAGTTTGACTGCAAATATTACTCCGGTGACTGAAGGCAGGACTTTGTGTTAGATTGTTCTTTCTTCTGTTTCTTCACTGTACAAATACAATTAAATGAATACAAATATCTGAAAGCTCCTTTGAGATACACTTTAAGGGTATGTTGAATCACATCCTCTTGTAGTCTTCTTACTCAGCTCGTTTTAGAAATACTGATAGATTAGGTTTACAAAAATCTGGATAGCTCATATATATATATAGCTATATACATATACACACACACACTCTCTCACATGATCTTCAAAAGGAACCCATTATTTTGGTAGTAAGAACACAAAGCAAGTCACAGTTTACAATGATTGACAGTACTGCTGGAGTGTGGCTACACATCATAAAAGAGAAAGCTTAAGGTCACCGTCTGACATGAACTTTGAGGAACAGGCAGGCCCCTCAGAACCCTCAAAACACATACAGAAATCAACAGCTGGACATTACTAATACTCTTCAATCTTGATAGCAGCTTACAGAGAACCTCTTTTTTCCCCTCTATAGAAGCTTCATATAAATCTGTCCCCAACCACTTCACTTCTCTGCATCTTCATTTCTCAGCCCTCGTGTATTGGATGGTTCCTCCTTTTATACCACTCTCATTCATGTCATCAGTGCAATACTTACATCAAAACCATCAAATACTTTAGACTATTCTATAGGGCATAACATGGACTAAGGAAAATAGATGGAAAAAAGTTCTAGAGAAGAATCACCTTTCTTGATCAAAGCTTAGACTTGGGTACCTTTTTTCTGTTCTCTGCTTAGATCTGAGGACTAATATCCCCGTTGCCAAAACTTTCCGCAATTCCGAGGGAAACATAACAAACCAGAACAAATGAGTATTCTTTGGTCCCATGCATGTAACTTACACCGGATACATTGGAGGAACAAACTAATTTCAAGAACGGACAAACTTTAAATTGTTCTTTCTACGCATATACTTTACCTGTCTTTCTACTACGTCAGTCTCGTATTTAAAGACTTGTTCCCTTAAATCAGTACGCTTGGCATTTAAATCCTTGTTTCGCTCTTCTATTAGATAAACTTGCTTTTCTGTATCAGCTCTAAGTTTGTTGAAAATGTCTTTAAAACGCTCCTGCCCATAATCCGCTATTTTTTCTTTCATGATCCTCTTGTTCTGCATCTCTTCCCATTGCTGATGGAGTAAAAAGGTTTTCACTCTGGAGCTGGGCCAATCGCTCCTGCAGGGACTCCTGTTTTATTACAAGTTTGCTTACTGGATCTTTCTCAAGTTGTCGAGCATGATCACATTCCTTTGCCCGACACTGGCCTTGACTTAATTCTTTTTTGTCATTTCTAAAAGCAAAGCTTTTTCTCTGAGCATTTGCTTCAACTGGTGAAGCTCATTTTCCAGCCTATTAGCTTTGCTTTTAGCTTTACACAGCTGCAGAGACAAGCTCTTGTTGGTTTCTTGCACGTCAGAGAGGTCACGATGGAGCTCGACTTGCAAGCAAAGGCATTCATCACGTTCTCTGGGAAATCTTCGTTCAGCATTGCTTTTTGATGACAAATGAAGTTCAAGTTCTTGAACTGCAGCGTTCAGGGAGGAACGCAATGATTCAATTTCTGTCTCTAGTCTGTCTTTGCTTTTGTTTGTCTGCTCAAGTTTGGAAGTCAGCACTGCAGATTCTCTCTTTACTAAGTCCAGCTCCGCGTTGAACTGAAAAAACATTTGTCTTAATGCTTCCTTGTGCAGTTTAAGTTCCTTTTTGAGAGCTTCATTTTTTTCTTTCAAGGTCTCATTTTCCTTTAAATATTTTCCTTGTTCCTCCTGGTGCCTAAGTCTTACTTGAGTGAGTTCTAGCCTTAGCATAGCAATCTCATCTTGTAGCAACTGATTCTTGTACAACAGATCCTCTTCTCTATCAGTGCTGGATTCCTGAATGACAGGGAAAATGAATAAAGAGCCAATTGGGAAATGAATCTACAAAAAACCTGCAGCAATAAACTGCATTTTAACATTTCTAGTACCGAAGCATGACTTCGAAGATGAAGTTTCAGGCAATAAGCTACTCTGTGAACCCATGCACATGTACAACGTACGTACCCAACGGAAGTGCAACATAGCCTTAAAACCTAAATGAACATCCCAAATATACAGTTACGGTTTTTTCCCCCCTTAAACCAGCAACCAAAGCTTTTAAAATGACAGCGCTTTCTTGTATGTGCATGCCTTTATAATACTGCCTTTAAGGTTGAATTAGTTGTGCTACAGCTCTGGTAAAAACAAGGCCAGAAAGGGTATTTTCCTTCTCAAATGTCTTCTGAACACTTATCCTTTTGTATTACTGAAAGTTAGCTATAAGACTCAATCACCCCCGGAATGCAATAGTCCTGTATATTTCCTCTTTATTGTATGTATAACTTTTTCCCACTTAAACACATTCACCCTACATTTATTGGGCAGCACAGCCAAGAACAAAAAGGCTTCAAGGCACTGCACATTCTTTAGGAAATTCAGTAAACTCTTTTCAAGATCTTTTTTAATACAGTGTTTATGATTGCTTTTTCTCCTCCAGTTACTCTAACTCTTACAGAGAGTTGAATTCATTGCTGATAGTCGATCATAAAATTTTAGTTATGTGGAGGTGGCAAAGAAAGGCATACTTGAAGTAAGTTCAATAAGGGAATAACTAATTAAAAAATAAAAGCAATGGAAACACAAACACTGTCAAACAACTTTCTTCCTGGTCAACCTTGCCATAGGTAGCTAGGTGTTTCACTGCTAGAAAGCCTAAAAAGCGATGACAAAATGTCTATGAAATGGAAAATAACAGATAGGTTAAGAAACGGTGTAAATAGTGTCTTCTATTAGCTTCCGACTTGCACAAGTAATTCAGGTACATACAGGAGTGATGCTGCTTTCCAGAACTTTTAGACATAAGAGAAAACAAGACAGGAATTTACCCAGATAAGTTACACTGGTAAACAGTAAATAAACATCAGGAAACAGAAAAAGTTATGTAAGATTTATTATGACTTTAAAACAAACATGGTGAAATGTAATTTATTAGAAAAAAAATCTGCTTACCTCTGAATTTTTTCCGATAGATCTTCTTGTCTCTTCTTCTAGTTCCTTTTGTCTCCCAAGGTGGTTGTTCAAAATTCCTTCTTGAAGGGCTCTGGCCCTCTTTTCCTGAGAGCGCTGTCTCTGTGTTTCATCACGTTCCTCTTCAACCTACAGTAATACAATAAAACTGCTTGCATCTTAAGAAAAAACAGAGCTAGCAATACATCTTCCCATTCTCCCTTGCATACTTGAAAACATTTTTGATTCCCCACCGTTATGATAATCCACCTATAAATAAATAAATTTAAATTTTCTTATGAAAATTTAAGAAGGCGAAATACAGGATGTTTTGTAGTAATTCAAAAAAAGGTCAGGCTTTGCCTGAAATACAAATGAAACCTAAATTTTGAAAAAGGAAAAAAGGAATAATAAACTGCAAAGCAAAAAAAAAAAAAAAAAGAACAGCCCAATTGTGAACCAACTGTACTCTACTGTCCTCAAAATTTGACAACTGTTATCCAACGCCTCTTCCGTGAACAAAGCGCCTCCTTCTCTAGGCATACTGGAATACAATTGAAAAGAAGCAGAAAATAAGACAAAGAGTTTAATTCATTATTTAATAGACCTGTTTCAAGAGCTTTCTCAGTGTTCTTAACTCCATTTCTAAATTCCTAGACTGTAACTCAAGTTTCTGTTTCTCCTCCATCTCTTTACAACATTGATCTTCTTTCCTTCGGAGGTCTTCTCTCCTTTTCTCACACAGCACTTCTACTCTGAGCCTCTTTTCTTCTTCTTGTTTCAAAGAAGATCTGGGATTTAACGGAGTATTTGAGAAATAAAAGCACTGATATAAAAGTAGATATTCCACATGATGAACTTGCAGAGACAACTCAAACCATAAAAAATGTTAAACGTTTTCAGAGTTCATATTTTTACTGTACTTTTCAACTTTTTAAAGAATTCTAACTTCATTCCATTGTGCATGGTATCAGTTGTACAAGATACAGAAAAAAAACGTTGAGTGATTTATCAGTTATTTTTAAATTTGTATAGGGAAACACACACCAGTGTGCACACTTCTATAATAAAATTTAAAAAATCCATCTTCATATTACAGCCATTTTGCTGAAAAAGGAGTTTGTTGTCTCATCAGATCAAAGCATCGTAAACTTTTACTATGGTTAGTATACATTTTCTTAGTATACTGAGCAGTGCCTACACATTACGGATTCAGTGACCAGAAGCAATACTGGTGAATCAGCACGCCACTTATCTATGGCAGACCCAACAATTTTTCAGCAAGCCTTCTGTAAGTCTAAAACAACTGCTGACCACAGGCAGGACAAGCAGCTTCCGTTTACTCCAGAAGGATGTCAGTGTTCAAAACCAGATTCAGAAATGCATGGGGTTTAAGCTGAATACGATTAAAAACAGTTTTAAACCCCAGTCGGATCTACCTCTGGGAGAAACTACAGCAATTTCATTTTGAAGCTGACTTACAAGGAAAGCCTTATGGAAGGTCAGCTTCTTTACCAACTGAAACAATCAGCAATAAGCACTGACATGGTAAAAAACGGTCCATGGTGTGCCCACGGTACCCAAACAAGCAAGCAGCTTTGTGTTTGATCATTATTTTGACTATTTTTTCCCATATACTCGCAACAGTCAACAAGAAAAAAAAAAAAAAAAAATCAAGTGTCAGCGTAAGGGAAGAACTGCCAATTGAAAGCCTGCTTTAGAAATTCTGCAAAACAAGAATCAACCACCACTAAAATTACTTGAAAGACTGACAGAAACATTTGTATTTGAATGGCGTATATTGCAAGGAAAAAGCTTTACAGGTAATTTCTAGGGTAATTTCGCAAAAAGTGTAACTTTTAAAGTATAAATTTAACGCTGCTTGGAGAATTCACTTAGAATGAAAATACTACTTCTTTATACTTGACAGATGCTTGAGGATTTTGAACACCTGCTGAAGTCAAACCCAGGCCAAGCTGGGACCGGCCTCGTCTTCCTCGTACTCCCCTCCCCCGCGCTGGGAGGCCCAACTCCCCCAGGCCCAGCTCCCGCAGCCTCCCCTCACAGGGCTGGTGCTCCTGCCCCCGCGCCAGCCCGGCATCTCCCTGCCGACCTCACACGGGCTGGGCAAGATCTCCTGGGCTGGGCGGCCAAAAACCGGACCCCGGGCTCGAGACACAGCTCAGCAAGCCCTGAGGAGGGGTGGGCACTCACTGCCCCCAGTGCCCTGGCACTGCTGCCCCCCAGACAGCCCAGGCCGCTGCGGGCCGCCCCAGCTGCCAGCTCACGGTGGCTCCTGCTGAGCTCGCGCTCTGCCTGGGCCGCCTGGCCCTGCTGGGCCAGCTCCCCAGCCACGCCATCCCACCGGGGATCACCACGAGGAGATCTCCCCTCCCAGGCCAGGGCTCTGCAGTTGTCCTTGCTCAACTGCCTACGGTGCCTGCTGGCCACCCCTGTCGGACGTGATGTCAACAGCGATGAGAAACCTCACGCCTCCGGGTCTAGCTCAGGAGTGTGGGGAAAGGGGCAATCCCAAACTTGACCTTTCCAACAAACAAACAGGTAAGCAAACAAATGCTCTAAGCTCTGCTTTGACTTGCACTGGGTGGAGTTACCAGAAATCCTAGTACTATAGGCCAACTGAAGCTGCGAGGACAAAATGAAAAAAAAACCCACACCCAACCACCTCGCAAATCTCTCTTATAAATCTGATTTCCCCGTACACACTCTCTTGCTCTTTTCTTGCTAGAAAACAAAGTTAGAACAACATCCAGAAGACTGTACATGGAGCTGGTATCCGGACGTTTTTCCCCTCTCACATTATGTACTTCATAGCATAACTGGCCCACGGGATTCAAAAAACCCAAACCCAAAAGACTGGGAACTTCTCATCCTGTTGCCTGCACCATCGGTGTCTTTCGGAACAAAACCACTGACAAGATAATACATTATCAGACCACAATTTACATACCTAAGGCTTTGGATACCCCTTTTCCATTCCGCTTCTTGGTGAGCCGACACGGATTTCAAATCTTGAGTCTTCTCCGCTCTGAACTGTGACTCCTCCCTTTCATCTTCCAATTTCCTTACTTCTCTTGAGAGCGCTTTATACCGATTTTTCTGACGTTCTATTCTCCGTTCATATTCAAGAAGTATGTTTTGCATTTTCAACAAAGTAGCAGAACCTGTTTTGAGACAGAAAAGACACAAAGCTGCACAAATACTGCCCAATGTATAAGCTGTTCAATGCTTTGCTGTATTAGGTGCAGGTGGCAGGTTAGTGGGAAGGTCCCTGTGAGAAGCAGCCAGGGGTCGCCCCGTGCTGGCCATGGACGGTTTCGATGGACCCACCGCAGGGCACAGCTGAGCCTCTCAGCCGTGCTGGCAGCTCCTCAGGAAAAACAAATGTAGGAAAGGGCGAAACCACCACACGGGCAGAGAAGGGGAAAAGCATGTGAAAACCAGCCCCGCAAACGAACACCCAGGTCAGCGAAGGAGGAGGGAGAGGTGCTGCTCCAGGTGCCAGAGCAGAGATTCCCCTGCAGCCCCGGAGAGAACCATGCTGGAGCAGATACCCACAGTGCAGTGCTGCGGAGGACCCCGTGCCAGAGCAGGCGGATCCTTCCCGAAGGACCTGCGACCCATGGAGGGCCCAGGCTGGAGGAGATTTTCCCCAAAGGACTGCAGCCTGGGGGAGGACTCACACTGGAGCAGGGAAAAGGGACGAGGAAGGAGCAGCAGAGAAACTGCTACGTCCCGACTGCCGACCGCAGCCTCCCCGCGCTGCCTGGGGAGGTGGCAGGGAAGGAGCGCAGCAGAGCTTGAGCAGGGGGGGTGCCGACGTGTCCTTCTCAGGTTTGGGGTCTTTGTTTCTCACTATCCAAATGTATTTTAATCGGTGGAGTCTGTTTTGCCAGTGACAGTCACTGGGAAGTGACAGCCCTGCCTTCACACTGACCCACAAGCTTTTTCGCCCCGTTTTGTCAAGGAGGGGCAGTGGCAGCACTGGGGGGGGAGTTTGGCCTTCGGCCAAGGTTAACACTTGCCTAATGAAATTTTAGCATAGTCTAAGAGCCCTAGTAAGTGATGCTTATGTTTATATAATGCCTTGTGCATATACGCAAGCATCTTATGACAGTTGAAATTTGTTATATATATGTACTTACTATTTTTAAGCAAAGCCATTATTTTGCTGTACTCTTTGTCATTAGCTGTTGAGGGGGGTGCTGGTTGTGGCTGGGATAGTGTTAATTTTCTTCGCAGTCGCTGGTACGGGGCCATGTTTTACAGTTGTGCCGCAAACAGGGTTGGTAGCACGGGGATGTGTTCCTTATGGCCCAGCAGCGCCCACACAGAGCCAAGGCCTTTCCTGCTCCTCACCCCACCCCACCAGCCAGCAGGCTGGGGGTACGCAAGGAGCCGGGCCGGGACACGGCTGGGACAGCTGACCCAAGGGATGTGCCATGCCACGCGGCATCATGCTCAGCATATAAAGCTGGGGGAGGACGAAGGAAGGGAGGGACATCCAGAGTGACGGCACTTTGCCTTCCCAGGTATTTGTTATGCGTGACGGAGCCCTGCTGTCCTGGAGATGGCTGAACACCCGCCTGCCCATGGGACGTGCTGGATGAATTCCTTGCTTTGCTTTGCTTGCGTGCGTGGCTTTTGCTATTAAACTGTTTTCATGCCGACCCATGAGTTTTCTCACTTTTCCCTTTCCGATGCTCTCCCCCACCCCACTGGGGTGGAACAAGTGAGTGGCTGTGTGGTGCTTAGGTGTTTAGGTGTGGCTGGGCTTAAACCACATCAAGGGGATATAAAGAAGAAAAAGCTCTTGCTGACTTTTGATGACCGCATTAGAAGGAGCTGAACTGTACTTTGCAAGAAACTGCTTCTCCAGCTCTGACTAGACAGAGAACCAATGATAACGTAAGGCACATCGGCTGGTAATGCAGGCAACATCTCAGGTTAGGTGACAGTTTCACAGCTTTTGAGGGGGATCTCTAGTCACAAAGAGACACTATATCAAAATATGAAATTAAAATACTTAGGAGTGCCTACAAAGAAATCATGTTTTAAGGGGAACTTGTAACAGCTGAAGACAGAGACTTGAAAACATACCCGTATGAACCACGCTAAGCTCTTCCAACAGCAGCATAGTCTCCTTGTAGGCTGAAGCTTCCAACCGGACATCCTCTGAAGTTGGGTCAGATGAGCGAGTTAAACCAGGGCCATCAGATACTTCCATTGGTATGCTGACCTACAAAAAATACAGCACTTTCTGTAATTCCACTGTCTAGTATTACAGACCATTACAAATGCAGGAATGATTCATTCTCTCCTTCACAGCCCACAGATTTGTCTCAAATACAATAAAGCTGCGTACCAGCAGCAATTTGTACATCTGGTTGATCACTACATAAACACTGCTCCCATCGAAGTGATTAAAAGCTGATAGAGACTGTTTACCAAGAAACTAGTTTTACAGTACCTCGTTCCTTTCACTCCTGGTTGTTGCTGCAGGTCTAGAAAACAGAAATATGTTTCAGTACTGAAATGCTTACTTTGCATTATGAATAATACCTACCGTAGCTTTGAAAACTTAACTGCAGAACTGAATTAAACTAAAATCTGGTATAGTAACTTTGCTAGATATAGTTCAAGACTGAAACAATTATTGTGTGCTATTAATGTCTACTGGAAGGCTAATTTTTCCGCAAGATATTAAGCAAATAGTTGAAATAACTGTTCCCTAAACTTCACGCAAAGTGACAGAAATCTTACAGCTACAGACATGGAGCTATACGGTTACGTGCATTCCCTGTTTAATACCAGGGGTTCAGCTCCCTTCAGTACTGAGAATCCTTCTCCTACAGGTCAAAGAACTGTAATTTTGGATTCTCTGGTGTCCTGCGTCTGGCTGGGATGCAGTTTATTTTCTTCACAGCAGCCCACACAGGGCTGTGTGTTAGATTTCTGACCAAAACAGTGTTGCTAACACACCAGATTTTTAGCTAGGGCTGAACAGCGTCAACAACTTCTCTTTCGCACTTTGCCACAACCCACACAAGTAAGTTCAGGGTGGGCAAGAAGTCAGGAGGGAACAGCTGCAAGAGAAAAGGTGGAGCGGGGAGCAGGGCAAAAAATCCTGAGTACCTGCAGTGAAAAAAACTGAGATACCTCACCCTTTTTAAACACATGAAATACTTCTATGCCTGTGCACACACTCATGTAATTAATCAGAATTTGTGCACGTGACCTCGTTGTTGACTTGGCCAGCATGTTCAAAAGCACTCTAAACAAAAGTGAAGTGTTTGTCAACACAAAGCGCATCAGGTAGTCACAGGAAAGAACAAGAAAGAACAAGAAAGAACATCAGGTGGTCACATGAAAGAACAAGAATCTTCATAGGCGTCAGGTTTACAAAAAACCTAAACACACAACAAAAACCCAAACTAGCCTCTAGCTCTCAGGCCAATTTTTGTCATTAAGTAAGTTTTATTTTCAACATTCCTTATATGCATACCTTCCTTCATCCTCAGATGTTTCACTGGAAGTGCTCTCGTCCGGTACTTGACCATGATTGCCACTGGAAGAGCTCATCTGCTGATGAGCCTTCTGCTTTGAAGGCTGTCTTTTACTTTTCTTTGCACCTTTGGCATTCAGGGCAACTTTACTGCATTACACAGAAAGAAAGAAAAAAAATCACCAAGTGAATAGGTTTATAAAAAATATTTCTGTGAAACAGACATACTTAAGATGATGTCCAGAAACAACCGAGACAAAAAATATCTATGATAAAATCACAGACTTGACTGTAAAGATCGTGGAATATGCCCAAGTATTTAAAACCCTTCCCCTAGGAGTGAGGGGGACACGTGGAATCTGAGCTAGATCCAGGTTAAGCTGGACTATATCCAATAGCCACGGTACAGAAAGCACCTAGAGCAGAGATTCCTTTGAAGGACAGACAGAAAAAGCTCCTGCTTAGGTCTGCATAAAAATACGTGTGCCTTCTTTAGACTTTTGAGATTGGTTTGGTAATATCATCTTTTCCCCTCTCCTGACAAAGGGCATATTAACTTAATGAAAAGGAAAACACCAACTGCACGGAGATCACTAAAATCACCTAGAAAAGGGAGCAGTAGCAAACCCCAAGTTCCTACTTTTCTTTTCTAGGTGGCCTTTTCCTACAAAAATAACTGCTTTTTCCAGTCTTCAGTTCTGGTTTTGAAGATGCATTTTACCTCAGTGTTGACATGGAAATCACAGGAATTTAGGTGGGGGTTTTCTTTTGGTTTCCCCTTTTCTTTTTTTAGAGCAGGCAATAAATTTGAACCTCCATCGTGCGCTTCATTTTGTCAAAAAAGAATTTTTCTTCATTTTTTGAGAAGCAGTGGACTACTCACTATGGCTTTCACCACTGAGGAAACTACTTCAACTACCACAGTATCAGAAAACCTAAGACACTTACATAGCACTACAAATAAGAATTAGAGATTATTTCCTTAACTTACCCTTTCATTGGCACTTTAATCAATTTTGAGCTCTCCCCAGATGAAAAACTTTTTGTCTTTTTCTTCTATCGTGTTTTCATTCTCCATTTTCAAACAGTCATTCTTCCTTACAGTAATCTTTTGTTTCATTTGCCGATTAGTGATGTTAATTAATTTATCCACACATTCCTGTTTTGCCACCGCCTGCACTTTTGAACATCTTTGTTTGCTTTTTTCCTTCTTAACCTATAAAAACAAAGTTAAGCTTCACGTATTTCTAGAAGACAGAAACACCACATCCAAGATTGATTAATTCAGGGTTTACCCCTGAAATAATATAAAATGATTTTTTTTAATTCATAGAGAAGCATTTTCACAAAATTACACTACAAAGTGTATTATGCCATTGAAAGTACTTTGAATTCACTCATCATGCAAGACATAACAAAAATACAGCCCTTAGAAAGAAAACAATAGTGTCTCTTAAAACAGGAACAACAAAAAAGTGAAAGCATTACTGATGGACAAAGCATTAGGAGGACTGCACAATGTTCGTTGTAACACCACCAGAAAAAAATCAAGTGGATCTGCGAACAAGGAGAGGAAAGAAAAAAAGATCCCAAACCCACAAACACAACTGGTTTCACAGGAAAGAGGAATTTTAGTGAAAGGCAATGAAGACACACCACGCAGATAGCACAGCACATGAATTAGTAGTCAAGACCCTGTTTAGAAGCTATTTTCATTCTTTGATTCAGAATCAGAACTGATGTAATTGTATGGATTTCTTTTTATGGCAATGAAGTGATAACTACTTGCACTGGAACCAAGTGCCACCTATTGTTAAACTGGAACAATAATGCATTCCGTTTTCCAAAAATGGGGGAAAAGACAACTCTCCACTGCCCTCTTTATTCACCAGTCACCTATTTCCATTAGAACAAACCCCAATTTGTAGGAAGCATCTCCCCTTCGTGACGAATAGCTAAAGTGAGCAGCACCGTTGATCCGGAGCGAGATTAAAGAGTAGCAGGTGAACCACCTCTTCTGGCAGCTGTACCTTCTCTTTCTCCAAAGCCAGGAATACTATTTGCAGCATTCCTACCTTACCCTTAAATCTTCCCGTATCTTGGTTTAGTTCTTCATCAAGATTCCTTTTCAGCATGACACATGATTGCTGAGCACTTGCAAAAAGACTTTCCATTTCTGTTTCTCCTATTTTGCTGTCAATAAAGCAGTCCCTGGGAACATCATCACTAAATCCAGAGTCTTTTCCAAGTTCCCTCTCTGTTACAAGAAGTGCATTTTCACCACGTGTAGGAACTGTCTTATTTTAGGAATAATATTAGAAATGTCATCCAAAAGACTTGTTTTAAAGCTGTATCTCGGGGAGTATTCAGGACCTCCCACTGCATTTCTACTACTTCCATTTTCATTCTCTTCCGTTTCCATAGAAGGCATTTTTTTCTCTCTCTCCTTTTGCTAGAGGCATCTTTGTATCACTGATATTGGTTGTGCAATCTTCTTCATCTGTACTCCAGGTATCTTCCATGTTTGCATTTCAGTTATCTTGATCAGAAAGGACACCAAGACTCGGATTACAGTTTCCATTTTGGGTACTTTTCCACCTAGCATAAGTTTAGTATCTCCAAATTCACCTTTACTTTCTAAGTTGTTACTTGATTCCGTTGCATGAGACAAAACAACATGAGAACTCTTCAGCTCAGCACTGAAGCCATCTTCTGACATTTCTTCCACAAGGGAAGGAGTTTTCCCAGTTTCATGAATTGCACCAGGCAGCTGCTTTAGCTCTGCTGTAACATTTTTACAATTTGTTTTCAATTCCCTTTTCTCATTTTCAACTCACATTCTTGCATATCTTTCTTCCCAAGGTTTTGGACTTAACTGCTTGTCAGCACTGTGCAATTCCTCATTTTCTGCTGTGAAATTTCTGATGTAAAATTTCTGCCTTATCAGTGTGATTTTCATGTGCTCGTTTTTTCTGTCAAGTTGGTAGTTTCTAAAATATATTTATCCTTAAGTAAACAGGTACAGACAGAAAGATTATCAAGAAATAATATTACAGTTAATCTACAATTTCTGTTGCAAACTCATCCTATAATAGAAATAAGGCATTTTGAAAGCCATTTTCACTACAAAAATCAAGGGACACTAAATGAAAGGTTCGCTGCACACCATCTTCTTAACAAGAGAAGGACTCAGAGACAGCAGTTTCTTGGGTTAGGTTTGCCTAGGCATTAGGGTTGCTTTTACCTTTTAGCCTGCTTGCTTTCTGTAACTGCCGGCATTTGTCACAGAGCATGTTTATTTTTCACGGTTTATTGCTTTAATACCATTTTTCATTAAACTGCCAACATTTTCCTCACCCACCCTCCTCCCGCCATCGCGCTCTACCGTCTGGCATCGCACAGTCCCCGGCCACCTAAGCTAACCCAAGGGGAATGAACATGACAAGCTTCTTACCGTTCACCACACAGAGAACTGGCTAAGGGAGGATTATTTCTTCACCCAAGCTTCCGAAATAATAAATTCCACTCCAAGGTGCAAAGGAAAGGATTTATTAGGGAAACCTGCCTGCTCCTGCCCTCACCCCAGGAATCAGGAACCCAAGCTTGCAGGAAAACCGCACCACGCCTTAACCCTACCCAGCCCCCTCAAGCCCCTGTCCCCACGCTCTGTTTCTCAACAGCTCCGACTGCTTCTGGCCCGTGTCACAGTCCTGCCCACACGCCTCCTCGGCTCGTGGTGCCTTCTGAACAGGGCCTGCAGCCCTGGTGTCCCAGCGGGCTGAGACCCTCACGCTCCTCGCGCTCCTCTCGTCAGCCAGGCCCTGTTCTCCCGCGGCAAAGACCCCTCCGCTCACAAGAGGGAAGGAGCACCTCAGCCAGACACCACCTGTCTCACCCTCCCCCTTCCCAAGCTCACTGGCCAACTACTACCGCCTTGCAACAGGCTTAAGTCCTGCGCTTTGCCTGCTAGAATTAGGCACGTCCCTCTCTCGTGATGCCCGGCTGTGGGGTGGAAATCATTTGCTACGCTGTCCCTTGGGTGTTCCAGAGGACGCCAGACCCCGCTGTGCAGCCCTGCCCCGCACGCCCGCCACAAGCAGGACGCCTGCCTTATTCCCCTCTAGGATACCCTCTGAGAAACCCTTTTCAAACACTTCGCGTGGCCAAACAAGAGCGTATTTTGCAGAGGCTGGGGAAGCCTCAGAAAGGTCACCACATCTCAAGGTGTTCTCTTTGATCCTTGTCTTACAAAGAGGAAGACCGGCATGTTTCATCAAACAGATCAGCCTATTACAGACAAATCTCCCTCTTCACTTGAACGTGCATTTTGCACAGGCAATAAAACCCGCATTTGGCTGCACTGTTTCTCAGCAGTGCACAAGAGGAAAAACACCCCTCAAAATTTAAGCAAACCAACTGAAAAAAAATCAGTGTAACAGCAAGCATCCGGCATAGTGACAAGGATTTTACCCCACCATAAGAAGACTGTATCCAGCTTTCCTTCAGACTGTAATACAGCCTTCACCTACAGGACTCTCCCTTCAGCATTATTCACTGACTGGTAAGTAGTTTTCTTTACCTTAGTGTATAGTACAACTTACTGAATCAGACTGCAATCCAAAATACTTGGGTTTACATACCCGCACACCATAATATTCAATGCCATCCTTCATGTCTTCTTTTTCACCTGATGATGACATATGAAAGGTAGATCCTGAGTTCTCACCTGCAGTGAAAAACCACACATTTTTATAAACAGCATGACTTCATATTACTTACTTACACCTAAAGTGCATCTTGAATCACCATACTTGTGACAACAATCTTAACACAAAATAAGAAAAAAACTACATGCAGGACTGACCATTTAGTAAAGGAGAAATCCTTCAGATGAGAGTTCTACGCCAAAGAGCAAAACTTCCCTGCCATTCTACACTCCAGATGCTCAAGAGACAGCGTCACAAACTACAGGCAGAAGCCCTTCACAACAAACCCTGAACTTTCAGTCACATTTTAGCTCCTAGGCAAAGCATAACAGCAAGGTATCAAAAATTAAGACGGGGGGAAAGTGCTTGGCCAGATCATCGCTTTCTCCTGCTACGTTATCATCCAAGAACGTTCAGGTGTTCAGACAGGTCAGCCCTAAACCACATACACTTTCAGCACTATGCCACAAGAACCCGAACCCAAGGAGATACAAACACATCCAAAGGACACACGCAACGCAAACAAGGTAACTTCCCTTACAACTTGCCAGCAAGCGCCGTGAGAGCTGGTGTTCATTAACAAATACTAAGCACTTCACTGCTATAGCGCGCACCCACACCGTAAGCGCATTCCTAAGGCAGACATCGATAACAGCTCACTTCAGCCTATACGTGTTTACAGACAAACATTTAGTCCACCACGAAGTTACCGGTGTGGCGCTCCCCTGAAACAATCCGCGAGCGTGCTCCGTGTCTGTCTGCAGCTGGAAGCAACACACCAGGTGATCCTTCTTCCGGACTTTCAGAATCCGTCTGTAGAGCATAACACACGGGCGTGAGCAGCGGTACAAATTCTCAACTCATTTCTACGCAAAATGTTCCTGCTAAGCCAACTTGCACAGCATGGAATCACAAAAGCCTTTGATCAGCCCCTTGGAAAGGGCACGTCAAGACACAGTCTATTGGAAAATCACAGCAGACTTGTGTGTTTTCAGATCTTGGGCAAAAACCTCACAACTCATCTAAACTAGTCTGTCACGCTGGCAAACTGCACAGCCGCAAGAGAGAATTAACACAGTAACTCGAGCTGTGGGTTGCGAACCCGTAACCGCAGGTCTGGGGGGGGCCCAACTTTCGACTGAACTCGTACCCGATACTCAAATTTGTGCTGATGTTCCCCAGGCACACGTCCTGCAGTGGGGAGCGAACACATTGCTACTCCCGGTTGCAAGGGCTGAACAAAGACAAGCAAGACAAAGCTTACAGAAACCAAGGCTCTACAAAAAAAACAAACCCCAAAACAACCCAGCAGCATTTGAGCCTTGTATCTTTAAGAAGCGGGTGGGGAAGAGTTCCTTCTTCCTCACAAGAAAAGTCAGAGGGCGTAAGCTACAGACTCTGCTCGCTTTCTTCTAACCCATTACCACAGACAGGAAGAACTAAAAGGGCCAACACAGCCAGCACGTGCGGTATCTCTGTTGAACATTACTCTCAAAAAGGGCCAAAAAGGTAGAAAGGCTCTTTCCCAAAGCAGCTCATCGTCTAGGCTGCAGACCCTAAGGGCAACCACTGAACACGTCAGCGGAACAGAGTTGTGTGGTGAAAAAGCAACAATCCCGCCAGCCCCGCTGAGAAGCTCAGGCTATTTTAAGCAGCAAGAAACTTCACTGCCGCAATACTGTACTAGAAACCCAACTGCAAGGGCCAGTTGCCACGAGACCCAAATCATTAGCTCGACCTACCTTCACCCCAAGCCTCGCTGAGCAGCTAGCACACAGCACAAGTATTTCAAGGGCCCCCAGTTACAAACATACAGCAGAACCAGGAGAAGGGGAAATAAGCCTCAGCCGCGGCAGGGCCCAAGCTCCGAGTGCTTCTGGATCTCGCTCCCCACCCCCGCCCCACTGGGAACCCCGGTGTCCTTCACAGGGAATACCTCAGAATCCCAGGGAGATTCAGCATCTTCCTCTTCCTCTGCTCCCACTGCAGTCAGGGCACCTACAAATGCAGGAAGAGGGGAGACACTGAGCCCTTTATTTCACTCTGCTTTTCCCCATCACCCCTGCGCCCAAAAGGTGCACAGCGGTTCTGTTGCCGAGGACAAACTAAGGAGCGAGTGTTGAATTCGAGGGTTTCTTCACACCCAGCACACAACATACCACGGTATTTCCTTTGGATCGCCACCTCTCTTGCCTCCTCTCCAGCAGGAGATGGCTATGCACAACAGCTGACACAGCTACAAGCAGCACTGAACACGGGTTTGTGTCACGCTCAGGAAGAGGCTCCAGCACGCTGCAGCCCTGTGGCATAGTGTTCTAGGTCACCTGCTCTCCAGTCTACAGCTCCAGAATTTTCCACTGACTACCACTATCCACTGTACAAGAAGTACCATAGAAACACCACCCGACACATCTTCGCGCTAAGATCAGCAAGAAACAATGCTCCTTTTGTAGCGCTACCAGAAAAGATCTTCCTTGCCTAGCAGTTTTTACCCTGCACCTTCCCAGAAGGTAGACACCTAAGCATTGCCATTTAAAAAGAGGAGAGGCTCACAGCCCAAAATCTCACCCCAAACACACAACTTGTCTCTATCTCAGGGGCCAACATCCCAATCTCTTCTCTACTAGGCACACGCAAGGCTCAGTCTCAGTAGGTTCCTGGCCAGATTAAACTATCTTCATTTCTCTGTTTTAAGCTAGTCCGTTAGGTAAAACTGATTCAGGATTCGCTCTCGTGGAGACACACACACAAAAACGGGAAAGGAGCTAGAGACCAGTGAGGGCACCCGTCCTAGCAGAGGGGAACTGCTGGTTCCAGCCTCAGCTAGGACTACTTACACTGTGCCAAATGCAGGCTTATGGTAAAATGCACCGACAGAAGAGCACGTATAGGCACAACACCTGGAATACAGCAGGTTCTGCCAGGCCCGCTCTGTAGCATTTGATCAGCAGCTACACACGCTCTGGTAACATCTACCACACCACTCTACTCTCTGGAGACAGACAATGCAAAGTGTGCCTTCTCCTCCTCTCCAAGACCCGAGGTGAGTACCGGAGTGCTCAGCCCTGACTGACGGGGCAATGCTTTCGAGCACACACAAGCGTGGCACTGGAGAGACTTTCTACGTTTTAAAACTGGACAAGGTGAGGCACTGGAACAGAACAGCTCTCTCTCAGATTGACTCAAGTCTTTCCCAGGCTTCAGCCAAGAGCAATCACAACTTTTCAGTCTGACAGCACGGGCCAGAAAGGGCAATACTACTGTCACACCAAGACTCTCAATCCTCCTCTTTTTCAACCGTGCGTTTTGTTCTGATCGCTTCAGGGAGAACACAGCAACAAAACCAAGACTGACACCTGCTCCATTTAGCATCGTTTGGAATCCAAGGCCACAATTTGTTCTTCAGGAACGAACGAAAAGGAACAAAAGCTACTTTCCTCCTTGCCAATGCCCACTAGGGTTCACAGGCAAGGGAAAAACTTACTGTTTCAGAAGTCAAGCACCATTTCAGTTCATTTACTGTGCATTAATATTTATAGAGGAAGAACTGGGATCAGTATTTACTAACTCACTTCTCTCACCAGTGTCGTCTTTGGAAGCACTGTGGACTTGATGGCTATCATTACAAATAGAATTTTTCACACCCTCAACAACTGCAGTTCGTAGCTCTTCACCAGTGTTTTCCTTTTCCTGCTCCTTCTCCTCTTCTTCCCGTTCAGGTGATTTTTCCTAGAAGAGATTGACCAAACAGCTGGAAATAGCAGAAACAAGCACCTTCTTAGCCACCCATCGACAACTTTAAAAATGCTTTTCCTGTGTAAGACAACAGGGAAACTTTGTCGAGCTTTGTTTTACAACACCTTCAGTTTTTCCATGGGAATCTCTGAGGAGACAGCAATGACATTAGCCCTAAGTCATTAGCCCTGGCTCTGCAAAGCTCCTGAGAAGCAATTCTTCCTGTCAGCCTAACTCTAGCTTTCATTTCAGTTACATTGTTTTGGAACACGCTCCTTTTCCTCTACTTTGCTCCAGGAAAATCACTAACTTCCTGCTCTCAATCTTACTCAAACTTTTTGGTTCCTCACTTTCAGCCATCACACCAGGTATTTTACTAAATGGCAATAAATCTTGACAGATAAAAAACTGTACATACAGCTGAGAAAAACTGAATTTATTTCAGAAAAATTATACTGCCTATTTGTTTTCCTGCAAAACCACTGCAACCAATTAAAAAAATATTGAAAATACTGCCCAACGCTGTTCTTATACCTAAGAAACTGCTTTGGCTAGGAGTAAAGGCATTTTCTAATATAAAAAAAGGAAGATCAAAAGATGGATATACGTGAAGTATTAACAGAAATCCAGTTTACCTTTTGGTTCTTACCTTTATTACCCTTAGAAAATACCTTTGTGATTGAATCATCCTTATATAACTTACTTTGGTGCTCGAGTGAAATGCTGCTCTTACGTTTTCTTCATGCCTATTCAAGCACAAGTGTTCACTTCCTTGTTTCAGCGCTTCACACACTTTATTATCTACTTCACATTGCTCTTCTTCTGTATCTTCATCATCCACATGTTCAAGAAAGACAGAGTTTGGTCTTTGACTTTCAAGCATTGGTTTTTTTCCTGCTGACAAAGAACTATTATCACTTTCAAAGCCATTACTGAAGCTTGACTTTTTCTCCTTAAGACCACAACTATCTGAGAGAAGCTGAGGTGTCTCTTTTTTCCAGTTTGTCATCTCAGAGTCATCATTTCTGTGAAACTTCACCCGAATCATGCTTTTCTTGTTCCAACTTTCTTGTTTATCTTGCAAATTATTTAGATTTTGAAAGACAGTTTGCTTTGGTACCGACTTGCAAGATACTTCATTATTCACCGTCTTTGGAGACATGGCAGTTATGTCAAAACAACAAAAGGAGTTATGGAAATGGCAACAGGCATGTTACCAGATTAATGGAGTAATCTGGGAGTGTCTGGAAGAGGAACCAAGTCAAGGATGGGCAGGATGGAGGAAGGACTTGGCCAGGGACAAAGGCTTAGGAGGGGATTAATAGCTTCATTTTAACAACATGACTTATGTTTTCTGAAGTGACTACGTGCTGTGTTTTCAAAACGCTACTTTTCTCATTTACCATAGGAAAAGAAATGTTTAAAAAACGACTTAGCAAATCTACTTTTATATATTAGCATACTATGCAATCTTTTCCAAATAGCTTACTGTTTTTCCTGAACTGCTGGGAAACATTCATTAAGAATGTCAAGTTTGGCTTCTGCAGCTTCTGTAAATAAAGAAGCCAAAAAACAATTATTTTTTTAAAAAAAACCACTAACGACAACAACAAATCTTTTGTTCACATCAAATCTTGAACACTAAATGTCATCAGGCTGTCCTTTTGATAATGGTCAGGTGCTGGCTCCATCCTGTACTTCTAAGTACAAAAACACTCCTCACGTATGCAATTCAGTGAGTATTTCACCCCCCAAAATACCGTGCAGGCACCCTTCTGAAAATTGTGCCCAAAACTACGGTTACATGCATAGCAGTTCTAAAAAATCTGGGTTTAATATTTGTAGTACTTCAGTAAAATTCGGTTATATTTAAGATCGCAGCTTCTGGATGCTTACTTGCAAGTGTGCACAAGGGAAGTAACTGCTAAGAACCCTAGACATACTGCGTTAATTAGTCCCTGCAAGTACACTCACCAGAATATCCTGAAATTTCAAAAACATGCCCAAAAAATGCATAATTTATATTTAAATCAGTGCAAGAAAATGAAATCATGTTAAAACTAAACATGCTTGCATCTCCAGTATTGCAGAGTAGGTTGAATTAGAACACCGGTTCCTCATCGCTGCAGAATCCCAGAGCAACAGAACTGATGCTCCAGACATCACTGCAGAAGTTAATAATTCTTCAGAACACTAGCAAAAAAAAAAATAGGCCTGAGAGCTTGTAGCTGACAAAAAGAATACTGCCTAAGCATATTCAAAAAAAAAAAAAAAAAAAAAAAAAAAAAAAGAGGGAAAACATGCAGTGTGAGATTACATGCAAGCACAGAATGCCATCTCAATAGAAGAAAAAAAGATGACCCGTTTGAGTAACTCATCCGCTGAGCACTCTTGAGTAACCTGAGGAGGAGGAGAGGAGAACTAGGTGATGAAGGATTTCAGTACATCTTCATTAAAAAGTGCCCTTTATCAGTTAGGATTCTATCACGAAATCTACAGGAAACATTAACAGTGTTTGAGGAAGAACAGAGCAGGTTATATTAGTAACTTACAAACTTAAAATCTGACTCAAATGACCAAGAACAAACAAAACTGTGGGGGTTTATCTCGTCGCCTATGGCTCTTTTGCCTCAAACCACAAATCTGCTGCATGCTCTGCCACAGCTACAGGTCTTTTAGGAAAAACTCACAGCAGAAAAAAGGCTGGCAGGTCAGAGAGTGCTTCTAAGGAGAAAACAATATTGGCTAGAACTGTAGTTTCTTTCAATCCCCCAGAAAACTTGCCTTCAGATCACTTATTTTTACAGGACATTTACTGTAAATACACCATACCTTGGGAGAAAAATCGAGCTCTTCCTCAGAAGCACGCCAACTGACATCGCTCCCCTCTTTCTCCAAGCTTCTTAAAAAGTAAAGCAAAATGAGTACCGTGTCTCTCCAATCATTCCTCAGGTATGCGCTGGGTATGTTTAAAGTCTTACCCGATTGAGTCTCCTTGCGACAAGTCGTCTGTTGCTGTTCAAACATTAATTGACATGTTGAAATTAGATTTGGCATGCTAAAAACCAACCAGCACATACAAACATTTAACCTGGACAACTCTACATGTCATAGCAGAATGAAACTTTGGGGAGTCAACTTTACGTAAGACAGCATGAATGAATGAATGCATTTCCAAACAACTGCTTTTTCAAGTCACACTGAATTGACAAAACAAAAAAGACTAGAGTTATATCTCCTTTGAACTTTTATACCTAAAAGTTTAAGAACTACCTCTAAACTAAAAAAAGCCCAGCATAGCATGAATAGGCTACGTTAATAAACAGTTAACAAAATACTGGTGCTTTAGCAAGACAGTAAATAAATGAACTGCTGAAGTACTCATACTGCACACACAAGCACACACTGTTGACAGAGATTTTACTGGTTTATATACTCTACTAGCTGGTGCTCTACCCACTTACAGGTTATCCTGAAAAGGTAAAAAACATCAAAAAGCATAACCAAGATCTAATGCCTATCCTCAGGTAGAAAAATCCCCAGCAGGTCTCTATGCTGCACCAAAAAGGATAGTCAACAGGCAAGACAGGCGTAACCAGGGCACTCTATACTACGCTCCAAGCTTTCATCAATTAAGAAAGCAACTGGCACACAGGACCACAGGATAAATCAGGTCACAAGGGACCTCGGCAAGTCTCTCAGCCAACCGCCTCCTCAAAGCGGACTCAGCTCTGAGGTCAGACTAGGCTCACAGGAATTTTCCAGTCTGATCTTGAACCATTCAAGGAGGGAGACTGCACAACCTCTCTGTTTTACTGTTCTCACCATGGTGAAGCTGCCCACATTCCATTAGAAATTCTCTTGTTTCCATTTATGCCTCTTGTACCTTTGCTTCCTGTCACGCACCACTGGGAGGCACCTGTCTCCGGCTTCTCCTTACACGTGCTGCAAGCTGCTGCTGGGTCCCCTTCAAAGTCATCTCCTCTCTACACTGAACAAGCCCGGTTCCCCCAGTCTCTCCCCAAAAGGCAAGTAGTCCTGCTCCTGGCAAAGTCTGATGGCCCTCCACTGAACTCGCTCACGGATGAAAGACCACTCTCTCTTGCACTGGGGGCTCAAAATTATACCCAGGGAGCTGGACACAAGCCAGGGACGGCCAGGTAGCAGCGTACAATCCCCTCCCTCAGTCTCCTGGCTACGCTGCTCTTCATACCGCCCAGGACACCGTTAACCCTCTCAGCCGGCAGGGCACCCTGCTGGCTCATTCTCAGCTCACTGTCTGCCAAGACCCTCTGGCTATTCCCAGCAAAGCAGCTCTCCAGCCAGGCAGCTCCAGCACGTGCTGTAGCAAATGGTTGTTCCTTTCCATGTGCAGGACTTGGCATCTGCCCTTGCTGAATTCTGTTAAGCCAGGCCTGACAGCCCATTTACCCAGCTTGTCAAGATCCCTCTGAACGGCAGCGTGGCCCAGATGCACATGTTGCAAACTCAACCATAGCGCACTCTAGCACACCACCGATGTACTAAAGAAACCTGAACTCTAGGAATCCAGCCTGAAGACTGCGAAAACCTCTCAATTATCAACAACTAAGATGAAATAAAAGGCCTCTTCAATTCCCAGGACAGAAAGGAAAAAAACAAATAGAGCCTCCACATCGTATCTATTTCAGCACTCCTCAAGTCCTCAATAATTAGTTCTCGTTAACTATCATCACAAAATGAAGTTGCTTATAAATAGGAGATTGGTAGCCTTCTATAAAGTTGTATGGTGAGAGCCAAACCGAGGTCTTAGACAAAATCATTAAAAGGAAAAGAAAACAAAGGGCATATCATGTTGAGTAAGTTATCTGAACTTTTGCTTTCCATGTATAGTAACTTTAAGCAAGGATCAAAACCAGTTCCCATTCTCCTTTAAAAAGCAAGAGAGAAAGTTTATGAGATAGTTTTCAGACAGATCTTGATGCCCTACCGTAGACGTGGGATCTAGAAAAGTAGTATCTAGGGATCACTTGTTTCTACTTTAATTGAAGTCCATTTTCATTTTGGAGTAACAGAAGAGCTTTTTTTTTTTTTTTAAATAATATTATTTACTATCACTAATGACACAAAGCAATCACTCAATTCAGTAATAAAGGACCTGTGCAAAACATGCCAACAAAAAGCACCCCAAGCCTGCTCTCAAACCTAATTTATAAAACCAAAACCATCAGAATAGAGACCTCCAAGATAATAAACATCACAGGTGTGTTAGTATTTGTGCATCACGCAACATGTTTCACAGTTGAAATGCTACTGTATAGAATACCTTTCTTTGGTTTTCCTGTTCTTGATGTCTGGCTAGGAGATTGTGGCATTCCTATATCCATTTAGGGAAAGCCATGTCAAGGACAGACCAAACAAGGACACCAGAATAAATGTGAATTCCCGGAAATTCAGAAAACCTAACCAGTACATTAACAAAGCTGTAGCAATGGGAGAATGTACTGTGACCATCAGCCTACTCTACAGTTACAAGAAGTAGAAGCCAAACCTATCACAACCTACAGAACTCTACTCTTAAGGGACAGCGTCAAACAGTGTAACTTCATTTACTTGCTCCATTGTAGAATACATACATTCCAATATTTTGAAACACTGAAACAGATTCGTGGCAGTTTACTGTCCTGCCAACTTTGCATTTCTCTCAGCTTGACTAGTCCTTGCCCAGCACTGACTGCCAATGCAATTCCTTCGTATTTGTAGAGTGTTTTATACATACAGCGCACTTAAAATCCCTCCGTCTAAGCATCCCAAAAATCTGTAGGTGCCAACAAACTTTGGAGATATGCTAGCCGGTTGTGTCAGATGGCGCCTGATGCAGACACAGCCCCCTCCTACCTCAGTTTGAGGTAAAAGCCCTGCATATATTGATTCGACCATGCTGAACTGTTCACAGAGAGAAGCTACGCCACCAGCCAGAACGCAGGCATGACAAGCAGTCAGAGTGAATACCCTGTTCCCCCAGGGCTATAGGGCAGGCCACAACTGGACCAGAACGGGTGCACTGACTGCTGTGAGTGTCATGCATGTGTGCTTGTGTGTGTACGCGTGTCTATGTGCTGTGGAACAGAAGCTTTAGAATATAAATCACCATCTGCCTGCTCTACCCATCCTACTTAGTAAGAATGGTGTGGTTCTGTTATTGCAGCTACCCAACACCAAATGTCTGTGTGACAAGGCCGTAACATTTGCCTCAGAGCAACAGGGAGTCCTGCTTATATTGATGTTACCACAAATACATGGAATGGACGTGGCAAGAGGACTCCTATCAAAAACACACACGTAAGAGTGAAAAAAAGGACCTCAAGATTGTTTCTCATTCCTTCTCGATTTCTCAATTTTCTTAAAAGGTGATACAGCAGATATAAAGCACACTGAAGCACTCGTTTCTTTTCCAAGAGCTCTATGACGAAAAACCAATGGTTTCTGTAGGAACAATACACCAATACGCAGTGCAGCAGCTAAAAAAAGCTGCCACTGAAGACCTACTAGAAATCTGAACCCTCGCTTTTAGAAAAAATGCATAATTACTTTTTGCCAAAGAAATTTCAACTTCAAATCTGAAAAGTCTGTCATTCGATATGCTAGAGGTGGAAGCCATTCATTTGGAGGTTTTTGCAAGTCTGTCTGTAATCAACAAAAAGGTTCGTGTTCTGACAAAAAGTGTACACTCAAATAAGCATGAGCCAACTTCTTAAATATACCGACTTGCTCACTAGAGGCGAGTATTTTGAACAATGTTCAACAAGTGCAAAAGTAGCAAAAGGAGGAAGGACTACATTGAAGATCCCAGAAAAATAGGAATGAAGAGCAAGATTAAAACAAAGAATTCAAAGTGGGTATTCCTCCGTTGTCTCAAGATCAGGCTAGCTTCTCCTCTAACAGGGGCTTCAAAGCTTTTACTGCAGCCTGTCAAAGGGACTCAGGATGCAGGACCTGTGCTTTGTGGGTGCAAGCAAGAGACCGCAGAATCAATGCCACCAAGTGTTCCCTGCATGCTACTAATCCCTCTCACTCAACAGGCCGGGGTCATTTTCTAGGAGACTGAGCATAAGAAGAAAAAGATTCATACTACTCAAGAAAAACAAGCCCTACTATGAACAGTTTGAGACCACAGCACACTTTCTCCTCCCAAGTCCTTAACCCACATAAATATTCTCTTCACACTTACTAGGCCTCTTCAAGTGAGGATTTCCCATAACATTGTGGACTTATGCTAGTAGTATTACTGTCTTCAAGGAACGGAGCAAATCACTTGGTTCAAGAACCCCTATTTCCCTGAGGGCATATCAATTTTGGAATCACACAACAGTATTATTCTTCAAGCCACATATTTTAAAATAACCCGGGCCTGTCAGTCATCACAATGTGGTACCACAGCAATTATCTATGTGCACAGGAGGCAGCCACAGAGTGCTGTTTGGGTAAAAGCAACATTTTGTTGATTAAACTACCTGTACCAAGCCCTTTCCAAAAATAAAATAAAATATAAAAACCTCTGCAACTTCCTTCAGTCTATCAAGAAACTTTACACATCGCTGACTAGATCAAAATAACTAGTCCTAAGTCAAAGGAACAAAGTTTGGCTCTAAATTAAATTTCCCTATCTGGGAAAAGTGAACTCGGAAAAATATCCCATGTTTTGCTCATATTTCACGACATATTTTAAAAAGGAGTAATAAACTGTGTTTGAACACTGTCTGCTGCCCATTTGCCACAAAGTTCTGATGTAACACCCTTAAAAAAACCAGAAAGGATAGAACTTCCCACTGTAGGGCCTGAGATGTAAAGTACAAGAAGTTTGATCTATATTAAAAGATTGGTTTTCTAAGATTCCTCTAGGGCTATATGAGCTCATAAGCATAGACTGGATCTTAAACATTAAGGAGTTGTTTGTTTGTTTTTTTTAATTTAAAATGAACTCACTGAAGGTGCTAATTTTTTGATAACAAGGCAATTCAATTTTTTTTCTGGATCACAAGTTAATATGGACTTTTTAACGTTTATTTCATAAAATTACTGGAAGTAGAAGTGTTATTTATTTTTACTGGAATCAAACTATGTCCATGAAGATACAGTACACACAGAAGCTGCATTATTGTTTCTAACCAAGTGACTTTTCCAAGACGATTTTTCCTAAGTATGTCTCTACAGCACCTACACAGAAACAACCGTAACTGATGCTGAGAAATAAGACAACTCACTAAAAGCAGCTTAGTGCAGGTGAAACTATTAATATTAAAACACCACTGCACAAACTCAGTGGAAATCAACAAGACATGTACAGTCCTGCTAACTCATCTGTTGCTTCCCAACCCCAGGAAGATGAACAGCTACTCAGGATGAACCTTTTGCAATTTGTTTTCACAATCTGAATGGCCATCTACAGGTACAAGTACACACCCCAAACCCAAAACCACTCACCTAGTTCCTTCCCTGTCCCCCTTCTCTCTCGGTATGAAAACCTAGACAGATGGGCAATCTGGCAGGCAGAAGGCAACAACCCGGTACGTGGGCCCGTAGCACACAAACCGCAGCTGTCCTCACCCCTGACAAGAAGCACCTCCAACCAGCAACAAGTCAGCATATTCACAAAGCTTCTTGCGCTACCCCACCTGATGCCTCCCCTAAAGTCAACGGCGAACACAGCAAGCGCTGACAACACAAACCCCCTAAAGAAAAGGCCACAGTGATTTTCCTCGTGAGCTCCTGCGTGATTCAAGATCCTACCTCCTCTGTCCACAGCAGGTGCACCCAACGTCAAGCCAGCAGCTCCGGCCCGGTGAGGAATGCCAGGTACTGTGCCGCCTTGTGCACCACCTTCGTCTCTGTCTCCCCGGAATGCGTATGCCACCAGTTGTGTACAAAGGCTATATAGGGAAAGAGAAGAAACGTATTTGGTAAAAACAACCACACACTTGCTTATACAGTTTAATAGCACAGTTAACAGCCACTTATCCACCCTACACGTATTCATAGCCGTAGGAATTCATATACTTGTATGCATTCACTGAGAGTAATACACACAGAACTTACTGCACGGCTACTACCTACTTCAATATTCACTACAGTCATGTTCACTCTAGAGGTGCATATCCACACCTATGAAGCCATTAGCTCCAGCTCGGCACAGTATTTTCAGCCTAGCTGTTAAGCAACCATAACCACCTTAGAGAAGGGATACACACAGGTACAAAGCTATCCATAAGAGGGGTGAAACTGCTTAAGATTTTAACAAAAGGGATATGTTAGATCTCTGAAAGAAAAGGCTGGTAGTTCCTGCTCATTGTAGTGGAAGTCAGTAAGGACAATGGTGCTGGTCTGAGGAGAGGACTGACATGCATTTCAGTTTGCCACGTTCTACCTCTGGGTAACTGTAGGATACAGACGTGTTTTAGAGTTTGTATTGGGCAGGTGCAAGTTTAGCATCAAAACTTGAAATCTAACAGACAATTTGGGGCGGAAATTTTCTTCAACATCCAGATTAATAGTAGACACAGGGAACAATACGTATCAGAAGACGTCACCGAGCACTGTCTGTCCTGAAGCTTTCAACACACCATTAAACCTTGCTGCTATTACCAAAAACATTCAAAAGCCACACTGACAACTGACAACCTATTCTAACAATAAAGTCAAAAATTTACCTAGAATATCCATGAGTAACAGCATAATCCTCAGCTGTCCATCCGTTACTGTCTTTATGGAAAAGATCAGCACCATATCGAAGAAGAACTTTTATTAAATTAAGCTGTCCACCAGATGCTGCAGTCATAAGTGGGGTTCTGAAACACCAAAAATATGTTATGAAGTAGATCATTTGACACAGACACTGTAATTATTTTTATTCCTGTTTGCTCTCAAAAACTACTTTCGTCATTACTGAATGAGCAAAAGAAAAAGCAGTTTTCATTAAATATTAAGAGCAACCATAAAATGCAAGAGGGAGTCAAAACAAGCAAACATTCGATCTTCAGACAAAGCTTCCACACAGACAACACTCACGTACAAACTACGCCACTATGCAGGAGATGTTTTTTCAAATCGAGGCAGTGCTGCTGAGCTAACAGCATGTTTCCTGCCAGAAGGGCCACCACAGACAATGCCTTCTTGTAACCCTCAACGAGGAAAGCACCCACTGAGGTATGACAACAGCCAAGCGCAGATGTGCTTTCACAAGTCACACAGAAATAGCTGCTATGTGGCTCCCCGGGTTTTTTCAGAGCTCACTCTCATGCCTCTGATTAATCCAACCTAAAGAATACTAAAGAGACCCATGCAGAGTTTTGACAAACCACTCACCTTTCACAGTGATCTCGAGCATGCACATCAGCTCCTCTCTGCAGAAGAAACTCTGCTATATCTTCATGACGTTCAGAGATAGCAAGAATAAGCGGAGTGTTTCCCTCCTGAAAGGACAGATAAATACATTTAAAAATAAAAGAAAAAAAACCCTACAAGAGAAATACTAGTACAACTTTTTGAAAGAACTTCTTCAACAAATACAAAAATTTACCTTATTCCGAGCATCAATATTGGCATTATGCTCAAGTAACAGCCCCGCTACGGTTGTATTAGGAGATCGGACAGCAAGGTGAAGGGCAGTGTTGCCGTCAGCATCCGCCAGATGGGGGTTGGCACCGTGCTCTAGCAGAATAGCTACACATTCTTCTTGCTGGCACTGTACAGCCTGGGAACAACACGCAAAAAAGGAAGAACTGCCAGCACTCTGTTACAATTGCCCCAGCTTCCCAATGCTGGAAAATAAGAGCACCTTCAAAGCTGAGCTAACATATGCCTATTCCACGCTGATTACAACATGCATGCTTCTACACAGAGCTGTGTACAGAATCCTTCCAGCCACCTCTCATTTAATGCACAGTTGACAAGCCCCACTTGAAAGAGCATAACATATTCCACATACCTTCATCAGTGGTGATCTGTTGTCACTGTCAGTAAGATTTAGTTTACACTTGTTTTCTACGAGATATGTAACAACATTCACATGGCCATTCGCAGAAGCGAGATGCAGAGGTGTCCTAAAAGTTAAACATATTAAATTAGCACAAACAGACAACTAGAGAAATAATTTCAGGCTGTGGTAAATTGTTATGACCACAAGTTTCACTTTGCACAAAGCAAGCTTAAGAAACGATTTCTCATTCTGTTACCAGTAACAGCAGTTGCGCACCAAACACCCGAGACTGGCCAGCAAAACCCCTCCGCAGCATCTGCTTAGTAAGCTGCCATTTCCTTCACTCTAGAACTTAATCTGCACAGATTCCCGTGCCCAGGTGGTGGTCACTGCCTCCAGCAGGACTACACCTGTGGCACAGCAAAAAAGACCAAAGCTTGGGAATCTGAGAACTATGGCAAGCAACCCTCTAAGTTCTAGGATTATTCACGTGCCAGAAGTGTCTCAGAGATGTAGATGGGCTTTATATAAAGAGTATCAGCGTTTCCCTGCACTTCGAGGATTTCTGCTTTTTCTCTAGCTTGCTTACTACTGCAACAAAACCAAGTACTCACTTGCACCAAAGTGCCCCCCATTACATGCAGCAAACCAGACAGCAGAACACTGTAATCCTGAGTACAGGAAAGTAATACCCGACCCTTCAGATACGTGTAACTACGATAGTCATAATAAGCCTACTACAGAGGAAGTCCTCTCCGGGGAGGGAATACTGTGTTTCCATAATACATGACCAGCATAAGAAAATGAAACTCTTTTCTTCAAGTTAAAGCCTTGCCAGAGGAAAAAAAAAACAAACAAAAAACCCCTCCTTCAAACCACAGAACATCTTAGGTCTGATGTCAATTAACCAGCCTACTTATACTGAAAGAAATTGCCCAGAAAGTCCTTGCATGTGTTTCCCCCTAAATCAGAGGCACAAATCAGCACAAGCTTCACTCTGTGCAAAAGCAAAGCACCTCCTGCTCTGTAGGACGCCTGTCCCAACAGAGCAGAAGACAAGCTAGAAAACAGCTGGGACCTTCCTCCCTTGAAGGTGATGCAGTAACAATCCCACAGTTCCTCAAGAACTGAGGGGAACACCAGCACTGGTTCTGAACCACATCGCTGCAGGCAGGTCCTTCTCTGTATTTAGGAAAGCTCAACTAGCCTTGCAATTGTTTGGGTACCTTGCTGAGACAGGAGCACAACAGCTCCCTGGCTAAGGGGGAATGGAAAGGGAGAGGTACACAAATGCAGTGGCAGGTGATGCAGAAACACAGTAATCTGTAACACAGATACTTGCTACAGGGCAGCTGACATCCTCCTCCACTGCAACAAAGATGAGGATGAGAGAAATACAGAAAACTTCAAAGAATTTGTAATGTCTTGCTACAGACAGGGAACAGACTGGAGCACTGACAGAGGAGTAGCTCAAGAGCAACTACCACCACTTTTTGAGAAATTCCCATGGAAACATGCGGGATTCTTCATCTCTGAAGAAACGACTGACTGAGATTATCTGAAAGCTAACCAGAACTGGTTATGAAGGAGTCCACAATCATCTGAAAGCTGCTACTACCAACCACTAGGAAGCATGACAGACGTCAAGTAGTCACTATCAGCTCTGCAAACAGAAAAGCCTTCAGAAAACTTGGACTTGTTGCTGTCCTCCTCAACCAAGCCTCTCAGTTTGTCAACAGGAGACAGCTCTGCTTGGAGCGAGGCCTGCTGTGCTCCACAGAAGATCCACTTCAGGGAACAGGCTGGCAGAGAACACCAGTGCTCAGGGTTGCCTGTCCCTGCAAGAGGCCTCCAGTAACACCGAAGTTCTTCTGCCACCCAGCCCTGGGGACACTGCCCAGATTCTGTTCCTGCTCCTGCTGCTGCTACGCTGATCACCTACAGAGTAGAAGAGAACTGCTGATGCCTGAGCAGCCACGAAACAACCCCACTGGGAAACAGCAGGCTGGCAGTACGCACTTTGAATGGCCCTTGAGCCGACAACCCAGCAGCTACAAGCCAAGCAATGAAAGCGCTGGAGTTCAGTCTGACAGGCAGCTGACAGGGTCAATCTCCCTTAGCGATGAGCTCTGACCCAGGATCCATGACTAGCTGGCATTGTGCCCACAGTGCTTCCAACTCTGTGCTGACTTTTGCCCGTCTCTGTCAGTGAGGCTGAAGGTTTTGCTAGACCACCTCTGAAAGCTGCCTGCTCCTAACTGATGCTGTATCAAGCGTACTTTTGGGAGGTCTTATGGGCTACAGGACCCACTTTATGGAAGGAACCTGTTGGTGTGATCCTTGCCATGTTCCTGGTGCAGGATTTTGCTTTTGGAAATCCTGAGCAGCAAACCTGAGATATTCATACAACCAATGCACACATTGTTGCCGTTACTTTGCATTATTTCCTACTCTTCACCTCTATTTCCAATGATACCAAGTCTTCCAACACGAAGCCCTGAAACGCACCTGCATCTGGTGGTCACTCACAACACACATCACACCCACAAGCACTAAGAGGGCACAGGTGGCCTTGCAACCCTCATGGCTGGTACAGAGGGCAGTGGCTGCAGCAAGTAGGCAGGCTCTGGCCACCAAATTGCTCTCAGCCTCGCTTTTCAGCACTGGGCATTATCACGGCAAAACCACCACCATGCTCATCATAGTATGCTGCCTTTTCTTTCTTCCCTCCCTCTCCCCCCCCCCGCCCCCGGCTTGGTTTTTTACAGTTTGTGACTTTATTTGTCCTGTTATAACACTGATAATTGCCTGGCACACAGAAGGAAACCCTTCAGAGGAAAAGAAGCTTTCTAGACAAGATGAACTTGAAACGCAAAAACTAGCGAAATTTCGTACCAGGGTCTGCTAAGAGCTGGTGACTGACTGCTGACTGAATCAGGAAGCAGTAAGAAGAAAAAGAGAGAAACTTTCCGAACTATTTCCATAAATGCCATCGGGCACCTTGACTCTGGCAGCTGAATTATGCACAAAAGTGCACTCAAGCCACCTTAAATGGCACCCCCCACCTGCAGCTGCATAAACAAATACTGGCTGGCAACACTCAGGCACACAGCCCACGTGCTGACTGCACTCTTCATCGCCTTCCTACAAATCTAGACAGTTTCAGGTGTTTTCAGGGCAATAAGCTAGCTGGCTGGCAAAAGTCCAGTCTTCAGAAAAAGACAGCCCAGGATGCTGAAGTACTCCGATTAAACCAGCATCTCCTCTGAATGTCATGGATGTTTTGACTCAGAGTCTTTTCAGAAAAGGCATTAACAGCTCGACACATCCAAGACCCAAAAACTTCAGCTGATTCCCTTATGCTTACGGTGGATCATGAGGAGCTATGCTGCAGCCCAGGGCTTCTCCCTAAGATATAACTGCCAAGTACTTGCTGTGCTTGACTCAAAAGCACACATCATAACACCTGCCAGAAGCAGCAGCTTCCTCTGCATGGCACTGCCCAGATCTTCCAAACCAAGGCACTAATTAGCTGTACCAAGGCCACAGAGCAAACAGCAAAGTAACTGCCACCTAAAATCAGACTGATGTTGCTTTGGCTGCAACATCACAGTCACAAAAGGCACATCAGGCAACCGTCCACACAGCACCAATACACAGCACATTTACCCTTTCCTAAACGCAGCGCTTACCCTCTTTTACTCCAGCTGAGGCAGTGCAGCTTGCTCAGCTCAACTACTAACCCCGCACGCCGAGGCCTCGGAGGTGCATGCACTCTGCCTTCCAAGCGAGCCTGGAGAATGGCCCTGAGGCTCCTTCTGCAACCCCCCCGGCCAGGCTGCTGCCGGCCCCCTGCCGCTCCTGCGCCCCCAGGCAAGGCAGCACCCCCGGGAACGAGGGCACGGAGGGGGCCGGGGCAAGACGGGGGATGCTCGGCCGACTCCAAGGGCTCCTGGCAGCACAGGCCTGGCTCCCCGCCCAGGCTGAGGCTCCCCGCAGCGATGCTGCCGTTCGCTCCCAGCGCCCTTGAGCTGCCGGCGGCTGCAGCTGCACCTGCGGGTCCCGGCGCTGCCCGCAACCCCCCCGCACCCCGCCCCAGCACCGCCCGGCGCTGCTGCCCCCCGCCGCTTACCGCTCCGCCGCGTCCCGCTCGTCGATGCCGCATTTCTTCAGTCTCTGCCGCACCTGACCCAGGTCGCCACGGGCGGCCGCACGGTGCAGCTTGCCCAGCTCCTGCAGCCGGAGCTCGTAGGCACCGGTGGGGAAGGGCTTGGCGGCGCTGCCGGACGCTGCCGGCTGCCCCTTCTTCTTCCTCCAGAACCCGAAAAACCTCTTCATCCCGCGGCAGGGGCGCGGGCACGGTCCCGCCTCAGGGAGGGGACGGCGGGAGGCAGCCGGTGGGCCGGGGCAGGGACGGGGGATCGGGGGGGCCCCCGGGGCAGGGACGGGGGATCGGGGGGGGCCCCGGGGCAGGGACGGGGGATCGGGGGGGGCCCCCGGGGCAGGGACGGGGGATCGGGGGGGGCCCCCGGGGCAGGGACGGGGGATCGGGGGGGGCCCCCGGGGCAGGGACGGGGGATCGGGGGGGGCCCCCGGGGCAGGGACGGGGGATCGGGGGGGGCCCCCGGGGCAGGGACGGGGGATCGGGGGGGGGCCCCCGGGGCAGGGACGGGGGATCGGGGGGGCCCCCGGGGCAGGGGGATCGGGGGGTCGGGGCCCCGGGCAGCGGCCCGGTACGGCTGTCTACGGAGCGAACCACCAGAGGGCGGGAAGCCGAGCGCACAGGCTGCTCCTCAGCGCGGCAGCGGCGGGCAGCGCCTCCCTCAGCGGCGAGCGCGGCGGTTTAAACGGCCGGCGGGCTCTGCTGGCGGGGGCGGGGTCTGCTCCGGCGCGTGTCCCGCGCGAGTGACGTCACTTCCTGCCCCGCGGTGCCCGGCGGCTCCTGCGCGGTGCCCGGCCGCGGCGCTGCCGAGCGGGGCCGGGGGCAGCGAGAGGCGCGGCGGGTGGCGGCGGCGCTGCGCCCCCCGCAGAGCACTCGGGCCGCTGCCGGGAAGCCCGGGGGGTGCCGGCGTACCGGGCAGCAGCAGCTCCCCGCTGGCCCCGGCGGGGCCCGCGCTGCGAGCACGCTGGGGGGCTCGGGCGAGTCGGTTTTAAAAGCAAATGGCTCAAACTTGGAAGCGCTTGTCGTTCAGGGCAAGGGCATCTCGTCAGGGAGTTACGGCCAAAACAGCTCTGCGAGCAATTTGCCTCCTAGCTTGTTGAGCAGTCCTGCTTGTGTGCCATCGTTAGCCCTGGGCAAATGGATGCCAAAGGAACAAACAGCAAGGGTTAATACAGCGGGAGGGGGGCTGGGGGGGGCTGTAGGCACCATCTAGTTACCTGCCTTGCCATGACAGGGTCAGAAAGTTACTTTCCAGTAAATGTGCCTGAGCTGGCACTGCCACAAAAGAACACAAACGCGCACTGAGGGTATGGAAACGTGGTCCAGAAATCAAAAGACAGGTCACGCCTTTGGTGTAGATAAGTTGGGAACCATCCTCCTATTCTACTGCTGCGGTGATGCCGCTAGGTAGTTCAGCGTGGTGAAACCTTATTATAAGTACCGTAAGGTTTTGGGGTGATGTCACAGTCCAGTATACCCTAGATGGTGTGACTCATGGAACACCTTGGCAGCACACTTCTTCCTCTTAGAAACTGTCTCTTGCCAATGAGTTTGTGAAAAACGGAGAGATGGGAAAGAAATCCTCAATCAGAGAGAGGGACACACTTCACTGTGATTAGCAGTGAAGATATTGATGACAACAGGACAGGAATCTGGTACCACTTTTTAGGGAGAAGATTCAGCCCTGTGAAATACCTTCTTTTTCTTCATCGCTAATAATGGTACAGCTCCTAAAACCTTCATTTTGCTTTCTGGAATGAGCCTTCACAGCTTTATCAAGCCTGTTCGCTCTGGCAGTGTTCTCGCCGACCAAAGTGGCTGATGTACAGTCACTTTCCTTAGCTGATCCTCAGTGTATTAGCAGCGTTCTGTTATTGTAGACGTGATCCCTAGAAGGAAAAGCTATAATAAATAATAATTTTAAAAAGACAGAAAAAAGACTTTTGTTGAAAACACAGCCAAGTAAATTCAGGTTGCAAAACCCGAATTCTATGAGTTTTGGGAAATGGCTATGAGCAGCAGCCATTTCAAGAGCACCTCTGTAATCAGTCTGACCATTTAATGGGGGAATGGAGAGCAAAATGCATTTTTTAATTGGGTGTATTTGTTTTCTTCCAAACATTAGAAGAAAGGCAGGAATTTATTTACAAGGTGGCAATGCAGAGTAAACACAATCCATCTCTGTGCTCTTTCCAGGAGGAAGTATTTCTTCTCTAGTCCTTTTTCAAGTGCACGCATGCTCAGCCACAAAAACTTGGGTTTTTTACAGGTCATTCCCCAGCCAAGACCAGGAGACCCTACAGTTCCTGTGCAATGTCAAATGTTTCAGAATGGTATTAAACCCCCCCGTGATTACCCAGTTTTAGTTGGTAGGGACTTTGGTAGCTGCCTGGGCTGAAATTCAGTTTCAGGCTTGGAAGATAAGGGAGTGCTGATGGGTCCTGTGGATATAGTGTTAAGGGCACAACAGGAACTGTTTGTTTATTATTAGACAGAAAGGATGCGAAATTAAAAACTAGAATCTATCACCCAGAGCAACCTCAGAAGCACTTCTGGGAACTCTACTTCTGGGCCTCCATGACAAGGGAAAGACGGACTGAGTCAGCTACTAGTAAGCAACAAGTTACAGGGTTTCTTCCGCACCACCTCACACTGCATTGTGCCCTGGGAAGCAAAGACACCATTCCGAAAAGCAAACCCCCACCTGCCTCCTGCTCAACTCGTGCCCGAGACAGCCTTCAGGGGGTGACCTTGGGCAAGGCCAACTGCACAGAGCTGTTCCGAGTGATGGTGGCGTTACTCCCCTCTCTTCCGAGAGGGAATGCATCCGTCGGAGCCCGACGATGCTGCCACGGCCTCAAGCTGCAGCCAGGCCTGTGCTGGGCCTTCACTGCTCTCAGCCCTGACCCTCACCCATGGACGTGACGGCCCAGTAGGACTGCAGACCTGCCCATCCCTATGGACCGGCCTGGTGATCTGCACTCTTGGCGCACTCTGCTTACTGTCCCCAGAACTGTCCCCAGAACTCTTCTGCTCTTCTTGGTGAGGGCCTGTGGGGCTGATCCCTGGCCTGTGTGGTCACAGACCCTGCCAGCCTTGCTGTGGCTCTTGCTTTGCCCTTCCTCTGCAGGACAGCCTACCCCTGATGTGCCCTCGCAGATACTGCTGTGTACGTAACACTTCCGTCTTTACCCCTAAGAGCTACATCAGTATTACAGTCGCCTACTACTGTGACCATAGAAGGAACATCAAAAAACAGCCAAATAATTTCAGAAATACAGCCAAGAAAAAAAGTCAACAATATGAAAAGAAGTATAAAGAAAGAACAAAGGTTTCACAAGAAAAAACACCACAATAACCCAAACAAAGCAAAGCTCACCTTTGTTCTTAATCTGCCAATTTCATTGACCGCTTCAGAATACCTGTTCTTCACTTCTCCCTGCAAATTAAGCTGGGACAGTCCCCCTCTCTCCTCATACACCCTTAGTTCCTTCGTAGCTCTGCTCAGCAGCCTCTTCAACCTGCACAGCAAACTAGTCATGAAAACAATGAAGCAAAGGAACAAAACTGGACTTTTTCACATACTCTCATGTAAACAGCACAGACACCACTTGCTTTATCTTTAATGTACTTGACACACCAGGAATTACCAGGAAAAACCAGTATTCCTGCGCCACATACACTTGGAGAGTCCAGATTTCACCTGAAAAGAGGAATGAAAGACTCCCTTCTTCCCAGGAGAACTGCAGGGCTACCTGCACCTGCAGTTGTTTTGGCAGCTAGTGAAAACTAGGGGCTGGTGTACAGAAGTACCTTGCAAGAACTAACACGAGGCCGGCATCTGCTCACAGTTAGGTACACCTATTTTTACACTAAAGTTTAATAAAACATGACTTCTACGCAGGGATACCTCTTCACCATGCTAAAAAGCCGTCCCTCTTACAGTCTTTCTGCAGATCGAGGTTTCTTTTCATTTCTTGGGCCAGACGTAGTTCAGCTGGGCGTTTCAACTCTACCAGCTTCTTCACTTCCTTTCTTTCACTCTCACATCTTTCTTTTCTCTTTTGAAAGTGTATCACACAAACAGAGCACAGGAAAAATACCTACGTACAGTCTGTGCATCTAGCGCTCTCCACAGAGAAGCTGCCGGACGTCTCTATCCGTTAGCCACGTTCCACAGAATGCCACGGGACGGAATTCCTGAGGATATTCCATCCCTTCAGGTTTCACATCAAACAGACCAATACGTAACTACAGAAACAGATGCCCTCGCTGAAGCAAAGGCCATCCTCTTCTAGACATAACAGGTGGAAAAGATGCTGGAGAACACTTTTGGCAGTGCCTCTGCTCATAGTAGGGATTACGTAGGTATGCACTTCATGGGAGAACATGGATCCATCCAAAGCTTTCATGGGATCTTCCAGCAACCAGCAGGCAGGGGCTTGTGGAGGAATCTGATCTTTTGGAGTTCTTCAACATTTTATTCCCCTCGGCCATTACCTCCACCTCTTCTGTGTGGCCATTTACTTAGCCACATGCTGGTTTTCCTCCTCTTGGTGTTTTCTCAGCCACACCAGAGGAGAGCTGGCAGCTGTTTTGACTTTGTACTTCCATTTTCCCTCTACAGAAAAGGAGAAAAGGGGAAGGCTGTCCCTTGGCAACTGGCAGGCGCTGCTCGTTTCCCAAGCACTCGTTCATTTACCCAGCATTCCTTCAGTATGTTTTTCGGCAAGGCTTTTAAGCTCCCGCTACGCTGAAAACATACAGCAGCTCCTCCACACACGCACTGGAAACATCACGCATTTTAAACCTGCCCAGAAACCAAGGGGTCAGAAGATGACCACACAAAATCCAAGGAAGAATTGGGAACTGTGGCCTTGCTCGATGTGCTCAACTGATAGCAAACCACACTGGGAACTCTTCCCAACAGAGCCACTCCAGAACTTACACAAGGATACCCATCTAGCTTTTATTTGCTTCCTCCATGACCCCCAAACGATAAGGTACTCGCAGCCTGAATGGCAGGGATAACAGAAAACAATGATACGTAAGAACCTGACCAGAAGGTGCATGTGGTTCTCCTGGGTATTGGCTCGGTGCCTGGAGAATTTTCTGGGCCCACCTGTTGCAACAGTTCAGCCTTCTCCTCGTCCAGCTGAGCAACGCGCTCTTCAAGGTGGGATCTTGACTTCAAGTGCTCCTCCCACGTGCTGTGCAAGTCCTTGGATGTCAGAGCCAGCATGTTCTGCTTCTGCGTCTGTGAAAGCAACAGTGGCAGAAGAAAAAGTAAGGTGGCCGGAAAAGACAAGAGCGCAGGAGAATGCAGTAACTTACACAGAAACAGGCCTAAGCTCTCCTCCACCCATCCAAGACCTATGGCCAAGGTTGGCGTGGAGTGTAAAACACACCTTAGGAACCATAACCAAGAACAGCAGCTGGAGCTGGTGGGAAGAAGGAATACTCTAGAAGCGACAGGATGAGGTTACAACTTTGGGGGATAAGATGACATGCACACACACACAGAATCACCCTACAGCTTTCCTGCAAAGCTCCTCTGGTTCCCTCTATACTTCAGTTTTCGTAAGAACACTGCAAAAGGTGGTGCAAAAGGACAACATTCGCTCCTGCTTTCAACAGCTACACTCAGATTTATTCATATAGTTACAGACATTAACTACCTTAGTTTTCACCGTTTTTTCCAACTCCTTTTGCAAGCGCAGCTTGTCTCTCTCCAGGTCACTGTGGTAGCGTGTAGTAACTTCAAGTGAAGCTTCTGGCATAGATTGCTTTTTAAGTGCAGCAGCAAGCTCCTGCTGCAGTTGTCCAAACATGCCCTAACGAAACAGTTAAATTAGCATGAAGAAAGTTCTAAGAACACGAAATACGCCTTTAACTTATTTTGTTATACGGTTAGACCTGTCTAGATTGAACCCAAAAGTATGAAATTTTGCCTGCCACCAGCAGGCATCTGCACAGATGATGACCTCTCGTCATCTTTCTCAGCTGAGCACCTTTGACTATCAGCAGCTGTTCATGAGGATTCCTGTTTCCTAACACATAAAAAAGGCTCAGGTATTGTTCTTCCTTGAACAATACACAGGAACACACTGCAATCGGGTATTTTTTTCTAACAAAACCCAAAGAAATCTGTTGTGATCTAAGAGCCACAGTTTGACTGCAAATATTACTCTGGTGACTGAAGGCAGGACTTTGTGTTAGATTGTTCTTTCTTCTGTTTCTTCACTGTACAAATACAATTAAATGAATACAAATATCTGAAAGCTCCTTTGAGATACACTTTAAGGGTATGTTGAATCACATCCTCTTGTAGTCTTCTTACTCAGCTCGTTTTAGAAATACTGATAGATTAGGTTTACAAAAATCTGGATAGCTCATATATATATATAGCTATATACATATACACACACACACTCTCTCACATGATCTTCAAAAGGAACCCATTATTTTGGTAGTAAGAATACAAAGCAAGTCACAGTTTACAATGATTGACAGTACTGCTGGAGTGTGGCTACACATCACAGAAGAGAAAGCTTAAGGTCACCGTCTGACATGAACTTTGAGGAACAGGCAGGCCCCTCAGAACCCTCAAAACACATACAGAAATCAACAGCTGGACATTACTAATACTCTTCAATCTTGATAGCAGCTTACAGAGAACCTCTTTTTTCCCCTCTATAGAAGCTTCATATAAATCTGTCCCCAACCACTTCACTTCTCTGCATCTTCATTTCTCAGCCCTCGTGTATTGGATGGTTCCTCCTTTTATACCACTCTCATTCATGTCATCAGTGCAATACTTACATCAAAACCATCAAATACTTTAGACTATTCTATAGGGCATAACATGGACTAAGGAAAATAGATGGAAAAAAGTTCTAGAGAAGAATCACCTTTCTTGATCAAAGCTTAGACTTGGATACCTTTTTTCTGTTCTCTGCTTAGATCTGAGGACTAATATCCCCGTTGCCAAAACTTTCCGCAATTCCGAGGGAAACATAACAAACCAGAACAAATGAGTATTCTTTGGTCCCATGCATGTAACTTACACCGGATACATTGGAGGAACAAACTAATTTCAAGAACGGACAAACTTTAAATTGTTCTTTCTACGCATATACTTTACCTGTCTTTCTACTACGTCAGTCTCGTATTTAAAGACTTGTTCCCTTAAATCAGTACGCTTGGCATTTAAATCCTTGTTTCGCTCTTCTATTAGATAAACTTGCTTTTCTGTATCAGCTCTAAGTTTGTTGAAAATGTCTTTAAAACGCTCCTGCCCATAATCCGCTATTTTTTCTTTCATGATCCTCTTGTTCTGCATCTCTTCCCATTGCTGATGGAGTAAAAAGGTTTTCACTCTGGAGCTGGGCCAATCGCTCCTGCAGGGACTCCTGTTTTATTACAAGTTTGCTTACTGGATCTTTCTCAAGTTGTCGAGCACGATCACATTCCTTTGCCCGACACTGGCCTTGACTTAATTCTTTTTTGTCATTTCTAAAAGCAAAGCTTTTTCTCCGAGCATTTGCTTCAACTGGTGAAGCTCATTTTCTAGCCTATTAGCTTTGCTTTTAGCTTTACACAGCTGCAGAGACAAGCTCTTGTTGGTTTCTTGCACGTCAGAGAGGTCACGATGGAGCTCGACTTGCAAGCAAAGGCATTCATCACGTTCTCTGGGAAATCTTCGTTCAGCATTGCTTTCTGATGACAAATGAAGTTCAAGTTCTTGAACTGCAGCGTTCAGGGAGGAACGCAATGACTCAATTTCTGTCTCTAGTCTGTCTTTGCTTTTGTTTGTCTGCTCAAGTTTGGAAGTCAGCACTGCAGATTCTCTCTTTACTAAGTCCAGCTCCACGTTGAACTGAAAAAACATTTGTCTTAATGCTTCCTTGTGCAGTTTAAGTTCCTTTTTGAGAGCTTCATTTTTTTCTTTCAAGGTCTCATTTTCCTTTAAATATTTTCCTTGTTCCTCCTGGTGCCTAAGTCTTACTTGAGTGAGTTCTAGCCTTAGCATAGCAATCTCATCTTGTAGTAACTGATTCTTGTACAACAGATCCTCTTCTCTATCAGTGCGGGATTCCTGAATGACAGGGAAAATGAATAAAGAGCCAATTGGGAAATGAATCTACAAAAAACCTGCAGCAATAAACTGCATTTTAACATTTCTAGTACCGAAGCATGACTTCAAAGATGAAGTTTCAGGCAATAAGCTACTCTGTGAACCCATGCACATGTACAACGTACGTACCCAACGGAAGTGCAACATAGCCTTAAAACCTAAATGAACATCCCAAATATACAGTTACGGTTTTTTCCCCCCTTAAACCAGCAACCAAAGCTTTTAAAATGACAGCGCTTTCTTGTATGTGCATGCCTTTATAATACTGCCTTTAAGGTTGAATTAGTTGTGCTACAGATCTGGTAAAAACAAGGCCAGAAAGGGTATTTTCCTTCTCAAATGTCTTCTGAACACTTATCCTTTTGTATTACTGAAAGTTAGCTATAAGACTCAATCACCCCCGGAATGCAATAGTCCTGTATATTTCCTCTTTATTGTATGTATAACTTTTTCCCACTTAAACACATTCACCCTACATTTATTGGGCAGCACAGCCAAGAACAAAAAGGCTTCAAGGCACTGCACATTCTTTAGGAAATTCAGTAAACTCTTTTCAAGATCTTTTTCAATACAGTGTTTATGATTGCTTTTTCTCCTCCAGTTACTCTAACTCTTACAGAGAGTTGAATTCATTGCTGATAGTCGATCATAAAATTTTAGTTATGTGGAGGTGGCAAAGAAAGGCATACTTGAAGTAAGTTCAATAAGGGAATAACTAATTAAAAAATAAAAGCAATGGAAACACAAACACTGTCAAACAACTTTCTTCCTGGTCAACCTTGCCATAGGTAGCTAGGTGTTTCACTGCTAGAAAGCCTAAAAAGCGATGACAAAATGTCTATGAAATGGAAAATAACAGATAGGTTAAGAAACGGTGTAAATAGTGTCTTCTATTAGCTTCCGACTTGCACAAGTAATTCAGGTACATACAGGAGTGATGCTGCTTTCCAGAACTTTTAGACATAAGAGAAAACAAGACAGGAATTTACCCAGATAAGTTACACTGGTAAACAGTAAATAAACATCAGGAAACAGAAAAAGTTATGTAAGATTTATTATGACTTTAAAACAAACATGGTGAAATGTAATTTATTAGAAAAAAAATCTGCTTACCTCTGAATTTTTTCCGATAGATCTTCTTGTCTCTTCTTCTAGTTCCTTTTGTCTCCCAAGGTGGTTGTTCAAAATTCCTTCTTGAAGGGCTCTGGCCCTCTTTTCCTGAGAGCGCTGTCTCTGTGTTTCATCACGTTCCTCTTCAACCTACAGTAATACAATAAAACTGCTTGCATCTTAAGAAAAAACAGAGCTAGCAATACATCTTCCCATTCTCCCTTGCATACTTGAAAACATTTTTGATTCCCCACCGTTATGATAATCCACCTATAAATAAATAAATTTAAATTTTCTTATGAAAATTTAAGAAGGCGAAATACAGGATGTTTTGTAGTAATTCAAAAAAAGGTCAGGCTTTGCCTGAAATACAAATGAAACCTAAATTTTGAAAAAGGAAAAAAGGAATAATAAACTGCAAAGCAAAAAAAAAAAAAAAAAGAACAGCCCAATTGTGAACCAACTGTACTCTACTGTCCTCAAAATTTGACAACTGTTATCCAACGCCTCTTCCGTGAACAAAGCGCCTCCTTCTCTAGGCATACTGGAATACAATTGAAAAGAAGCAGAAAATAAGACAAAGAGTTTAATTCATTATTTAATAGACCTGTTTCAAGAGCTTTCTCAGTGTTCTTAACTCCATTTCTAAATTCCTAGACTGTAACTCAAGTTTCTGTTTCTCCTCCATCTCTTTACAACATTGATCTTCTTTCCTTCGGAGGTCTTCTCTCCTTTTCTCACACAGCACTTCTACTCTGAGCCTCTTTTCTTCTTCTTGTTTCAAAGAAGATCTGGGATTTAACGGAGTATTTGAGAAACAAAAGCACTGATATAAAAGTAGATATTCCACATGATGAACTTGCAGAGACAACTCAAACCATAAAAAATGTTAAACGTTTTCAGAGTTCATATTTTTACTGTACTTTTCAACTTTTTAAAGAATTCTAACTTCATTCCATTGTGCATGGTATCAGTTGTACAAGATACAGAAAAAAAACGTTGAGTGATTTATCAGTTATTTGTAAGTTTGTATAGGGAAACACACACCAGTGTGCACACTTCTATAATAAAATTAAAAAAATCCATCTTCATATTACAGCCATTTTGCTGAAAAAGGAGTTTGTTGTCTCATCAGATCAAAGCATCGTAAACTTTTACTATGGTTAGTATACATTTTCTTAGTATACTGAGCAGTGCCTACACATTACGGATTCAGTGACCAGAAGCAATACTGGTGAATCAGCACGCCACTTACCTATGGCAGACCCAACAATTATTCAGCAAGCCTTCTGTAAGTCTAAAACAACTGCTGACCACAGGCAGGACAAGCAGCTTCCGTTTACTCCAGAAGGATGTCAGTGTTCAAAACCAGATTCAGAAATGCATGGGGTTTAAGCTGAATACGATTAAAAACAGTTTTAAACCCCAGTCGGATCTACCTCTGGGAGAAACTACAGCAATTTCATTTTGAAGCTGACTTACAAGGAAAGCCTTATGGAAGGTCAGCTTCTTTACCAACTGAAACAATCAGCAATAAGCACTGACATGGTAAAAAACGGTCCATGGTGTGCCCACGGTACCCAAACAAGCAAGCAGCTTTGTGTTTGATCATTATTTTGACTATTTTTTCCCATATACTCGCAACAGTCAACAAGAAAAAAAAAAAAAAAAAATCAAGTGTCAGCGTAAGGGAAGAACTGCCAATTGAAAGCCTGCTTTAGAAATTCTGCAAAACAAGAATCAACCACCACTAAAATTACTTGAAAGACTGACAGAAACATTTGTATTTGAATGGCGTATATTGCAAGGAAAAAGCTTTACAGGTAATTTCTAGGGTAATTTCGCAAAAAGTGTAACTTTTAAAGTATAAATTTAACGCTGCTTGGAGAATTCACTTAGAATGAAAATACTACTTCTTTATACTTGACAGATGCTTGAGGATTTTGAACACCTGCTGAAGTCAAACCCAGGCCAAGCTGGGACCGGCCTCGTCTTCCTCGTACTCCCCTCCCCCGCGCTGGGAGGCCCAACTCCCCCAGGCCCAGCTCCCGCAGCCTCCCCTCACAGGGCTGGTGCTCCTGCCCCCGCGCCAGCCCGGCATCTCCCTGCCGACCTCACACGGGCTGGGCAAGATCTCCTGGGCTGGGCGGCCAAAAACCGGACCCCGGGCTCGAGACACAGCTCAGCAAGCCCTGAGGAGGGGTGGGCACTCACTGCCCCCAGTGCCCTGGCACTGCTGCCCCCCAGACAGCCCAGGCCGCTGCGGGCCGCCCCAGCTGCCAGCTCACGGTGGCTCCTGCTGAGCTCGCGCTCTGCCTGGGCCGCCTGGCCCTGCTGGGCCAGCTCCCCAGCCACGCCATCCCACCGGGGATCACCACGAGGAGATCTCCCCTCCCAGGCCAGGGCTCTGCAGTTGTCCTTGCTCAACTGCCTACGGTGCCTGCTGGCCACCCCTGTCGGACGTGATGTCAACAGCGATGAGAAACCTCACGCCTCCGGGTCTAGCTCAGGAGTGTGGGGAAAGGGGCAATCCCAAACTTGACCTTTCCAACAAACAAACAGGTAAGCAAACAAATGCTCTAAGCTCTGCTTTGACTTGCACTGGGTGGAGTTACCAGAAATCCTAGTACTATAGGCCAACTGAAGCTGCGAGGACAAAATGAAAAAAAAACCCACACCCAACCACCTCGCAAATCTCTCTTATAAATCTGATTTCCCCGTACACACTCTCTTGCTCTTTTCTTGCTAGAAAACAAAGTTAGAACAACATCCAGAAGACTGTACATGGAGCTGGTATCCGGACGTTTTTCCCCTCTCACATTATGTACTTCATAGCATAACTGGCCCACGGGATTCAAAAAACCCAAACCCAAAAGACTGGGAACTTCTCATCCTGTTGCCTGCACCATCGGTGTCTTTCGGAACAAAACCACTGACAAGATAATACATTATCAGACCACAATTTACATACCTAAGGCTTTGGATACCCCTTTTCCATTCCGCTTCTTGGTGAGCCGACACGGATTTCAAATCTTGAGTCTTCTCCGCTCTGAACTGTGACTCCTCCCTTTCATCTTCCAATTTCCTTACTTCTCTTGAGAGCGCTTTATACCGATTTTTCTGACGTTCTATTCTCCGTTCATATTCAAGAAGTATGTTTTGCATTTTCAACAAAGTAGCAGAACCTGTTTTGAGACAGAAAAGACACAAAGCTGCACAAATACTGCCCAATGTATAAGCTGTTCAATGCTTTGCTGTATTAGGTGCAGGTGGCAGGTTAGTGGGAAGGTCCCTGTGAGAAGCAGCCAGGGGTCGCCCCGTGCTGGCCATGGACGGTTTCGATGGACCCACCGCAGGGCACAGCTGAGCCTCTCAGCCGTGCTGGCAGCTCCTCAGGAAAAACAAATGTAGGAAAGGGCGAAACCACCACACGGGCAGAGAAGGGGAAAAGCATGTGAAAACCAGCCCCGCAAACGAACACCCAGGTCAGCGAAGGAGGAGGGAGAGGTGCTGCTCCAGGTGCCAGAGCAGAGATTCCCCTGCAGCCCCGGAGAGAACCATGCTGGAGCAGATACCCACAGTGCAGTGCTGCGGAGGACCCCGTGCCAGAGCAGGCGGATCCTTCCCGAAGGACCTGCGACCCATGGAGGGCCCAGGCTGGAGGAGATTTTCCCCAAAGGACTGCAGCCTGGGGGAGGACTCACACTGGAGCAGGGAAAAGGGACGAGGAAGGAGCAGCAGAGAAACTGCTACGTCCCGACTGCCGACCGCAGCCTCCCCGCGCTGCCTGGGGAGGTGGCAGGGAAGGAGCGCAGCAGAGCTTGAGCAGGGGGGGTGCCGACGTGTCCTTCTCAGGTTTGGGGTCTTTGTTTCTCACTATCCAAATGTATTTTAATCGGTGGAGTCTGTTTTGCCAGTGACAGTCACTGGGAAGTGACAGCCCTGCCTTCACACTGACCCACAAGCTTTTTCGCCCCGTTTTGTCAAGGAGGGGCAGTGGCAGCACTGGGGGGGGAGTTTGGCCTTCGGCCAAGGTTAACACTTGCCTAATGAAATTTTAGCATAGTCTAAGAGCCCTAGTAAGTGATGCTTATGTTTATATAATGCCTTGTGCATATACGCAAGCATCTTATGACAGTTGAAATTTGTTATATATATGTACTTACTATTTTTAAGCAAAGCCATTATTTTGCTGTACTCTTTGTCATTAGCTGTTGAGGGGGGTGCTGGTTGTGGCTGGGATAGTGTTAATTTTCTTCGCAGTCGCTGGTACGGGGCCATGTTTTACAGTTGTGCCGCAAACAGGGTTGGTAGCACGGGGATGTGTTCCTTATGGCCCAGCAGCGCCCACACAGAGCCAAGGCCTTTCCTGCTCCTCACCCCACCCCACCAGCCAGCAGGCTGGGGGTACGCAAGGAGCCGGGCCGGGACACAGCTGGGACAGCTGACCCCAGCTGACCCAAGGGATGTGCCATGCCACGCGGCATCATGCTCAGCATATAAAGCTGGGGGAGGACGAAGGAAGGGAGGGACATCCAGAGTGATGGCACTTTGTCTTCCCAGGTATTTGTTATGCGTGACGGAGCCCTGCTGTCCTGGAGATGGCTGAACACCCGCCTGCCCATGGGACGTGCTGGATGAATTCCTTGCTTTGCTTTGCGTGCGTGCGTGGCTTTTGCTATTAAACTGTTTTCATGCCGACCCATGAGTTTTCTCACTTTTCCCTTTCCGATGCTCTCCCCCACCCCACTGGGGTGGAACAAGTGAGTGGCTGTGTGGTGCTTAGGTGTTTAGGTGTGGCTGGGCTTAAACCACATCAAGGGGATATAAAGAAGAAAAAGCTCTTGCTGACTTTTGATGACCGCATTAGAAGGAGCTGAACTGTACTTTGCAAGAAACTGCTTCTCCAGCTCTGACTAGACAGAGAACCAATGATAACGTAAGGCACATCGGCTGGTAATGCAGGCAACATCTCAGGTTAGGTGACAGTTTCACAGCTTTTGAGGGGGATCTCTAGTCACAAAGAGATACTATATCAAAATATGAAATTAAAATACTTAGGAGTGCCTACAAAGAAATCATGTTTTAAGGGGAACTTGTAACAGCTGAAGACAGAGACTTGAAAACATACCCGTATGAACCACGCTAAGCTCTTCCAACAGCAGCATAGTCTCCTTGTAGGCTGAAGCTTCCAACCGGACATCCTCTGAAGTTGGGTCAGATGAGTGAGTTAAACCAGGGCCATCAGTTACTTCCATTGGTATGCTGACCTACAAAAAATACAGTACTTTCTGTAATTCCACTGTCTAGTATTACAGACCATTACAAATGCACGAATGATTCATTCTCTCCTTCACAGCCCACAGATTTGTCTCAAATACAATAAAGCTGCGTACCAGCAGCAATTTGTACATCTGGTTGATCACTACATAAACACTGCTCCCATCGAAGTGATTAAAAGCTGATAGAGACTGTTTACCAAGAAACTAGTTTTACAGTACCTCGTTCCTTTCACTCCTGGTTGTTGCTGCAGGTCTAGAAAACAGAAATATATTTCAGTACTGAAATGCTTACTTTGCATTATGAATAATACCTACCGTAGCTTTGAAAACTTAATTGCAGAACTGAATTGAACTAAAATCTGGCATAGTAACTTTGCTAGATATAGTTCAAGACTGAAACAATTATTGTGTGCTATTAATGTCTACTGGAAGGCTAATTTTTCCGCAAGATATTAAGCAAATAGTTGAAGTAACTGTTCCCTAAACTTCACGCAAAGTGACAGAAATCTTACAGCTACAGACATGGAGCTATACGGTTACGTGCATTCCCTCTTTAATACCAGGGGTTCAGCTCCCTTCAGTAATGAGAATCCTTCTCCTGCAGGTCAAAGAACTGTAATTTTGGATTCTCTGGTGTCCTGCGTCTGGCTGGGATGCAGTTTATTTTCTTCACAGCAGCCCACACAGCGCTGTGTGTTAGATTTCTGACCAAAACAGTGTTGCTAACACACCAGATTTTTAGCTAGGGCTGAACAGCGTCAACAACTTCTCTTTCGCACTTTGCCACAACCCACACAAGTAAGTTCAGGGTGGGCAAGAAGTCAGGAGGGAACAGCTGCAAGAGAAAAGGTGGAGCGGGGAGCAGGGCAAAAAATCCTGAGTACCTGCAGTGAAAAAAACTGAGATACCTCACCCTTTTTAAACACATGAAATACTTCTATGCCTGTGCACACACTCATGTAATTAATCAGAATTTGTGCACGTGACCTCGTTGTTGACTTGGCCAGCATGTTCAAAAGCACTCTAAACAAAAGTGAAGTGTTTGTCAACACAAAGCGCATCAGGTAGTCACAGGAAAGAACAAGAAAGAACAAGAAAGAACATCAGGTGGTCACATGAAAGAACAAGAATCTTCATAGGCGTCAGGTTTACAAAAAACCTAAACACACAACAAAAACCCAAACTAGCCTCTAGCTCTCAGGCCAATTTTTATCATTAAGTAAGTTTTATTTTCAACATTCCTTATATGCATACCTTCCTTCATCCTCAGATGTTTCACTGGAAGTGCTCTCATCCGGTACTTGACCATGATTGCCACTGGAAGAGCTCATCTGCTGATGAGCCTTCTGCTTTGAAGGCTGTCTTTTACTTTTCTTTGCACCTTTGGCATTCAGGGCAACTTTACTGCATTACACAGAAAGAAAGAAAAAAAATCACCAAGTGAATAGGTTTATAAAAAATATTTCTGTGAAACAGACATACTTAAGATGATGTCCAGAAACAACCGAGACAAAAAATATCTATGATAAAATCACAGACTTGACTGTAAAGATCGTGGAATATGCCCAAGTATTTAAAACCCTTCCCCTAGGAGTGAGGGGGACACGTGGAATCTGAGCTAGATCCAGGTTAAGCTGGACTATATCCAATAGCCACGGTACAGAAAGCACCTAGAGCAGAGATTCCTTTGAAGGACAGACAGAAAAAGCTCCTGCTTAGGTCTGCATAAAAATACGTGTGCCTTCTTTAGACTTTTGAGATTGGTTTGGTAATATCATCTTTTCCCCTCTCCTGACAAAGGGCATATTAACTTAATGAAAAGGAAAACACCAACTGCACGGAGATCACTAAAATCACCTAGAAAAGGGAGCAGTAGCAAACCCCAAGTTCCTACTTTTCTTTTCTAGGTGGCCTTTTCCTACAAAAATAACTGCTTTTTCCAGTCTTCAGTTCTGGTTTTGAAGATGCATTTTACCTCAGTGTTGACATGGAAATCACAGGAATTTAGGTGGGGGTTTTCTTTTGGTTTCCCCTTTTCTTTTTTTAGAGCAGGCAATAAATTTGAACCTCCATCGTGCGCTTCATTTTGTCAAAAAAGAATTTTTCTTCATTTTTTGAGAAGCAGTGGACTACTCACTATGGCTTTCACCACTGAGGAAACTACTTCAACTACCACAGTATCAGAAAACCTAAGACACTTACATAGCACTACAAATAAGAATTAGAGATTATTTCCTTAACTTACCCTTTCATTGGCACTTTAATCAATTTTGAGCTCTCCCCAGATGAAAAACTTTTTGTCTTTTTCTTCTATCGTGTTTTCATTCTCCATTTTCAAACAGTCATTCTTCCTTACAGTAATATTTTGTTTCATTTGCCGATTAGTGATGTTAATTAATTTATCCACACATTCCTGTTTTGCCACCGCCTGCACTTTTGAACATCTTTGTTTGCTTTTTTCCTTCTTAACCTATAAAAACAAAGTTAAGCTTCACGTATTTCTAGAAGACAGAAACACCACATCCAAGATTGATTAATTCAGGGTTTACCCCTGAAATAATATAAAATGATTTTTTTTAATTCATAGAGAAGCATTTTCACAAAATTACACTACAAAGTGTATTATGCCATTGAAAGTACTTTGAATTCACTCATCATGCAAGACATAACAAAAATACAGCCCTTAGAAAGAAAACAATAGTGTCTCTTAAAACAGGAACAACAAAAAAGTGAAAACATTACTGATGGACAAAGCGTTAGGAGGACTGCACAATGTTCGTTGTAACACCACCAGAAAAAAATCAAGTGGATCTGCGAACAAGGAGAGGAAAGAAAAAAAGATCCCAAACCCACAAACACAACTGGTTTCACAGGAAAGAGGAATTTTAGTGAAAGGCAATGAAGACACACCACGCAGATAGCACAGCACATGAATTAGTAGTCAAGACCCTGTTTAGAAGCTATTTTCATTCTTTGATTCAGAATCAGAACTGATATAATTGTATGGATTTCTTTTTATGGCAATGAAGTGATAACTACTTGCACTGGAACCAAGTGCCACCTGCTGTTAAACTGGAACAATAATGCATTCCGTTTTCCAAAAATGGGGGAAAAGACAACTCTCCACTGCCCTCTTTATTCACAAGTCACCTATTTCCATTAGAACAAACCCCAATTTGTAGGAAGCATCTTCCCGTCGTGACCAATAGCTCAAGTAAACAGGAAATATTCTGCCTGGCTCCAGAAGGCTGCGGGTCTCCCCAGGCTCTTTTACACACGCTCCATCGCTGCTATCGCTTCAGCAGCGGTTTTACCTCCCAACAGAGACTTCCTTAAAAACATGTTCTGACTTTCCTGAACAGCGGACTGTATCTCACAGTTTCATTGATTTGCACAGCAGAATCCTGCAGTTTCCGTTGAAGCTAACGAAGACCGTGTGCTTTCAAACCCAAGCACATCCAGCACCTCCACCATAACTCTGAGTTAGAGCTATTGCCTAAACCACTACATGCTGCACACGCTGCCCGTGCCAGCCCTGGCTAGCCCAGCCCTGTTTTACCGATTCATCCAGGCACTTGCATCAGTGCCTCTGACTTGGTGAATTTACACATGAGAAACCAGGCCTTTCTGACCAACACCCATGCTCTTTAACTGCACCGGTTATTTTTAAATTAATGACACATTACTAATTAAAGTGACCAAGACAAGTCAGAACTACAGCTCGGTTGTAGTCAAAATCACATGCGCCGCAGATTTTCCCTGAATTTCTTCACAGCATCACCTATGATTGCTGTTGTCAAATACATGACAGCTGCTTTCTTTACCTGCAGAAAGCTTGGCACAACACGTACAATATTGTACAACATACAGCTCCATCTGACAGTCAGACCAGAATGGCCTTCCTGCAGTGCAGGCGGGCTGCATATCTCCAGTAGCACCCACAGCCCCAGCCTGCACTGCTTTAGAGACAGCAAAGATCCGCGCTGATGAGAAACGCTCTCATGCACATGGCATTTCACCTTGTCCACGGATGTGAAACACGGGTTGCTTCACGAAATTTAATTGTATGGTTTCGTTCCAAGGCAAAACAGACTGTCCAACAACCTGTGACTTACACTAAAACCCATAAATCTTCACCTTCCATATGAACGGCTACATGCCAGGATATGTACTGCTGATGAATTTTTCCGCATGTTGCTGGGGAGCAATACCTGCACGTGTTCATCTTTTTGTCCACCTCTACTGGGATTCCCTCTAGCTGGGTACGTTGCATCTCAGGGTTGTATGGAGGGGATTACCTCCAAGCAGCGGGACAGATCACCCCTGTCGCTCCTAAACTGCCTCTGCTGAGCATCTCGGTGCCTCCCACAGTGGTGGCTTGCTCAGGAAGAGGTGGCCTGTGATGGCTCCTCTCCAGTGCACATGCCCACAGGACCACCGAGCAAAGGACTATCCCACACCATCCTCCCCCTCTCTGAGAAAGAAAGCACGTACCTATCTATGGCTGATCTCCCTTCTGAAGCAGTACAGCTCAGCTGAGACCTCAGACTGCTTTTCTGCAGCACCTGGGATTCTTACCAACACTGTCTCCATGGACTCTACCCGGACTCAGTTTTGTGCAGAGGAGGTGTTTACTGCCGCATGCGCAACAGCAACGGCAAGGGCAGGCAGCGCAGCGATCTCCTGTTACCGAACGTGCTGCTCTGGGACTCCCAAACAGGCGGTCAGTTATATCCCTGGCAAAGTTCTCCAGCAAAGCCGCCCCTGATTTGTATCCACCTCAGCTGTACAAACACGGTGTAACCAGACGCGCAGCGGCTCTTTACCTCCAGCACTGTATGTCCCTTTCCTTCCCGTGTCACCACCACCTGCAAAAGCGCTCATGGAAATGAGCAAACCCCACCCGCCAGAAAGAGGCAGGGCTTTCAAAGGGAAGGAGGGTATTCAATGGAAGCTGCAGATGTGCCCTGCCTGGAGAAGGCACCACTGGCAACCCCTCCTCTGTGAGAGCTGGGGACATGCAGAGGGGGAGGAAGGCAGGCGTCGGGGAGGAACTAGAAGCCCTGGTTTGCTACTGCTGCAGTAGCCCTGGCTGTGGGGACAACAGAGCTCTCCATGAAATGACGATCAACCAAAATATTTCAGAGGGGCACAGCAGGGAGCACAAGCTGCTGGGCGTCAGCAAAGGGCTGTGCTCAGCTTCTCTGCGGCACGTTGTCACAGGCAAGGTGAACACGAAGCACAGGGAGGATCTGCAGTTCTACCTGCCTTGCTGGGGCTTGGCCTGAGCTCCCCCTTTGCAAACCAAGTCACCCTCCCGCCACACCGCACAATCTCTGCTTCATGTATGTCCCAGCAACTGGGGTACCACATGCAGAGAAATCTGAGAGGTCCCCCCTGGTCACAGCTCTAGTCATCACTGGTTCCAACAACTTCTGATGCTCAGGGTGTCCCCTGCGCCCTGGGTCCTCCCTCCAGGCGCCCCTCCTCCTCTGCATGTGCCCTGGAGTAGACGAACTCAACATCACACCCATCCTGGGGAGATTTAAGCCCCAAAGAGCTCAGAACTGGCTGAAGCCAGCACAAAAGCCTATCTTCTCTCTGAGAGTTGCAATGTCCTTACACCCTCCCTGTCCTTCCCGTCTAGATCAGAAACCAAACAGGGGAAGCGGTGCACGCAGATACACAGAGAATACTGAATGGGACACACTGGCTCCTCTTCCAACTCCTTTATTGTCTCAAAGGTGTTTTCATTCTGTTGGAGGAAAAAGAGAGAAATATGTAGAGTCCCCAGGTTTATCCCTGGTAAGCACTTTCACATGTTCATTTAGCAAAGCAGATTAGATTGATTCCTCAGAGATTTTTTTTTTGGGGGGGGGGGGGGGAGGGCGGGGGAGGAGGGGATTATAATGAACTCATTCAGTTTTTAAATCAGGCTTAGGAGCCACGACTCACTGGCTACGAATGCATGTACACACATGCGTGTACAGGACAGCACAGACTACTCTATTTACTCATATGCCTCTGAAAAGACATTTTTTTTTCTATTATTTGTTGTTCTCGGCATCATTTATGGCTGGACTGCATGGACAAGATGGTTTTCTTAATTCTGTGAAAACACTTGCATCTATTGATGCCTGCACCTCTAAACATAGTGATATGGTCATACAGCCAAATCTGCAAAGCGGATTACTGTTCTTACACCATTCTGGGCATAGCAGGCATACCCATAGAAACACCCCTAATGACCTAATGGTCATGCCTATTTACACATTTATTTCTGCTATTTCATCCTCTGTAAAGAACAAGTGCTCCTTTCCTCGACCTGTCTCAGAACAAATCTGAATACTTAAGGAATTAAAACAGATGAGTCGGCCAAAGGAAAATTTAAACATACTTACTTTAACAACGCCAAGGAGTTATTACTAAAATGCAAGCACTTTGACAGCAGGTATCTTACCAGTGCTGTGCAAAGTGACACAGAAAAGCCTCAAGAAAAATCTACTAGAGTTTGGGTCAATCCACTAAATCCCAGCACAATGGCTCAAGGGTAAGGGCACTTCAAAACAGAATGTGTCCTGAATCAAGTTAGGAAGAAGACCAAGAACGTATCCTGCTGGGAAGATCATTAACGATTAGAAAACTCGACGCGGCTACTATAAATTTGTCCCAGGTTAGAAAAGGCCAAGAATCTTTCAAAGGACACTACAAAAAAATAACATTTAAGACAAAAGGCAGTGTAGGACCAAATGGAATTAAAAGGAGTCCTAGAAAGTAAATCTTTCAGTAATAAGCAAGCAAGGCTAATAACAATCTAGGGCATAGAAAAGATTAGCTCAGCACCAGGATGCACAGCAGATAGGAGAGCAAATTAGTTCTGTCTTACCAAAAGGTAAATGGGGGGGGGGGTGTGTGGAAATGCAGTACTTAGTGTTTCTCTTTATTTTTCCTGCATCTAATTTTTAACTGTTAAGAGAAATAACACAAAAGCTTTATTTTTGCTAATGCCAGGCAACCAGAATCTGGAATTTAAATTAATCCTTTACACACTGCCATTTGGGGATCATTTCTACCAGATCCAACAAGGATACAAGGGATAGGACAAGAGGAAACGGCCTCAGGCTGCCCCAGGGGAGGTTTAGATTGGACATTAGGAAAAAATTCTTCACTGAAAGGGTTGTCAAGGTCTGGAACCAGCTGCCCAGGGAAGTTTCAGGGTGGCCTCACCATCCCCGGAGGCATTTCAAAGATGTGTAGATGTGGTGCTCAGGGACACAGTTTAGTGATGGGCTTGGCAGTGTTGGGTTAATGGCTGGACTCAATGATCTTACAGGACTTTTCCAACCTAAATGATTCTATGATTCTATGCTGTTCAAAGTGACCTACAGTCTTCCTTCAAAAAAGAGGGTTTATACTGCTGTTTCAACTGTTCTGGTTATCGGGTAATCCAGCCTCATAGCACTCTTTAAATTAAAGTTTACAAGCACCGAGGTATTCCCCAGTGACTGCACTTCAGCTAGTTTGATATTAAGCTTTACATTTTTCTTAACGTGATTAGCAGCATACCTCAAGCTATGTTTGAACATATATTCTTAGGTGAATGGGAGATACTACCAGCTTTTCATTAGACAGAACATATGAGTATTTTAAAAAGCCAAACTCTAACAGAATACACAGCACAAGCATGTGTTTCTGCCAAGATAGTTTCTATTAAGTAAATCAAATGCATATGTTCGGTCTCTCCCTCTTCTGTCCATACTTAAAATCCAGGCAAATTTGCAGAACAGCGCAAAGAGCAAGGTGTTAGAGAGAAGACCCACAACTTCTCTCGCACATGCTCTTCTGCTACCTGTAGCTACGTGCTTACCTTTGCACTCACATTTGTTACACAACACACTTTGGTGCCCGGGAATTTGATTGATTTAGATTCGCCCTGACAGAAGGAAACCTTTTTTCTTAACCGTTTGACCTTGTTTCACTTCTAACTGGAAGATCAGTCCTGCCAGGAAGGAGAGGTGAAACCTCACGACAGCTGGAGGGTGAATAATCTCTCTTCAAACTCTAAAACTCTGCGTATCAAGTTTCCTTTACAATTTGTACTCCACCGGGCTATTAAAAATCTATGAAAAGCACAGCAAGAAATCAAGCCGACCGCCAGTACAGAAGGTGCCAGCAGCTCCTCCTCGTTTCGCGAAAATCCAGCCCTCACCCTGAGGCTGCGGGACCAAATCCTGCGCAGCTGGAAGCGGCAGCGAGCCCTGGCCCCGGGGAAGGGCAGCTCAGCACCCTGCAAGGACGAGGCGCATCGCTCCGCTCCCCGCCACCCCGGGATGCCACACAGCCCCGGCGCCGGGCAGCGGCGGCAGCACGGGCTCGCTGACGGTAACGGCGACCCTCCTGCCTCCCCCGAACGCGTAACGAGAGGCGAAAGCACCGTCCGGGCCGGCGGGCAAAGCACCTGGAGCCGCATCTCCCACCCCGGCAGGCCCGCCACCCGCCGGGCCGCCACCCCCCTCGCACCCAGACGGGGGGCGAGCCCCGGGAAGGGCCGCTGCCGCACCGGGACGTCGCGCAGCCCCTCCGAGCGCCGAGCCCGGCCGGGGCTGGCAGCGACCGTCTCCTCGGGACCTGATGCTGCCGTCCAACGGCCGGATCCCATCGCCCGCCGCGCAACGGATCGAGCACCCGCACGGCCGAGGGACCAGCTACGCGTGTCTGCGGGGACGGGAGCTGGGGGGCAAACCCACAAAGCTAGCACAGCTCTTCGCGACAGGAAAATACTTTATACCCCTGGAAAAACCGTTTACGATGACCTTTAGTCACACTTAATCCTCACTGGGTCTTACGAGCCTCGTCCCCATTTAAAGGCACAGCGGTCTTTACTTTCACTCAAGTGTTCATGCACAGTTCAAGTAATTTCTGTTTGGTCCCACTAACCAACTGGTTCTCCTTGAGCTTACCTCGTGCCCCAGCTTGCCCCATGGCGTCTGTTCCCCCTCCCGAGGCCGTGTGCTGCCAAGCGCCTGCGACACGCGCTGTCCCCCGGACCCGCTCCGCTGCTTCGCTGCAGACACATCTTTCCTCTACGCTGCCACTTAAGGCGCAGAGCTGCCTTCTGCTGACCACCTACGTGCAAGCCGTCGGTCCGCAACGCTTCCCGGGGCGCCGGGGGCTGCCTGCGGCGCGGCGCGGTGCGGGGCCGGGGGCGGCTCTGCGGGGGCTGCCGGCGGCTGAGGCGGAGCCGCGAGTGCGGAGCCGCGGCGCAGCCCCCGGGTTCGCCCCCTGCGCAGGGCTGCCCGCTCCCTTCCCTGCGCGCTCCCCGGCGCTCGCCGCCTCGCTCCGGCCTCTCCCGGAGAAGGGGTCCGCTCTCCGGCTGGCAAACGGCTCCCCCGAGCCGGGCACGGCCAGCGCCGCCGTCGCAGGAGCGTGTCGGGCCGAGGGGCGGCGGCGAAACGTCTCGAACCTCGGCAGCGACAGCCCCGACCGCGCGGAGACCCGGCAGCGAGCCCGGGCCCCCCGCGGGAGGCGGCTCCGGCTGACCGGCACCTTCACGCCGCACTCGCGGCCTCTGCCGCGGTCGTGCCCGTCCTCCGCAGCCGCTCGGGGGGCGCCCGTCACCCGCAGCTCCCCCGGCTCGCCCGCGCCGCTCCCGCAGCCGCCCCCGGGCAGGGCGGGGGGGGGACGGCGGAGCCCTCCCCGGCTGCCGTGCGGGCTCCGCGGCCCGGGCACAGCGGCCCCGCCGGCGCACCCCGCAGCGAGCGCACCGCGGCGCGGGGGGGGCGGGGGGCGGCCACCGGCTTCCAGCCGCCGGCTGGCCCCGACGGAGGGGCGGGCGGGGTCGCTCCAGCCCGCGGCACCGGTGCCGGACCGCCCGCCGGCCGGGAGGGGTGTCCCCCCGCCCCGGGTGGCCCCGCGCCCCCCGAGCCGCCCCCCTCTCGCAGCCCGGGCTGCTGCCGAGCTCCGCTGCCGAGAGCCCGAGCGAGATCGCTGCCCCCCGGGCCCCGGTGCCCACCCGGCGCTGGAAAAGCGCAGCCCCCTGCGGCGTGCTTACAGGCACCAGGGGCTGGGGGCTGCCTCTGCCTGCCTGTGCGGGTGTGTACACCGCATAACCCAGCGCTGACCCTACCTGCATGCACACGTGTGTGCGGCGGGCATGCCCGCTCGGCACGCGTGTGCCCACTGGAACACACTTCCTTGGCCGCAGCCGGGGGGGGCTGCAGCAGCCTCCCCTCTCTCCTGGGCTGGTACTGTAATAAGTAACTAAAGGGAATTTGCTGACCGACCAAGGTAAGCAAGAGGAAGGAACCCATCGTGGTGGCCTTAAGAACGTCCTGTTTAACAAGAAGAGACATGTCCACAATGTTATCTTGCTGCACCAAACATGGGAACGTCCTGTCTGACGAGAAACCAGGATAACAGAAGCAGCAGAGGGGCTACTGAAGGTGTCAGAAGCGACCTCGGGGAAGATAAAAAGAGCTGCTCAGCTTGCTTGAATTTGCGCGCCGTTGGTGGAGCAGGAGACTCCCCGGCCGCCCAGCGCTGTTTTGCTTACTTGTCGCTTGCTTTAATAAATCACATTTTCTAATTGGCCAGTCTCTGTCATTTCATTGGACAGGTAAACTCTAACAATTTTGGTGCCGTGACTCGGATAAGGGCAATCTGGCCTGAGGTCCGTGGCAGGGGAGGCGCCCCGCTGGATAAGCGGCCCTTGTCAGGGTGCTTCTACGCCAAACCCTTTACCGACGAACCTCAAATGTGACAGTAAGCAAATAAAACCGGTTACCCCATAACCTCTGTGCACGAAGCCCGAATGAAGACGCAGGACGCGTGAGTATAGGCCGGTTCACCGTTCGGTTGGGGTTGGGCATCCTGAAGCGTGCTTGTGTGCGACGCCCAGGGAGGGTGAAGTGAGTGCGGACCCTCAGTAGTGCGGTTTCCAGACCCCGCGAGGGGCTGCGCCACGAACCAGGGGAAGCGAGTGCGTGAGTGAAAGAAGGCGCCTCGGAAGACGGGACAGAGAAAAGCAAGCCCTCTGATCCCATGGGTGGTTCTGGGGTCCAGATTAGGCTCCCACAGATACCACCGGAGAGTCCGCTAGGACTCATGGTAAAATTTTGGGATGCGTACCCTTCTAGGCAGGGTAAGAGTAAAGTAAGATTGATACGCTACTGTATGGAAGTTTGGGGTGGGAAACAAATCAGGGGCGACCACCTCTACCGACCAGTCTTCGGGCCATCTGAGGACTGGATATGCCGGGCTTTGAATAGATATGTGAATTCAAAAGACCCCTCTAGCCCGGAGGAAAGTGAGTATGCTTCCTTATGGGTAGGGTCTGAAACTAGGGCCCTTTTGTTCCCGTTAAAAGAAAACAACGGGGGGAAAAGAAGAAGAATAGAAGTGAGGATGAGATCCCTACCTCTCCCCCTGCGTATATACCTCCACCGCCCCCCCCTGCCCCCCCCCCCCGCAGCAGCCCTTACCACCTCCCTCCCTCCCCTCCCGCCGCTATCTAGACCCTGTGAAAGTGTTAAAGTATCGGGGTGAGTTTGTACAAAGCCCCGTCGCCCCTCGAAGGTGCGGCTGAGCCCTGCGGGACGCATGGCAGGGTGTTTGCTGTTTGCCTGCGAAGGCATGGTATGTAAGAACGCAGACTTAAAGCAACAAGGAGCAGATTTGCATTCAGGGTCAGAAAGAGTTAAAACAGAAGTGCTGCTGCAGAGGCAGGCTTGTGTAACCTGCAGAGCAGGAAGAGCATCTCCTGCCCCGAACCCTTCTGCTGGTGGGGAGGAGGGGGTTGCTCTTGCTGACAATTGAGCAGAAGGACCTGACAATGTCACCCCGATTGCTGCAGCATTTGCAGCACAACAGGACCGGTAACGGCCCCTCTAGGGCAGGCAGCGGGTCTGAGGAGAGTGAAGGTGAATCTCGGATGGATGGGGAAATTTAGATGTTGGAAAGTTGGTTGTGAATAGGCCTGGCTAGAGGTTTGAGTTGATTTTTACTAAGGTAATCGTGATGTAGAAAAGTTGATAGAAGGAACAGGGGACGTGTACAGAAGGTGAGAGAAGAAGAGCTGGGTCGTGCTAAACTGGTAGAGGAGATGAAGCAGAGGCCGAGGAGGAATACCAGGCAGAAGCGAATGAGCATATTGTAGGGAAAGTGGACACTGGAAGCGAGATGGCCCTGAGCTAAAGAACCAGCAAGGGGTTCTGGTGAACTAGGGACTAGGAAAAATGAGGTGGAATTTTTAGTGAATACAAAACCAACTTATTTGGTGTTAAACTTCAGTGAACAGAATTTGTTACAGTTGTGGGAGCTGCTGGCCACCAGGAAAACATCCTGAAACCTTTAAAGTACAAACTAAGAAAACAAGTAAGAATGCCAAATTCACCAAAATCTTTAAGTGGAAAAGAAATCTTTAACCAGGTATATCTGGAAATAAATTCCAGGTAAGGAAAAAATGCTTTACCTGCTACAGTAAAAATGATAAGGGGAAGGCCTGCCTAGTTCAGGTAAAACAATATCCCTTGCTCAGCAAGGCTATGGGGAATATTGGCAGAAAAACTGAAATAAAATACACTCTGTAGCAGTTCTGCTAATGTAAATCTGTGTGTTTTACCATGACGGTGACTTGTTATGGGATGTGCAGGTGAAACTCTGCAGCAGCAGAGGAGGTAGGAAAGGAGGAATTATCCTTAATACCAGATGGTAAAATCCAAACTGTAAGTACAGATCAGGAGCCAAACTATTCTAATGATTCTCGATTTCCTGCTGGCCGAAGAAGGAAGTGTTTGTGGTAAATGAAATGTTTCCAATTGTTGTTTGAAAATTGATGGCAATGGTGAGGGAGTTAAACAAATCACATCAGAGACAGGGAAGTTAGCCCATGTTCCCGTCCGAACTTGGAAAGACTGGAACATTGACTTGCTTTCCTGGCTTCTCGGGAGCCCCTGGGTAAAACGAATCCTATTTTATTTGTTATGTGGATTAGCCACCTTATTGTTTTTGCCGTGTGCTGTTCCACGTTTTATAAGATTAATTCAACACGTTATAACTAACATGCAATTTGCTACTATGATTTCACCCAATGACGTTAAACAAATTCGAGTAGTACGCCGAAATGTACAGTCAACAATACAGATTATATAGTTAACACAATATCAATTTAATAGCAAACAGGAATCTGGGAATAATTAACTATTAACAATTCATACAACAATGTAGGCTGATGAAGAATACAAGTAGAATAGCAAAGAAAACAACCGTCAGGAACGCACAGACGAGGATGTGGTAACGTCTTTTATACTTTTCCACCTCCGCCATAAGTTCTTGACGTGTGACAGTAGAAAAACGCACCCTCTGCCTAAACAACGAGACAAAAAAAAAAAAAAGGGGGTTTTGATTCCCCTTTATAATGAACCATACAGGTTAGACGTTTAAGAAACACTCACCTTACGGGATGTTCAGAGGGGGAAATGCGCACTCCAGAGCCTTCCTCCCTGGCAGGTGACGTGGCGGTCTGATGGTGAGAAAACATTGCATTGAAAGCAAGGACCTGCCATTTGGCCATAGTGCCATAAATGTTACCATTAACAAACTTACCGGAGTGGTAAGCTCGGGAAATGGGTCCAGGACTTCATCTGGACACTCAGCAGCCATCTTTTATCGTGTATGCCTTTGAACATGCGCATGCGCAATTTTAAACCCCACAGAATGTACTGGAACAATCTGGAAAGACCGCGCAAGTGAAATCCCTATAGTCTAGCCATGATAGTGACGCATATATATTAATAAAAAAAGAATGTTTAAAGAAACTATAGTATTTATAGTTCATTTATTACTTAAGTGGCATGTATAGTTATAAGTGTTGTTTTTAGGTTTTGTTTTTGTAGGTTATTATTATATGTATTACCCAACCCTTTTGATTTATTTTGAAAACCGTGTGTTAGATGTAAAGTAAATTCAATGAATCATTTGACAACCAGTAAACAACAAATAACAATTTCTTAACAAACATGAACTAGAAGTTGAATAACAGAATAACAGTCCAGCAAAGTCTCATGTGACGTGGAAAACAGGCTTCTTCACTCGTGAGTCCAGCACGGTCCTGAATAATGTCGGGGTGGTAACTCCCTCTGTTCCCTCCACGATAGTCTGTCTGGTCCTTGGTATTTTTCTTCACGAGGTAACGAAGATGAACAGAAACAAATAACAAGTCACGTGGTAACTGCTGGAGATCAACAGTTTTCTTTTGTTTATGTAACAGTCTCTCGCACTCTGCTTTGGTATCCCATGGGTTCCACTACTCGGGGCGGATTGCGAGGAAGAGATCCCACTCTTCTGTACCGGCGTGACCAAAAACACTCACAACAGCACATGCTGATGGTTACTGTAGTCACGATGAGACCAAGGCTGAACAGCAAAACCGTACAGAGCGTGTCGTCTCCTGCTCCCATCCTTTCCAAAATGATAAGGATTGTTTGTGGCGAGACAAACAAATTGGTCCGTGACCCTCCTGGTCAAGATTCAGGCTAATGCCCTGACCAAAACTGCACAATGAAAACGCATGCGCAGCCTAACCTTAAAGGGGCATGAAAATTTACCCCTTTAAATGCCCACCTCTTGGCTCTTGATTCTTAACCCCCACAAACAAACCTTATATATGCTAAGAAATGTTGTATTGTGTTTTGTTATGTCATCCTGTTACGATAATGTTTTGAAACTAGCTTATGACATGTTTGAGTTTTGAGTTGTTAGCTAACGTTTGTTAGGGATTTGTAGTTCTTGTTAGTCATTTGTAGTTATTGCCTGTTATTGTTTATTGATAATGGCAAATGGGTTTAATGCTTAGATAAAGATTGTTAACCTCCTTTGTATAGTTGGCAGAATCTTTTCTCTGTCTCTATCTATGCCACCCACGGAGCAGCACTGTTGAGCCACGGGGCGGTGTGAAGGACCTTATTGGGACATCGCTATCTGTCTCACCATTGCTGGCTGACCGCAAAACAACACAGAGACGGAGATACCCGAATCACCCAGAAGAGGAGATCTCCGGGGAATACCCTGCTTAAAACACCCCACTTCCGGACATTCATGTTGGGTTGTTTGCCGATGTCTAAATTGTGAGAGGGATTGGTCCTGTGTTTCATTTAAGAGACAACCTTACTGTATGAAATGTCACAAGGATTCGATACGTACCAGGGGACCAGAGGATCAAGTGGAAATTCGTAAATTATTTTGTGGATGGGAACTGTCAGTACCTGAACTTTGGGAAGTACATGAAACAGACTGGTGCAGAGTTTTAAGACAGTGTACTATAAGATTTGCCTGGAAACAGACACAACAACCAAACAGGTGGAAATATATTTAAGAGATAACTAACTCTTTAGACCTTGGAAATTATTGACAGGATAACAGCAAAATTCCCCTCAAGACTACCTGCTGCTGCCGAGAAGATATTGATATCCCGTTGCTCTCTGCAAAAGAGTAGACGAGGAAGGCAGAGAGGTACTGAACAGTGGGGAAATGAAAGCTAGTATCCTATTAATGGTATTGGTTACCATGACTTTAAAAAAAAAAAAAGAAAATGAGCATTACCCTTCAATTGGACCATAGGTTGATGGGAAGATTCAATAGAAGTTCGGTATAACGTGACAGCCAGATCCCCAAAATTCCAAGTTAAATTGGAAGATTTAGTCTTTTATGAACTAGACCCACCCGGTCGACGAGAAAGAACAATAAAACCTTTTTATCTCTGCCCCAGTTCGAATCCAGGGAAAAGCTATTGCAATTTCCCTAATCACTATTACTGTGCATATCGGGGATGTGAAACCATAGCTTCAAACTGGGACGTAGCCATTAAAAATAGATTCTTAAATATAACATGGGGACCCAGAGGATGCAATCCGCCAGCTCCTAGCTGGGATAGACACACAGAGGACCCCCATCTTGGCAGCTGTAAGCACGTTATGTACTAGAAATCCTGCAGCCTAATGACCACGGATGGCTATTAGGACGAACCTGGGGAATAAGATATTGGGAATATACTGGTGATAGAGGGGTCTTAATATTTATTCAGAAACATGAACTAAAAATGCCAGAAGCAGTGGGACCCAACAGAGTTATTAAAGAACAAAAAGGTAAAAAGGAAAAGCTCAAGGTAAAGACTTTTACAACCACAGTCACCCTGGCTGACTACTTTAATTTCTACTTCGGTGGGACCCCTCATAATGTTGTTATTGGTTCTGACTTTCGGACCCTGTATCATTAATAAATTTGTAACTGTTGTGAAAAACAGGTTGGAAAAAGTGCAGCTAATGGTGATGAAGCAATCGGAACTAGAGATGAAAATCATACCAAATGAAAATCCTGAATTAGATGCAGCTTGTGAGGTATTGTCTAGGTTTGATCAGCAAATTACTTATAAATAAAAGAAGGGGGGAATTGTAATAAGTAACTAAAGGGAATTTGCTGATCGACCAAGGTAAGCAAGAGGAAGGAACCCATCGTGGTGGCCTTAAGAACGTCCTGTTTAACAAGAAGAGACGTTTCCACAATGTTATCTTGCTGCACCAAGCATGGGAACGTCCTGTCTGACGAGAAACCAGGATAACAGAAGCAGCAGAGGGGCTACTGAAGGTGTCAGAAGCGACCTCGGGGAAGAGAAAAAGAGCTGCTCAGCTTGCTTGAGTTTGCGCGCCGCTGGTGGAGCAGGAGACTCCCCGGCTGCCCAGCGCTGTTTTGCTTACTTGTCGCTTGCTTTAATAAATCACATTTTCTAATTGGCCAGTCTCTGTCATTTCATTGGACAGGTGAACTCTAACAACACCTCTGGCACGACCGATTTCCCTCCAACAACGAACATTAAAGGTAATGCTGGGGAGAGGCAAAACAGCTCACCGACTTACACCCAAGCTGGTATTTCTCCTGCAAACGCCTACTCTGTTTCAGTCATGATTTCATGCCATCACACCTCAAAAGCATCATTCTCCGGAAGCCAAATCACGACCAAACACACGCAAAAACGACGCTGACCTTAACGCCGAGCGGCTCTGCCTTCCGGCAGGCAAGCTGTCGCGCTCAGGGCTGTGCCCCCCCGACCCCAGACCGCGCGGTGCCCCCCGAAAGCCGGGCTGCAGGCAGGAGCCGCCCCGGGGCCAGCAGCCGTCGGCAGGCGGGCAGGAGCCTCCCTGCCTGCAGAGAAGGGCTGGGGCTCGGCCCGCTCAGCGCCTCGGGGGGCAGCCAGGGCAGGGGGAGCTGAGCCCCACCGGCGTGGGAATACGGAGCCTGCTGGCAAGGGCCGGCTAGCTGCTGAAAGAAAACAGGCTGGTGAAGGGGTAAGGCTCAAGGACACCGGGGTACAATCACTGTGGTGGGGGAGATCCCGACCCCCTACTCAAATGGGCCCCCGAAGAGAGCGAATCCCCCCGCCCGGGGAGCACGGGGAGTAAATTTAAAATGAACTCTACCTTTAAACTGCAGCGAGAAGGCAACTAACCAATAGTTAGCTCGTAGGTGTAGGCTTTGGGCAGAACTAACCAACTTCACTGTGTAAACATGTATTGTGAGTAAAACTACGTGTGCAAATCAGGAGGAGCGACCCCCCTTGCACCCGGCACCGCAATAAACACCCCGCTTTATAACTTACCCCGAGTTACGCAGTTTAATTCCGCACGTCAGACGGAATAAGCAGCCTTTTCACTAAGCAATTAGTTCTTCACCTACCATTTCCCCAGCCACTCTCTCACCTGAATGCGCTCAAACATCGACCTGCAGTAAAACTCTCCTGCAGAGCCTCTCTGCCTGCTCTGCAGCCTCAGGATTTCAGGCAGGGAGAGCAGTTCGCTGCTGCTCCTCTCCTGCCCCTCCAGATGCCTTTGCTCCTGCTGCTCCCTGCCTGCTGCCCGGGGGGGATGGGGGGTGATGGCTCGCTCCCACCCACTGCCCTGCAGGACAGAGACATCCACCGCATCACAGACAGGGTCGGCCCGGCGAGTCTCTGCCTCCTCTTTCATGAGGGCAAGGGTGTCACATAGTAAGTTTTCACGGTATCAACATTTCTCTTAATACAGGAGATAGGACTTCAGTTCCATGCTACTGCCAACAGTGTTGCACTGCAATTAATCTGAGAGAATTTGAGAGAAATCTCAAATAATATCCTGCAGTAGGAGAGAAATTATTTTAAAATTTGTTTTGATTGTGCTCAGCTTATTTATTCAAGATTTTGTCAGCAAGCAAGCATTGCTGTTTTTCAGTCCTTGACAAAGCGGAGCTCTCCTATTACCATTCCTCCGTCAGAACTCCAAGCAAGGATTACAAAGTTCGGGAGAGAAAAAATCCTTTAATAGACTGAATTGACAGGATTTTTTTTTATGTTTTCTCTTAAAATATAGATATACAGTTGTTATAAATTGAGACCACAATAGATCATAATCCAATTAAAATTTTTATTAATTATAGCAAGTAGAATATGAGCAAAAACAGCGCTGGACGACAGGGGAGTCTGCGCTCCACCAACTGCCGTCCTGAGCAGCCCAAACAGTCCCCTCCCATACCTTTTTTTTTTTACCTTCGTGTTCATGAAGCAGTGGAGGTGTTGACCCTTCATTCACATGCACAAGTGGCATCCTGGACACCTGGCGGTTATCTTATCTTTTGTTGCCCAATCTCCACACTGGGCCCAACATAAATCCTAATAAACAATACCCTAGTCCATAGTTTCTTACACAGTGAAGGCCTGATGAAAAGGCATATAATAAAAGGATTACTAAAGTTAGCATCACATTCAAAAAACAATCAAACTCTTTTCTCTTTCTCTAAGCATTAGTTCATATAGTTGCACTACTTTGAATAAAAATGAATCTTGACAATAGTAATACTATAAACACTGGAAATGCTTATTATTTTTCTTGTGCTCACTGGAATCCGTATATAATACAAAACACTAACAGTCAGACCACAGAGGATGCCAAGTGATTTGACATAATGAGTAACTGCTTTAGCTGTCTTTGGCCAGGTGTTACTGTGCAATACAAAATTTGCATGTGAGTCCAAAGAACAGCAGACATTGGTGTTGGGATGCTGCATATTCAATTGTTCCACTTCAATAATGAGCTAAGTCGATGTCAGGAAGAATTTCTCCAGATAAAACCTTAAATTTACCAGAGGAGGGACCTAATTTGGCAGACTTTTAGTTACCACTCATCCTTTGTTTTTTTCTGTGTTCCCAAAGCCTTGCTGATGTTACAGATTTTTGGCACTTGAACACGATTGTGAACAAGAGTTGGCCATCAGGCCACAGATCAATAGGCAGTACTAATGAGAGCAAGAGTCAAGTTGATGTTGGTTCAGTCAGATTAAGCTTGCTCTTTGCTTAGCATGGTAAATGTTGATCTGCATCGATCATCAAGTTGTGTTCAGCAATCCTCTCAATTCCTCAGGACCGCTACATTCAAACAGACTTTGTGCAGGAATCTTCAAACAAACCAACCCAAAACCTCCAATCCAAACAAAACAAAACTTTCATCACTTCCAACTCCCTAACGTTTGGAGATTGTGTTAAGATATTTTTAGATCTGTGGGTGAAAAATTGGCACAGTGGCGCAGAGCGTCATCACAGATGAGTTATCTTATATGTCTGATTTATTTTTTATTTTTTTTTTGGTCTGCTTGCAATTTCAGATTTTCCAGAAAGGAAATTGGTTCAGTATCTCTTCCAAACATTCTTGCTACTTGACACAGTGCTTTGCAAAGAATGATGAAAACACAGTCTATGCCATAGGGGGCAGATGATTAAAAAGAAAAGAAGCTTTGATCTGTTACTTCTGTGTCATTCAAGAGTAATACCACTGTAAATACTACTAAGATGTTACAAAAGTGTACATGAAATCAGAATATGCTACAAATATCAGAGGTAGAGACACAATAAAGCATCAAAGAGCAATGAGAAAAAGGGAAATTGATAAATGTAAAAAGAACTTTTGAGGTAGACTAATGTTAGCACAAAGCAGATTAGTAGTTCTTAAGGTGGTGGGAGAAAAGATTCTGTTTAGTAGTATAGCATGTTCCAAAATAGAAATATTTTTGTGGCTACAAGTTAAACTCGGTAAAATAGATTCATTAGAGCTATTTGTTCATCTATGTAAGTGCTTTGTGAGCCACGTAATTTTAAAAAAAGCTTGATAGATATCAAATATATCTTGAACCTATGAGTTAGTAAGATCTATCCTATAAGTCACGTGTACCTAATTGCATACGCGTAGTTTAAACCAAGCCTCATCATTGCTGTTGGGGCAATGCACAGGACCTTAACGAGCTGCAGGTGAAACCCCAGGATGAGTTGTGGAGTTTGTGTTTGCTTTACAGAGTCCATGCTGACTACCCAAACATCCCAGCTATTTCTGCAAAGCGGTGTTGGGGTACGCTTCCAACAGAAACCAGCCTAATGGGTATTTTCTCGGGTAACAGAGAGAGCGGCGTGTGCTAATCAGCCGCCACTTTCTGAAACTCATTATAGTTTAACAGCTACGTTGGTAACTGATTCCAAATCTTTAGCTGCTGCTTCTGAAATGCTGAACTGCATTTCAATCTTTTGCACCTTGTTAGCAGCTCCATCTTCATCGTGGTACAGGCCAACAAATGCCCAGATACAAAGTTAAATCTCCACTAGTAGGTACGGGAAGCATCCTTTCTTTTTCTTTTTTAAATCTGCAGATCCATTTTTCCAGAAAATATGGTTCTTGATTTTTTATTCCTAATCCTATCAATCAAGTGAAATATTTTTCCCACTCCTTATTCCAACAATTTAAGGAAGTGATCATGAATAATTTATGCTGGCAACACACATTCCTTGACAACAGAAGTTACTGTCCATATGCGTTTGCAGTAAAATATGTCTACCTTACAGAACACAGGAAATGAATCTTTTTCATCTTCTCACATTGAGCAAATCTCACATGAAATATTTAAAGAGGTACATTGGAAAAGGATCTTGTTGAAGTAATCCCTTCCAGGAGGAAGTGATCATTACCTGGAGGCCACCCCCTTTATAGAAATACCTATATAGATTTCCACATATATATATATATGTGGAATATATACATATATATTACACACACACACATATATATTTCCGCAAAGAAATCTACAGGTACACACGGCTTATATCACAAGCACATATAGGCACAAAAGTTCAAGGGGACAAGGCACTCCCTCAGATTACAATAGCAATGATGGTAGCGAACCTGATTCTAAATATGTTATACTTCCTGCATACTCTAACTTTTTGTAAAACTCCGTCCTCGTACACGCTTAGGCAATGTTGGCTGCTCTAAGTGACATAGTTTAACATTAGCAAACGTATGCAGGCAGAGTATGAAATTATTGAAGGGGATTCAAGGAAAGAATGGGCTACACTATGCAGAAAATGTGGAGAAGTAGGGGAAACATGCAGAATTATTCACAGGGTGAAAAGGGGAAGCTATTTCAGGCACTCTGTTTCAGAGACAATTCAGAGAAATATTTTAACAGTCTGCTTTGATAAATAACATCAAGCATACACACATAAAAAGCACACTAAAAAAACACACTCAAACATACTCCTGGAAGAAGATGCATTTTGGACTTTCATACCTCAAACAGCCACACATACGTTAGTAATTACATATGCATTCTCAAGTTCATATGCGTTCTGCTGTGTTTTGGAGGTTTATCTGATGAACTCACTATGAAAAAAAGGTATCATATAGGGGCTGGGATCTGATCTTTATTGTTTATTGTGATAACATAGTGTATTTTCACAGAGGTGTCTGGTTTTGCACTTTCTTAAGAAAGTCTCCAAACTATTTCGACTAATTTTGTTTTTCTAATCATCCTTTGTTACGACTTGTAAACAGATCCCTAGCTCCAAACATAATTTAAATATATTGGGCTGCAAGTTCAAAATAATCATAATAAAAAAACCCCCAAACAACCAAAACCCCCCAAAAAACCCCAAAACTGCAAGGAAGGAAAATTGAATTTCAGATAGTCTTTACTTGCTACTAGACAAGGACTGTTCATCCAGCTTTGAGCAGAATAGTGGAGTAGATGGCCTACTGCAGTTCCTTCAGACCTGGGTTACCCTATAGTCTTACAAGATTCTTGGGTTTGGGTATGTTTTCAGAAGTCCCTTATGATTTAATTTACATGGAATATCTTATTACTGGCTTCCTTCAGACTGAGTGGAAAGTCAATGGCTTTGTGACCTGTAAAATCACTCTCAATGTATTGTTGGAAATGATTTTAATCAGTTCTCTGGGATGTACATCTTATTTTTCTTGGATGAAAGCCCATGATTAGGAAAAAAAAAAAAAAAGACATGGACCTGGAGGAATAAAGACTCAAAGTCTAAAACTCATAATAGAAGAATGAGAATTCTTAGCCTGTATAAACTGCTCTTCATGTGTGGCTCTCAAAGTACCCGGCAATGAGAATTCTTTAACCACTGTGCATGAAGCCAAAAAACCCCCACAACAAAACAGGTTTATTAATATGCAGACTTCCCTCAAACACTGCATTTTGATGCAGTTTACACTGTATACAAAATGTTATTTAAGCTATTATTAGCAGCAGAACATATATTAGTGCAATTGTATATGACTTTACCTTATCAGGAAATGCATAACTAAAAGCAGCAAAAGCTATAGTTCAGATGGCTACTTAATTACTTGCTATGAATAGATCCATAAACAGCTTTGATTCTGATTTGTTTGAATATGTTAATTGAGCAATTTATCCCTGAGCAGGAGTGATTTTGCAAAATGCTATGATCCCCAAGAGACAAAAAGGTGCAAAAAGTTGAGTTGCTGCACTATTTTCTGAATTTTCTGTTCTCTCTGATGCAATTTTATACAAAAGGGCTAGTCTATTCTAAGTGGTTGGTTGAACATCTGAAAGTTGTAACAGAAATGGTTCAACCTAGAAAAGCACTGGTGGTCAAGGCCACAAATGCTATCCTGACCCCAGGAAATCTGTAGAGGTTTTACCACTGGCTTCAATCCAACCAGGATTCTGCTTCCTGAGGAATACAAAAATGTAGATTTTTTTTTTTTTTTTCATTTGCTTGTGTGGGCACCATAATGGAAAAATTTATATAGAAAGCTCTGTGGTGGAAGAAGCCATATGAGCACTTGGAGCGGTGCTGTGAGATGAATAAGGTGTCATATTTAGCAAATAAGGCAATCCTCCGGGGTAGGGAAAAAAAAAAAAAAAAAAAAAAGAAACAGGTATGAAAAATTAGTTCCTTAGCTTAGAAGCTATAGACTGAAACCAAGAATACGTAGCTTAGAAAGAAAATGTATTGGCCTCTTCCCTATGAACACACAAGTCATTGCTGTACTATATGTACAAACTATTACAGGTGTTACGCAAACACTGCGGTGCAATTTTTTGTTACTGTCTAGCTTAAAATGCTTTGTTGTTTCTTTCTCTCACTTAAAGAAAAAAAAAAAGAAAAAACAAAAAAAAACCCCACAAACAACCCATCTCAGAATGTCTCCAGAAACCTACTTTCCAGCCCAAAAAGCTGGCTTAGAAGGAGTTTCTAAGACAATTTATCTTTCCATATAAAAGGTAAAAATGTGGAAAGGTATCTGCAAAATACACCCAACCAATTCTAAGAAGCTTAAAAATGCAAATATCTGGAACTGACTATTCCTTAAAGAAATCTTCAGTAAGTTATTATTTTGTGTGCTGCTTAATTGGTCTTTTAAATCTAGAAGCTAGGGCAAACTCCTGCAATTACAGTATATATTTCTTTTATTATAATATAAATACATACTAACAAGTACAATTTGGTCCTGAAATAATAGTCTTATACATTTAGAGGAGAATCTAGAATCTAACCCTGTACTCCGTGCAAACGACGAGCTTTCTGTGAAAATCATCTCCAGCTCTGTCCCCAGGTGAATTCAACTTCTAAACACCTGCCAAAGATACATCCATATACTACTTTTTTGAAACATATGCAGGAGGGGAGCTTGTATCCATCCGCAGAATCTAATCACAATACTTCTAGTTTATTAACATGATTCAGGATCCTATATGTTAAGGCCCAAGAAAGAAGAAATCATTTTCCACTTGCAGAGTCTCTGTGCTACGCTAAATTAAGCAAACTAATAGCAACAGAGACAAAGCATGCGTTAGAAGTAGTCCACAAACAGCAGGGAGGAGGGAGAGGAGTAACAAGCATTACAGTATCTCTTAACTAACGGAATGCTTATGGAAATAGGGATAAGGTGCACATGCATGCCAAATGAATCCTTATCTATAGCACTGTAAGAAAATATACCAAAATAAATCCATGAGGGACAGCAGTTTAAAATGTAAGACTGTAAGCATACAGCCATTAGTTTCATCTGAAATGCATTTTAATTGCTCCTATCACAATGAACTCATTTCCCATCCATGAAAATGCGTTGTGTGTTTCCACTTATAACCCAGTCTTTGTTCAGTACCATTAAGGATTTATATAACATCAAATGCTATCATACACAATTAGAGCATAGAAGAAGTACTGGGTGCATATTAAAAGAGCTTCTAAAACTGGATTCCATCTTTGGCATCCCTCTTGGCCTGTGTCCCTGCTGCTCCTCTCCGTGGCTCTGTGCCTTTCCTGTGCCAGGCTGCAAGGGATGGCTTTTCCAGCTGAACCGAGGGATGCACCAGCCTGCTCCTGGCTACACATGTGCGTTGTCTTCATGCTTGTGAACACGTGCTTCAAAGCAGCTTCAAAAGAAAAAAGTCCTGCTTCTACTTGTAACCTTTCTGATTTGTGTCCTTGAAAGTGTTTACGGAGCCAAGAAACCCCTGGCATTTTAGGGAACTAACAGTCTCGTTGTTATTGAACTCATGGTGAGAACAAGGAATGGAATGGAATGGGAGTAGACTAGTTGTGTTGCAAGGTACCTACAACAGCCATCTCCTTGAACTGCCTGGTGACTTCAGGGATGAGTAAAAGCAAAGCACGGTGTTATATAATGGTATTATATATTAATGGGCATTATCCAAATATCTCCTAATCACTGAAAGGAATGGGGTAATGTCCACTTGGCCAGGAAGCCTGTTCAAGGGTTTAACCACCCTCTTTGTGTTGTCAACGTAGCTTTGAGCCATTCCCAGGCATCCTGGCACTGGGCACCTCCTTCTCCATGTCCCTTCCTCAGGCAGCCGTAGAGATCACCGAGGTCACCCCACAGCTGCCTTCTCTCCAAACTAGGCAAACGCAGAGCCCTCAGCCACGCCACAAAGGATGTGGGACATGCCTTCGAGCCCTACTTTGGGCACAACCAAGGACCTTAACAGCCTTCCTAAATGGGGGGGCCCTGCACACAATGCTCAAGGTGAGGCCGCCCCAGCACTAAACGCAGCGGGATGATCACCCTTTGGACGGGCCGGTGACGCTGTGCTTGGTGCACCCCAGGTGGGGTTTGCCCCCGTGGCTGCCCGGGCACACTGCTGACTGCTGCTGAGCCTCCTGTCAGCCAGCACCCCCAGAGCCCTTCCCGCAGGGCTGCTCTCCCGCCACTCCTCTCCCAAGCTGTACTTGTGGCCGGCTTTACTCCCTCCCAGGTGCAGGATCCGGCATTTGGTCTTGTTATATGTCATGCCACTGATGGTTGCCCATTGCCCCCGTCTATCCAGAGCCCTCTGCAAATCCTGCATCCACGTCACTGACACAACTATTGAAGAGAACTGGCCCCAGAACTGAGCCCCGAGAAACACCGCTGGGGACTGGTCACCAGTCAGGTATTGCCCCGTGCACTACTAACTCCTTGAGCCATTCATCCAGCCTTTCACCCCATGCGCTGTGTACCTTGTTGTTGAGGGTTTTCGTGCTTTTTTTCTCTTTCTTTTTCCTTTTTTCTTTTCCTTCTCCTCCTCCTCCTCCTCTCCTCCCCTCCATTCCCTTTCCTTGTCTTCTGTCCTTTTATTGTGCTTCTTAATTAGTGGACAAGTCTATTGAAGAAGTACAATGAAACCTTTGGCCCATTGAATTAATTGGGGAATCTTTTGTGTGTTCACTGGTTTCTTTCTGCACGTAATTTTTATGTGTGCATGTTTGGAATTGTTTAGATAGTATAGAAGAAATAAATATACGTTGTCATGCAAGTTTCAGAGCTGCATTTGGAAGTCTGCAAGCAGATGGATTTCTGTAGCTACACAGTATGCAATGAAGTCAGTAGTCTTCATGAAGTTTCAGTGTTTGGTTAATGGATTTCATCTTCTGTAGTGGGTAATATTTGAAGGTAAACAATGAGGATAATTTGTCATAGTGTAGGAAATTCTAAAACTGAATGTTGAAGTGTAAATAAATACATGTCTGTTGGGCAAGAAAAACTTCAGAGACCTCTTGGATGTCATTAGTTTAATTTGATCCATAGATAATTTAATGTTCTTGTGTTTACAGAGAACTCTAGAAATCAGAAGGTTGCCTGATTATAAAAGATGGTATCATCTGTTTCTCTTGCTCAAGGAAGTCAACTTTCTATTTGTTAAATATGGGGAAAGCTAATTAAATAGGAAACTTGCTAATATTTAGACGGTTTCCGTTACAGTCAGTACTTCCACTTGAGACTTATATATTTTATTCCAGATGTCATCTTTTTATATTATGATGGAGAAATCGTTTAAAGTGCTATGTAAAATGTAGTCAAACAGCTAAACGTCCAGCAAAGCTGCATGAAATGCGAGTGTACGTGCCTAGAGAAAAGATGATGTATGTGTAAAGAAGAGTCATGGAGGGAGGCCAAAGTGCAGGCCCAGACTGAATATGCTGGAGCATTTGGGGAAGCTTTTGCAGTAATCCACCTGATCACATGTGGGACCTTGCCTGATCCAGCATAGTATTCTCTATGATCCCTAAATATCAGGCTATCTCTTGTGAATTGCGGTGTTTCATTGCAAATAAAATTTCTCGTTGCTCTGGAAAGCAGTTAGCTGTTGTCATGGATGGCTTCTGTACTTCCTACTTGAAACCTCAGTAGGAGCAGAGATGGTGTAATGAATCTTGTCCCTGATAAGGATGGAACAAAACCACTTAGCCATTCAGTTCTCATGGAGCCAAGCTACGAAGTCCAACTATGCACAGTCACAATTGGTTTGGCTTCTCAGAAATACTAATTTAGAATATATCATCTCTGCATAATGAAATGTATGTTGAATATATTAATAGTCTGAGTATTATTGGAGTAGATGGGACAGTATTTATAAGCCTTCAATGAAAAGGAAAGCAATATTAGACATAGTAAAGCATCTTTATTTTCATGTATTCCACCCTCTTCTCCGAATTCTGTGGTCGTTTCTGTGCATGATCTGACTTCTTTATGAATGCATAAAAAGAGTATGCAGGAGAAACAGGTTTATGGAAATACACCTTTCTCTGCTTTTCTTCCCATGAATCCTATGCCTGCTGATGCTAGAAAGAATCTGTTGGATATCTGCTAGCAGGAAGCCACGAGGCAGCTGGTACAACACTGGGGTTTCCTGGAGTGCTGTTTCTGCACAGCACTGTTGGAGGTACGTGACACTCCAGGTAGCACTTTCACAGGATGCAGACTGCAAGGGTAGTTGGAGTTTCTGAGAATGCTGATTTGTGTTTCCTTAACAGAACCACTTGTATAAAAGCACTCTGTCCCTTCAGGTGGAAGTAGTGTCCCCTGCAATGAGTTAGGGTGTGTTTAATGATGGTTGTGTAGCTCCTGAGATGAGAGGGAAAGAGGTCACATTGTTTGGTTATGTGGAAGTGAAAATTTTAAAACATTCAAAAATCTCTGGAGGTTGAAAGTTTCTTGTCAGTCTAGCATGATCTTTATTCCTTTTATCGTAATTTTAATTTTTTTCATTAAAAGAATTAAACTTGTGACCTTTACTATTCATATGTGGGACTTTTGTCTTAGGACCAAGCTATGCCTTTTTCTGTAATTTGGCATAATAAATTATGATTTCTCTCTTCTACCTTATGAGCTGACTGAGACAGAACCAGATGACAACATCCACACAAGGGAAAACTTTTAAACTGGCTTCATTAAAGATGCTTACTTTAACATGAAGTCTAATTAGCTTTTTCTTTTCTCATAATGTCATGTTTCAAACCACAGGTTTGCTAAAAAGCTATGTATAGAATGTGTTTTAAAACAATGAACGGGGTTTTTATGATAAATGAAATCACTGAAGTACCGTGATGTACTGTGGAGTTCTACGTTATGCTTCATTTGAGAGATTAGTAACAGAGAATCAAGACATCAAAAATTGTCTGTCACTCACAGTGTAACTAAACTGCATTCTTCTATCTTGTAGCATCTAATGGCAGTGGGGTTTGAATTTCCTGATGAACAAGTGCTGAAATGTCAAAACCACAAGAAACACGATATTACACTGAACTGCATATGATAGCGGTGTTTGCTATGTAGTTAGGCAATGCCTCAGGAAAACATGCTTAGGTTTACATGGCAGACTTCAAATGGGATTCCTAAATGTAAGTGTGGCCGATGTGATTTGGGATAATGATGAAATTTTTACAAACTATCAGGAGTGTTCATTATAACTTTGAACTGTAACTTCTCCAATCCGGAGACACCTTTTGAAAGCAAAATGAAAAAGAATATTGGTTAGGAATGCAATTGTCCAGATTTCTCTTTCTAAGTGTTCAGTTGCAAATGGCCAAAAAGCCAGTATCAAAAGGAAGCTACGTTCTTGAAAATGAAGCAGGGTACTTAATGAAAACATGTGGGTTTTTTAATGCCTCACACCAATATTATTTTTTTTTATTATGAAATAATTCGAAAGGCGACCTCAGTGCACTATATTCCTTTTCCTGTCTCTCCGAGGAGAGGAGTTAGCAAGATGTGAGAGTGGAGGACATTGTTCTTGAGAGAATTAAGTTGGATCAGTGAAGACTATGTCGAGGATTCAAGCACTCAAAAGCTGATGAAAGAAAAAAAAGGTGAAGTTTGTCTAGTGGTAACAGCAGTGGTAACAGGTAACTGCATTAGTCTTCTTTCTGCCTCTTCAGGAGAATAGAAATTAAAACTGATCTAATTTTTTAGTCAAGATAGTTCAGGAAACGGTTTCTTAAGGTTCAAGCTAATGCAGTGAAAGCTTTGAAGACCCCTTTACTTCAAGATAGCCTTTCAAATATTTTTTTTTAAACTGTGGTACCTTTTTTCAGTGATTCTAGGAAGCGCTGTTTAGAATCATAGCTAAAGAATTGTGCTATGTTTTGTAAAAGAAAAAAAATTAGGCACCAACTGTTTTAAGTTCATATGCTGCCATGATACGATAAAATGAACTGAAAGACACTTTAAGGCAGACGCACGCATTTCATTTTTCCAGTTGTATAATACCAGGTTATAGATTAGTCTAGTCCTCAGAAGGTAGAATTAGTCGTCGATTCTTCAGTTATTGAACTGAAAAAAAAAAATAAAAAAAAATCCAAACTGCGGCGAATGAAGAGACGGGACACAGCTTGATGCAAGCAAGTTGTCCATTTATTAGTGATTTTCTTACAATTATATACGTTTCTACCTTCTACATATTACACACTGATTGGTTAAATCTTAAGCGTAAAAAACACTGATTGGTTGACATTTAAGGCACACCGTTAGAACAATAGGTACTTATTAGTTTACCTTGTCATAGCAACAATTCCTATTCTAAGATTAGGGGGTTTCTTCCTACGTGACTTTCTTAATTAATAAAGTTCCTTATCGGCACCATCCATTCCCTTATCTGGCTACTTGTTTCTCTGTCCGTCTGGTTGCCTCCTCAACTGTGACGGCTCAGGGGCCTGCAGTTAGCTTGTTCCTTTGCTCCCAGGGCTTGTGCCCTGCAAGTTCTAACAAGTCTCTATTCATCAGGCTATCAGTACTTGGACTCTTGTCCTTGAGGCCTTGTCCTACATCTCCCCCTTCCTGTTGCACAAAAAGAACTCTTGAAATTGAACGAGTTGTTAATTTTCGTAAGCATTGTAAAAGACAAGGTATAAGTAATAAAACAAACAAAAAAGCAACTAAAGCATATATAATCATCTTCACTAAACTTCTTAACCATCCTGAAATGCCCCAACCACTAAACAGTTTATCTAACCAATCCCAAGTATCACTTTGTTGAAGATGAGAAACTCCATCCTTCAATCTTTGGATGCTAGCATGAATTGATTCCGAATGATCTGAAAGGTTCATGCAACACATCCCTTCAAACTCTTCACAACCGTGACCTTGTGCCAGAAGCAAAAAATCTATTGCAGCTCTATTCTGTAATGTCGCGTGGCGAACACTATCAACATCTAATAAAAGACCAGACAGGGCACTGCTTGTGGCATTAGTTTGTTTGGCAAGCCAACAGCCAAGCTTATCTAATGTCGCTAGAGCCTTTCCTGCAGCAGCTCCAGGCAACAGAAGAGATGCAGTAAAGTGTTGGCCAAAGGACCAAAATTGCATGTTATCACAATCGGAGGCAAATGCATGAACGCCACGCTTTGTCCTTCGAGAGTAGCGATGTTGTAAAATCATAGATGTGTTAGGAGTCAGGACGGAAAGTCGCCCTAAGCTACACAGACCTCCTTTTATATGAGAAGGAATGACAGGCCATGCTCGATCACCACAAATAAAAAATACTCCAGCAGGTAGTGAGAGCGGAGCATTGCTAGATTTAGACAAGTTGTTAGCAGTGTAATTACACCAGATACTTGCATTTCTAAAAACAGGATGAATAGGGGAAATGTCCCATGCCCTAGATTGATTCTTTTCCGTGTAGCTAAATTTTGTGCAAAAATCCATTTTTACTGAACCAAGGAGTTCAATTTCTTGTGGTTCCAAAGTGGCCAGTGGGAGATGGGGTATCCATACATCGTAATTGTCTGTCACATTTTTTGATACGTTTTCGGGTGGAAAAAGACTTTGAAGGTCCCTAATACAGGCCATTCATCTAATGGTAAGCCCACAAGACAGGTGGAAAAAGGCTGATCCGGAGCGGCCATAGCAAGACACAGAGTATCCTGTCCAGTCAAGTTCGCCAACGTGACCCAAACATTTACCTTTGGTAGAAAAGGGGGATAAGAGCTACCTTCAATAGGCCAAGGTCCAGATGTGAACATCATTATCCATATTACTGACAATGCTTGTTTCTCCTTTTCTTTTTCCATCGTCTTTTTACAACCAGCCATTTTTCTGGTCGTACTGTCCATGACCGAGGCACTGCAATTGATTGTCCACACTCTAATCCTACAATAATGTTCTTGTTAATAATATAAATTCTGCTTGCTAATGCAATATATTGAAACAACAACCGTGCAATAGCCCGTACTTCTAGGCTTCCAATCAATGATAAAAAATTTGCAAACACTAAGTTTGGCAAAATCTCAGAACCTAACCCTGTAACTCCCTCTAATTCCAAAAGAGGTTTTCCCATAAAACATTCAGCCCACTGTATCTGATGAAACCTTAATATTTGATTATTACACCCAGAACACATCCAATGACCCCATCTGTCCTTTAGTCTTACAACTCGCCAGCGATCGTGATCACAGAGTTCACAATGAATCTTGATCCACGGTCGACAGAATGGTCCGTGTTCATAGCAACATAACTGTAGAAATCGAGACGCTGTCCAATCTGGCTCATGACAGTGTCGTTGAAAGTCGATGTAAGGGAAGATAATATCTGCTAGTGGTGCCGTCAGCGCGCTGGGGATCTGGTCTGGTCCAAACGTATTACCTTTGTTAAGTGGTTTAATCCAGGGCGATATTGTCCGTTCCAAGCGCTGTAAAAAGCGAAATCTAGATGCTATATCCTGAATTTGTTTACCTGACATTAATGCAAAACAGAAATCCTCACGCAGTTTTTATTTCATTCTGTAGGGTCGGTGTCGGTATCAGTTGTCTGCGGTAAAGGTTCACGGAAAGGTCGTACATTCTTCGCTGGGATCCATCTGGGTCCTTTTTCTGTGGAGACGCAAGCATAACCTTTTCCCCATGTAACAAGAGGATGTGGTCCCATAATTTTACCTGTTTCTGGATCTCGGACCAATACTGGGGCTTTAACCCGTGCCTCGACAGAGGTATTTGCAGTGAAATGTCGAACTATCGGTGGGTTGTTATCTATTAAAGAACAATTTAAAAAATTAAAAACATACAATGCTTTCTGTAACCGTTCCTCCGGAATAGCCATTCCCATTCCCCCTTTTTGTTGTTGCAATAGACGTTTTAGAGACTGATGAGACCGTTCAATGAGAGATTGACCAGTGGGGGAATGAGGAATGCCAGTAATATGAGTTATACCCCATAGGGCAAAAAAGGTTTTTATAGTTGTTGAAATATAAGCTGGACCATTATCTGTCTTTATCTTTGAGGGAATACTCAAACTAGCAAAAGCACGCATTAAATGTCTACAAACATCTCGTGCCTTTTCTCCTGTGTGACAAGAGGCAAACAAGGCACCTGAAAATGTATCAATGGAAGAGTGGATATATTTAAGGTTACCAAATTCAGAATAATGTGTGACATCTGTTTGCCATAACTGTAGGCTTTGTAATCCTCTAGGGTTAACTCCTACAGCAACTGATGGGAAAGAATGTTTTTGACAATCAGGACAGACAGCAATAATATTTGACGCTTGTTGAGAAGTAAGGTCAAACTGTCGTTTAAGAGCTCCAGCATTTCGATGGAAAAAAGAGTGACTTAGTTTAGCTTGTGCAATGCGGTCTGGCAGTACTTGAACTGGTAACGTCAATAGATCAGCTCGTCGATTGCCTTCTGCAAGAAAACCAGGTAGTGAGGTGTGAGATCGATCTAATATGCATAACAAAATAAGGCGCAGATCGAGAGTCCAAAAGGAAAATAAGTTCCTGTAACAGGGTAAAAAGTTGTGAATGTGAAACACTCCGCAGCACAGAAACTTCGGCTCGTGTAACAATACCTGCAACATAAGCGGAATCAGTAACAAGGTTGAGTGGTACGTTCCATTTTCGGAAAACACGAACAACTGCATTCAGTTCTACTATTTGAGGTGAACCGGAGACTGTCTCTATGTCTGAGTCCCATCGTCTCCGTTGATCATCCCACCATAGGAGAACAGATTTATGTGATTTGCCTGATCCATCTGTAAACACAGTAAGTGCCTGTAAGGGTTGTTTGCTTCTTTTGGGTTTTAACATCAGACGAAAGTCAATGTTAAACAGTTTGTGTGAAGGTGGATGGGAAGTTATTTCACCTGTATAGTTGGCAAGTGCCATAACAAAGGTGTCTGACTGCTGAATTCTTCATTTACAAATATGAGGCAGATTTCCTTAGCTGTTCTTCAAAAAAAAGTGAGTGTATGTAGGTAGGCCAATGCAGTGTGGCAACAGATAAGCTGCAAGTTCACATAATAGTTGCTCTTGGGTCTCTGTTTCTGTATGTGTGAATTTTGGTATCTCAGACTAGTGATGTGCGGATATACAAAAAAATATAAAGTACACTTTTCAAAGATTTGTGTGTGTGTGTGTGTGTATGTGTTGGTCTGTATCCATTTGTTATTTTGGTGTATACGGATTGCTTTATTCCAGGGATTACCTGTTTGTTGCATAGTGTTTAGCATAGTGAGGCACGTTCTTTGTGCCTAGTCAACATGGTGATGAAAAATATGTTATTGGTAATTAAAGAAGCAGAAAAGTTTCACCTTCTTTTGATTTTGTAATTTCATTAATAATGTGTGTGAAGAAATAACGATGTACATGATATTATCTTGGGAGAAATATTGGAGGCTTAGGAAGGTAGTATTGGAATGTAACATTTTCTTGGTATTTACAGGGAGAAATGACCTAACGCGAAAGACCTAATACAAAACCTTGTGAATATAAATTGGAAGTGCTACATGTAAAGGTAGACATGTTCATAGGTACAATATATAAGTAAACACGCAGTGCGGCATTTAGAAGTACCTTGCAAGTTACAGGTGACAAGATATAGATAAATATTTTGCATTTTCAGGAAAGTAAAATGTGTTGGTGTTTATGGCAGAATTATGGGGTGGTTTGGCTTCACCTGGCAGTGGTGAGGATAGGAGCTCATGTAATAATATATCCCCTTGCTGGCGGTGCAGTAGAGAGGTACAAGCAGCTTGGAGAGTGTTGTGCCTGGAATATGCCAAACGCATAGCAATGCATATTGATGGTGTCTTGGAGATAAGGAAAGAAGAGTTAGGCCTGGATTGGAAAGTAAATATGGGAGAGGACAAGGCTTTAAGATAGTTTCATTCCAATAATCGTAATGCCTTAAAAACATGATCTGTGCAGTACTTTTTTGATATGGAACAAGTATGTACCTGCAGAAACAGCCTCATATCGTACATTTTAATTCTGGTAGGGTGGAAATGCTGAGATGTAATAATGAAAGAAAAATTCTTAAAAAATTGGCCATTACCGCCATTTAAGACTACTTTCCGTTCCAACAGCATGTCAAAATACTGAGACAAAAGAACAGCCCCTTGAGTAGCTTGGTGCCTGGGCGCATGTCTGAATCACCATGTGTCTGCCAGCCTAGGCGTTGGTTTCTGTCAGTCTGGCCTGTTATCAGAACATTCTCATTAATAAAAATTAATATCCCTTAGATATTATGATTCTATAACTTGATTTTTATGCTGGTGATGTAATGTTTGTTTTATCTAGGCTGGTTTTACGCCATCTGATTAATGGTTAATGAGGGCTGTTCCCTCTTTGAAATTGCACCTTAGAGGAAAACATTTGTTCCCACACATCCATCCCCCACCCCAAGGGGCTGTATGGAGTGTATGGGATTACAACTGATAAGATCTTAAATGTTATCTGTTTGTTCCTTCTCATATCTTTTAATAAAGATGGGAATTGACAGTTGACCATAAATCCATATAATTTTTTTCTTCATTAAGATTATAACATGGAATTTGTATTCATCTTCCTTTGGACAAGTGACTAATGCTGAGCAGGAATGGTTAATCCATTTTTTAGTTTCATGAAGTATATCTGCAGAAGAAGGTGGTAATTAATGGCATTCAATGTAAACAAAGATTTTAAAAAATAATTGTCTAACAACCTTTTTTGGACAGGTAAGTACCTGGCATAGCATTTGAAACTTCTTAGTAGCTGCTACTATAGTAGACTTAATACTCATTATTACGAAGCTCAAATGTTGTTTAGGTACCTTAACTGTGAATTTCAGAGCTTAATTTAAGCTTAGATTTTTTTTTCTAGGATTAAGGTTGCTGTCTAGAATCTTTCCACCATAGAATTTAACCCCTTAAACACGCAGAGTGGAAAATTTGGTTTATACTGTGGACTCTATCACAAAAGTACAGTATTGGGCTAATGAAAAGTTAAATAATGTACCACTATCCTATGAGTTAATAAGAGGAAAAAAAGCTGCTTATCAGTATGTTCTGTCTTAGCTTAACAAATGAAGAGACAGACTGAGTGACAGTTCACTTAACTAATTTTCTGTTAACTAAATTTTTAGCTGTCATCATCGGGAAGTCCCCATTCTCTCATATTCTGGCTGCTTGTGGTTTAGCCTAACAAACTGGAAGCAACCTTTACAAAGGAAAGTAAATGGTGTATCTAAATCTAGCTTTCATCATTAAAAAAACCAGAAAACACAGGAAATGGAAAAATTTAGTAAACAATTTATATTTTCCTGGATTTGTTTTACATAATGCTGATTAAAGACATTGAGTTGACCATGGTGTCCTCTATTTAAGACAGAGGCAGTACCAGACTTGCTACTGATTTGAAGAATCAGTCAGCAATACGCAGGCGAGCGGAGGTTATCTTTATTCGGCAGCGCTGGGTGCATGGGGGATCGCTCCGCCAAAGTCATGCACCCCGAGGTGACTTTTCAGTCCCCCCTTGATACAAGCTACTCAGACCTATTCATTAGTTTTCCAAGAAATTGTTTACATATTCATTCCAATTCTGGGAATTCATTTACGTATCTCGTGCCTGCAGAGTCTATTCCTCAGGGGCCATGTTTAAAGTCTTTGTCTTCGCCACGTTGCATGTACAACAGGAATCTAAGACAGAATGTCCCTTCTGAAGATAACCAACCCAAGGACTTAGCAGTCTGTGCATCCGTCATGTGGCAGTAAGGGTCCTCGGACATCTCCCGACTTTTAACTAAACGTAGGTGCGTCATCCTTTAGATAAGTGGTACAGCATTCGCTATTCATTCCCCCCTTTTCTAACAACTTCTGCAAATTCTTTTGCAACTACAAAAATCATTATGCCTTATGATCATTCTTTGACAGCACCAAACAAAACATTGAAGTAATATACATATTATTCCTAAAACTATTACAATAAGTATTATAACAAAAGCATGCTTTAACCATTCCAAATTAGGTAACCACGAAGTCAGTTTGTTCCATATAGTTTCAAAACTCCATGAGAAATTGTCTTTAGTAATTTCATGCAGGATCTGCACCGTGTTCCATATCTTATGGATGTCTGTTTAATCATTCCATCCATCAGATTGGGAACAAGTATTTTGTCCTGGGTTTCCAGGACATGTTCCTCCTGTCTTGTTTTAGCTTTCTAATGACAGTTATTATCACTTTTCATAACTACTGTGGTGGTTAGGTTTAATATTTGTAAATCAAACCTGGGACCCAACTTATAAGTTTTATTATCAAATAGGCAATATCCTCCACCATAGGTTGGTTTTTTCCAAAAGTCTGGCCATGTAGGCCATTTGCCATCTAGATAATTCCAGTTTTGGGAGGCCACCCCATACAGGGGTGTTATCAGGCCTCCCTTAGGAAGAGAGGTACGTATCCAGCATTCCTTAGCTTTCGTGGCATTAACAATTCTTTGGAGTGTTGAAGACGGGTATTGTTTATCCATGTTTCAGTTTCTAACATCTCTACAGCTATTACAATTAAGATCAGAATAACTCTACACAAATATCCCTGATCCTTTTGACAGTCCATTGTGTTTCTAGAAGTTATTAAAATTTAAAAAATTATTACTATTACAATTATGATCTAATAAATCGTAGTTTCATGGGTCCTGCTGAGGTGACAGCCCATGATTTCTCAGAAGCCTTCTTTATCCAAGAGTAGTGAATCCAGGCTGGTTGTTCTCTTATCTTGACGGCGGTGAAGGTTGTCAGCAGCACCTGATAGGGTCCTTCCCACTTTTCTTCTAAAGGTTTCCCTGAAGAAGTCTTTATATACATATAGTCACCAGTTTTAAAGGAGTGGATTGGTTGATCTAACCCCCTGGCCCTTGCTCCCAATATCTGTTTATTTATAACCTTTAATTGTCCCTGGAGGGCCTTCACATATTCACACAAATATCCCTCTCCCAGCTGTCTCAGATCTTGTTCAGCAAATTGTAACTGATACGGTCTCCCGTATACTATTTCGAAAGGGCTTAAATTTTCCTTTGTCCTTGGCTTAGTTCGGATTCTTAATAATGCTAAAGGGAGAGATTGTAGCCAAGTTAGATTTGTTTCTTGCCTTATTTTTGCTATTTGTTTTTAATTAAACGGTTCATTTTTTCCACTTGTCCACTTGCTTGAGGCCTATAAGGAGTGTGTAATTGCCAATCTATTCCTAACACTGTACTCACTTGTATTGTTTTGTCACAAAAGTGTGAGCCTCTGTCAGAAGAGATTGTTGCCAGTACCCCAAAACGGGGAATAATCTCATTCAACAATCCCTTCATTACCTCTCTTGCTTTGTTTGACAAGGAAAAGCTTCTGGCCAACCTGAAAATGTATCAGTCATAACTAATAAATATTGGCACCCCCCTTTTTCTTGGGAGTTCAGAAAAATCAACTTGCCACTGTTATCCTGGATAATTTCGTCTACTAATGTTCACTAGTTTTATTCTATTTGTTACATTGGGATTATTATGTAAACACACTTCGCATTGCTGAGTCACCTGCTTTATTGTACGGTATAAGTTTTGCCCTATCAATTTTTGATTTAGCCTTTTATATAAAGTATCGGCTGCCCAATGAGTCTTATTATATTCTGTTAGGGCTGTGGTCCATATTAAATTGGATGGTACCACTATACGGCCATCTGCCAAATAAGCCCACTTATTTAATTTTATTTTACGATTCATGTCCTGAATTAGCTTTAGGTCTTCTTTAGAATAGTTTGGTTCCTGATCTGCACTTACAGTTTGGATTTTACCGTCTGGCATTAAGGATAATTCCTCTTTTCCTACTTTCTCTGCTGCTCGTCTGGCCTCGTGGTCAGCCAGGCAGTTTCCAATCTCCAAATCAGTGCCTCAATGGGTCATCTTACGTTCTTCCTTCCTGGATGACCCTCTTATAACAGAGGGGGCCATTCCTCACATCAGAGTCTGGCATGGCACATGTTCCCACCGCTCAACGCCTACTGGGTTGCAGCCAACAGCGGAGCTCAAGATTCTTCTTGGTGGCAAACACAGAGGCCAACCCAGTCTTGCCCTTGACTATGGTAGGAGGCACCTGACCAACCTTATTCCTTGTACTTCGTTGTCAATGCAGTTTCATCTGCACATCCCATAACATGTCACTGCCATGGCAAAACACACAGATTTACATTAGTAGAACTACTACAGAGTGTATTTTATTTCAGTTTTCATGCCAATATCCCCTACAGCCCTGCTGACCAAGGCATATTGTTTTACCTGAACTAGACAGGCCTTCCCCTTATCATTTTTACTGTAGCAGGTAAAGCATTTTTTTTGCCTTACCTGGAATTTATTTCCAGATATACCTGGTTATAGATTTCCTTTACTTCAGGGAGGTCTTCTTTTCCACTTTTCTGTTGAATTAAAGATAAGCTCAAGATTTCAATTAATTGATTATTTTTAGCCTTTAGTTTCATTTCTCCTTCTTTAAACGTCCAGATCTTCTAATAAATCTCATCCCAACAAAGATTTTGGTGAATTTAGCATTCTTATTGTTTTCTTAGTTTGTATTTTAAAGGTTTCAGAATGTTTTCCTGGTGGCCAGCAGCTCCCCAACAACTGTAACAAATACTTTTCACTGAAGTTTAACATCAAATAAGTTGGTTTTGTATTCACTAAAAATTCCACCTCATTTTTCCTAGTCCCTAGTTCACCAAAACGCCTTGCTGGTTCTTTAGCTCAGGGCAATCTCGCTTCCAGTGTCCACTTTCCCTACAATATGCACAGTGATCCGATCCCATAGGAGAGGGATTCACTCTTTCACTTCTGCCCAGCTCTTCTTCTCTTACCTTCTATACGTGTTCCCTGTTCCTTCTACCAACTTTTCTACATCACGATTACCTTAGTAAAAATCAACTCAAACCTCTATCCAGGTCTATTCACAACCAACTTTCCAACATCTAAATTTCCCCATCCATCCGAGATTCACCTTCACTCTCCTCAGACCCGCTGCCTGCCCTAGAGGGGCCGTTACCGGTCCTGTTGTGCTGCAAATGCTGCAGCAATCGGGGTGACATTGTCAGGTCCTTCTGCTCAATTGTCAGCAACAGCAACCCCCTCCTCCCCACCATCAGAAGGGTTCGGGGCAGGAGATGCTCTTCCTGCTCTGCAGGTTACACAAGCCTGCCTCTGCAGCAGCACTTCTGTTTTAACTCTTTCTGACCCTGAATGCAAATCTGCTCCTTGTTGCTTTAAGTCTGCGTTCTTACATACCATGCCTTCGCAGGCAAACAGCAAACACCCTGCCATGCGTCCCGCAGGGCTCAGCCGCACCTTCGAGGGGCGACGGGGCTTTGTACAAACTCACCCCGATACTTTAACACTTTCACAGGGTCTAGATAGCGGCGGGAGGGGAGGGAGGGAGGTGGTAAGGGCTGCTGCGGGGGGGGGGGGGCAGGGGGGGGGCGGTGGAGGTATATACGCAGGGGGAGAGGTAGGGATCTCATCCTCACTTCTATTCTTCTTCTTTTCCCCCCTTTGTTTTCTTTTAACGGGAACAAAAGGGCCCTAGTTTCAGACCCTACCCATAAGGAAGCATACTCACTTTCCTCCGGGCTAAAGGGGTCTTTTGAATTCACATATCTATTCAAAGCCCGGCATATCCAGTCCTCAGATGGCCCGAAGACTGGTCGGTAGAGGTGGTCGCCCCTGATTTGTTTCCCACCCCAAACTTCCATACAGTAGCGTATCAATCTTACTTTACTCTTACCCTGCCTAGAAGGGTACGCATCCCAAAATTTTACCATGAGTCCTAGCGGACTCTCCGGTGGTATCTGTGGGAGCCTAATCTGGACCCCAGAACCACCCATGGGATCAGAGGGCTTGCTTTTCTCTGTCCCGTCTTCCGAGGCGCCTTCTTTCACTCACGCACTCGCTTCCCCTGGTTCGTGGCGCAGCCCCTCGCGGGGTCTGGAAACCGCACTACTGAGGGTCCGCACTCACTTCGCCCTCCCTGGGCGTCGCACACAAGCACGCTTCAGGATGCCCAACCCCAACCGAACGGTGAACCGGCCTATACTCACGCGTCCTGCGTCTTCATTCGGGCTTCGTGCACAGAGGTTATGGGGTAACCGGTTTTATTTGCTTACTGTCACATTTGAGGTTCGTCGGTAAAGGGTTTGGCGTAGAAGCACCCTGACAAGGGCCGCTTATCCAGCGGGGCGCCTCCCCTGCCACGGACCTCAGGCCAGACTGCCCTTATCCGAGTCACGGCACCAAAATTGTTAGAGTTTACCTGTCCAATGAAATGACAGAGACTGGCCAATTAGAAAATGTGATTTATTAAAGCAAGCGACAAGTAAGCAAAACAGCGCTGGGCGGCCGGGGAGTCTCCTGCTCCACCAACGGCGCGCAAATTCAAGCAAGCTGAGCAGCTCTTTTTATCTTCCCCGAGGTCGCTTCTGACACCTTCAGTAGCCCCTCTGCTGCTTCTGTTATCCTGGTTTCTCGTCAGACAGGACGTTCCCATGTTTGGTGCAGCAAGATAACATTGTGGACATGTCTCTTCTTGTTAAACAGGACGTTCTTAAGGCCACCACGATGGGTTCCTTCCTCTTGCTTACCTTGGTCGGTCAGCAAATTCCCTTTAGTTACTTATTACAGTACCAGCCCAGGAGAGAGGGGAGGCTGCTGCAGCCCCCCCCCGGCTGCGGCCAAGGAAGAGTGTTCCAGCGGGCACACGCGTGCCGAGCGGGCATGCCCGCCGCACACACGTGTGCATGCAGGTAGGGTCAGCGCTGGGTTATGCGGTGTACACACCCGCACAGGCAGGCAGAGGCAGCCCCCAGCCCCTGGTGCCTGTAAGCACGCCGCAGGGGGCTGCGCTTTTCCAGCGCCGGGTGGGCACCGGGGCCCGGGGGGCAGCGATCTCGCTCGGGCTCTCGGCAGCGGAGCTCGGCAGCAGCCCGGGCTGCGAGAGGGGGGGCGGCTCGGGGGGCGCGGGGCCACCCGGGGCGGGGGGACACCCCTCCCGGCCGGCGGGCGGTCCGGCACCGGTGCCGCGGGCTGGAGCGACCCCGCCCGCCCCTCCGTCGGGGCCAGCCGGCGGCTGGAAGCCGGTGGCCGCCCCCCGCCCCCCCGCGCCGCGGTGCGCTCGCTGCGGGGTGCGCCGGCGGGGCCGCTGTGCCCGGGCCGCGGAGCCCGCACGGCAGCCGGGGAGGGCTCCGCCGTCCCCCCCCGCCCTGCCCGGGGGCGGCTGCGGGAGCGGCGCGGGCGAGCCGGGGGAGCTGCGGGTGACGGGCGCCCCCCGAGCGGCTGCGGAGGACGGGCACGACCGCGGCAGAGGCCGCGAGTGCGGCGTGAAGGTGCCGGTCAGCCGGAGCCGCCTCCCGCGGGGGGCCCGGGCTCGCTGCCGGGTCTCCGCGCGGTCGGGGCTGTCGCTGCCGAGGTTCGAGACGTTTCGCCGCCGCCCCTCGGCCCGACACGCTCCTGCGACGGCGGCGCTGGCCGTGCCCGGCTCGGGGGAGCCGTTTGCCAGCCGGAGAGCGGACCCCTTCTCCGGGAGAGGCCGGAGCGAGGCGGCGAGCGCCGGGGAGCGCGCAGGGAAGGGAGCGGGCAGCCCTGCGCAGGGGGCGAACCCGGGGGCTGCGCCGCGGCTCCGCACTCGCGGCTCCGCCTCAGCCGCCGGCAGCCCCCGCAGAGCCGCCCCCGGCCCCGCACCGCGCCGCGCCGCAGGCAGCCCCCGGCGCCCCGGGAAGCGTTGCGGACCGACGGCTTGCACGTAGGTGGTCAGCAGAAGGCAGCTCTGCGCCTTAAGTGGCAGCGTAGAGGAAAGATGTGTCTGCAGCGAAGCAGCGGAGCGGGTCCGGGGGACAGCGCGTGTCGCAGGCGCTTGGCAGCACACGGCCTCGGGAGGGGGAACAGACGCCATGGGGCAAGCTGGGGCACGAGGTAAGCTCAAGGAGAACCAGTTGGTTAGTGGGACCAAACAGAAATTACTTGAACTGTGCATGAACACTTGAGTGAAAGTAAAGACCGCTGTGCCTTTAAATGGGGACGAGGCTCGTAAGACCCAGTGAGGATTAAGTGTGACTAAAGGTCATCGTAAACGGTTTTTCCAGGGGTATAAAGTATTTTCCTGTCGCGAAGAGCTGTGCTAGCTTTGTGGGTTTGCCCCCCAGCTCCCGTCCCCGCAGACACGCGTAGCTGGTCCCTCGGCCGTGCGGGTGCTCGATCCGTTGCGCGGCGGGCGATGGGATCCGGCCGTTGGACGGCAGCATCAGGTCCCGAGGAGACGGTCGCTGCCAGCCCCGGCCGGGCTCGGCGCTCGGAGGGGCTGCGCGACGTCCCGGTGCGGCAGCGGCCCTTCCCGGGGCTCGCCCCCCGTCTGGGTGCGAGGGGGGTGGCGGCCCGGCGGGTGGCGGGCCTGCCGGGGTGGGAGATGCGGCTCCAGGTGCTTTGCCCGCCGGCCCGGACGGTGCTTTCGCCTCTCGTTACGCGTTCGGGGGAGGCAGGAGGGTCGCCGTTACCGTCAGCGAGCCCGTGCTGCCGCCGCTGCCCGGCGCCGGGGCTGTGTGGCATCCCGGGGTGGCGGGGAGCGGAGCGATGCGCCTCGTCCTTGCAGGGTGCTGAGCTGCCCTTCCCCGGGGCCAGGGCTCGCTGCCGCTTCCAGCTGCGCAGGATTTGGTCCCGCAGCCTCAGGGTGAGGGCTGGATTTTCGCGAAACGAGGAGGAGCTGCTGGCACCTTCTGTACTGGCGGTCGGCTTGATTTCTTGCTGTGCTTTTCATAGATTTTTAATAGCCCGGTGGAGTACAAATTGTAAAGGAAACTTGATACGCAGAGTTTTAGAGTTTGAAGAGAGATTATTCACCCTCCAGCTGTCGTGAGGTTTCACCTCTCCTTCCTGGCAGGACTGATCTTCCAGTTAGAAGTGAAACAAGGTCAAACGGTTAAGAAAAAAGGTTTCCTTCTGTCAGGGCGAATCTAAATCAATCAAATTCCCGGGCACCAAAGTGTGTTGTGTAACAAATGTGAGTGCAAAGGTAAGCACGTAGCTACAGGTAGCAGAAGAGCATGTGCGAGAGAAGTTGTGGGTCTTCTCTCTAACACCTTGCTCTTTGCGCTGTTCTGCAAATTTGCCTGGATTTTAAGTATGGACAGAAGAGGGAGAGACCGAACATATGCATTTGATTTACTTAATAGAAACTATCTTGGCAGAAACACATGCTTGTGCTGTGTATTCTGTTAGAGTTTGGCTTTTTAAAATACTCATATGTTCTGTCTAATGAAAAGCTGGTAGTATCTCCCATTCACCTAAGAATATATGTTCAAACATAGCTTGAGGTATGCTGCTAATCACGTTAAGAAAAATGTAAAGCTTAATATCAAACTAGCTGAAGTGCAGTCACTGGGGAATATCTCGGTGCTTGTAAATTTTAATTTAAAGAGTGCTATGAGGCTGGATTACCCGATAACCAGAACAGTTGAAACAGCAGTATAAACCCTCTTTTTTGAAGGAAGACTGTAGGTCACTTTGAACAGCATAGAATCATAGAATCATTTAGGTTGGAAAAGTCCTGTAAGATCATTGAGTCCAGCCATTAACCCAACACTGCCAAGCCCATCACTAAACTGTGTCCCTGAGCACCACATCTACACATCTTTGAAATGCCTCCGGGGATGGTGAGGCCACCCTGAAACTTCCCTGGGCAGCTGGTTCCAGACCTTGACAACCCTTTCAGTGAAGAATTTTTTCCTAATGTCCAATCTAAACCTCCCCTGGGGCAGCCTGAGGCCGTTTCCTCTTGTCCTATCCCTTGTATCCTTGTTGGATCTGGTAGAAATGATCCCCAAATGGCAGTGTGTAAAGGATTAATTTAAATTCCAGATTCTGGTTGCCTGGCATTAGCAAAAATAAAGCTTTTGTGTTATTTCTCTTAACAGTTAAAAATTAGATGCAGGAAAAATAAAGAGAAACACTAAGTACTGCATTTCCACACCCCCCCCCCCCCCCCATTTACCTTTTGGTAAGACAGAACTAATTTGCTCTCCTATCTGCTGTGCATCCTGGTGCTGAGCTAATCTTTTCTATGCCCTAGATTGTTATTAGCCTTGCTTGCTTATTACTGAAAGATTTACTTTCTAGGACTCCTTTTAATTCCATTTGGTCCTACACTGCCTTTTGTCTTAAATGTTATTTTTTTGTAGTGTCCTTTGAAAGATTCTTGGCCTTTTCTAACCTGGGACAAATTTATAGTAGCCGCGTCGAGTTTTCTAATCGTTAATGATCTTCCCAGCAGGATATGTTCTTTGTCTTCTTCCTAACTTGATTCAGGACACATTCTGTTTTGAAGTGCCCTTACCCTTGAGCCATTGTGCTGGGATTTAGTGGATTGACCCAAACTCTAGTAGATTTTTCTTGAGGCTTTTCTGTGTCACTTTGCACAGCACTGGTAAGATACCTGCTGTCAAAGTGCTTGCATTTTAGTAATAACTCCTTGGCGTTGTTAAAGTAAGTATGTTTAAATTTTCCTTTGGCCGACTCATCTGTTTTAATTCCTTAAGTATTCAGATTTGTTCTGAGACAGGTCGAGGAAAGGAGCACTTGTTCTTTACAGAGGATGAAATAGCAGAAATAAATGTGTAAATAGGCATGACCATTAGGCCATCAGGGGTGTTTCTATGGGTATGCCTGCTATGCCCAGAATGGTGTAAGAACAGTAATCCGCTTTGCAGATTTGGCTGTATGACCATATCACTATGTTTAGAGGTGCAGGCATCAATAGATGCAAGTGTTTTCACAGAATTAAGAAAACCATCTTGTCCATGCAGTCCAGCCATAAATGATGCCGAGAACAACAAATAATAGAAAAAAAAATGTCTTTTCAGAGGCATATGAGTAAATAGAGTATTCTGTGCTGTCCTGTACACGCATGTGTGTACATGTATTCGTAGCCAGTGAGTCGTGGCTCCTAAGCCTGATTTAAAAACTGAATGAGTTCATTATAATCCCCTCCTCCCCCGCCCTCCCCCCCCCCCCCCCCAAAAAAAATCTCTGAGGAATCAATCTAATCTGCTTTGCTAAATGAACATGTGAAAGTGCTTACCAGGGATAAACCTGGGGACTCTACATATTTCTCTCTTTTTCCTCCAACAGAATGAAAACACCTTTGAGACAATAAAGGAGTTGGAAGAGGAGCCAGTGTGTCCCATTCAGTATTCTCTGTGTATCTGCATGCACCGCTTCCCCTGTTTGGTTTCTGATCGAGACGGGAAGGACAGGGAGGGTGTAAGGACATTGCAACTCTCAGAGAGAAGATAGGCTTTTGTGCTGGCTTCAGCCAGTTCTGAGCTCTTTGGGGCTTAAATCTCCCCAGGATGGGTGTGATGTTGAGTTCGTCTACTCCAGGGCACATGCAGAGGAGGAGGGGCGCCTGGAGGGAGGACCCAGGGCGCAGGGGACACCCTGAGCATCAGAAGTTGTTGGAACCAGTGATGACTAGAGCTGTGACCAGGGGGGACCTCTCAGATTTCTCTGCATCTGGTACCCCAGTTGCTGGGACATACATGAAGCAGAGGTTGTGCGGTGTGGCGGGAGGGTGACTTGGTTTGCAAAGGGGGAGCTCAGGCCAAGCCCCAGCAAGGCAGGTAGAACTGCAGATCCTCCCTGTGCTTCGTGTTCACCTTGCCTGTGACAACGTGCCGCAGAGAAGCTGAGCACAGCCCTTTGCTGACGCCCAGCAGCTTGTGCTCCCTGCTGTGCCCCTCTGAAATATTTTGGTTGATCGTCATTTCATGGAGAGCTCTGTTGTCCCCACAGCCAGGGCTACTGCAGCAGTAGCAAACCAGGGCTTCTAGTTCCTCCCCGACGCCTGCCTTCCTCCCCCTCTGCATGTCCCCAGCTCTCACAGAGGAGGGGTTGCCAGTGGTGCCTTCTCCAGGCAGGGCACATCTGCAGCTTCCATTGAATACCCTCCTTCCCTTTGAAAGCCCTGCCTCTTTCTGGCGGGTGGGGTTTGCTCATTTCCATGAGCGCTTTTGCAGGTGGTGGTGACACGGGAAGGAAAGGGACATACAGTGCTGGAGGTAAAGAGCCGCTGCGCGTCTGGTTACACCGTGTTTGTACAGCTGAGGTGGATACAAATCAGGGGCGGCTTTGCTGGAGAACTTTGCCAGGGATATAACTGACCGCCTGTTTGGGAGTCCCAGAGCAGCACGTTCGGTAACAGGAGATCGCTGCGCTGCCTGCCCTTGCCGTTGCTGTTGCGCATGCGGCAGTAAACACCTCCTCTGCACAAAACTGAGTCCGGGTAGAGTCCATGGAGACAGTGTTGGTAAGAATCCCAGGTGCTGCAGAAAAGCAGTCTGAGGTCTCAGCTGAGCTGTACTGCTTCAGAAGGGAGATCAGCCATAGATAGGTACGTGCTTTCTTTCTCAGAGAGGGGGAGGATGGTGTGGGATAGTCCTTTGCTCGGTGGTCCTGTGGGCATGTGCACTGGAGAGGAGCCATCACAGGCCACCTCTTCCTGAGCAAGCCACCACTGTGGGAGGCACCGAGATGCTCAGCAGAGGCAGTTTAGGAGCGACAGGGGTGATCTGTCCCGCTGCTTGGAGGTAATCCCCTCCATACAACCCTGAGATGCAACGTACCCAGCTAGAGGGAATCCCAGTAGAGGTGGACAAAAAGATGAACACGTGCAGGTATTGCTCCCCAGCAACATGCGGAAAAATTCATCAGCAGTACATATCCTGGCATGTAGCCGTTCATATGGAAGGTGAAGATTTATGGGTTTTAGTGTAAGTCACAGGTTGTTGGACAGTCTGTTTTGCCTTGGAACGAAACCATACAATTAAATTTCGTGAAGCAACCCGTGTTTCACATCCGTGGACAAGGTGAAATGCCATGTGCATGAGAGCGTTTCTCATCAGCGCGGATCTTTGCTGTCTCTAAAGCAGTGCAGGCTGGGGCTGTGGGTGCTACTGGAGATATGCAGCCCGCCTGCACTGCAGGAAGGCCATTCTGGTCTGACTGTCAGATGGAGCTGTATGTTGTACAATATTGTACGTGTTGTGCCAAGCTTTCTGCAGGTAAAGAAAGCAGCTGTCATGTATTTGACAACAGCAATCATAGGTGATGCTGTGAAGAAATTCAGGGAAAATCTGCGGCGCATGTGATTTTGACTACAACCGAGCTGTAGTTCTGACTTGTCTTGGTCACTTTAATTAGTAATGTGTCATTAATTTAAAAATAACCGGTGCAGTTAAAGAGCATGGGTGTTGGTCAGAAAGGCCTGGTTTCTCATGTGTAAATTCACCAAGTCAGAGGCACTGATGCAAGTGCCTGGATGAATCGGTAAAACAGGGCTGGGCTAGCCAGGGCTGGCACGGGCAGCGTGTGCAGCATGTAGTGGTTTAGGCAATAGCTCTAACTCAGAGTTATGGTGGAGGTGCTGGATGTGCTTGGGTTTGAAAGCACACAGTCTTCGTTAGCTTCAACGGAAACTGCAGGATTCTGCTGTGCAAATCAATGAAACTGTGAGATAAGATCCACTGTTCAGGAAAGTCAGATCATGTTTTTAAGGAAGTCTCTGTTGGGAGGTAAAACCGCTGCTGAAGCGATAGCAGCGATGGAGCGTGTGTAAAAGAGCCTGGGGAGACCCGCAGCCTTCTGGAGCCAGGCAGAGTATTTCCTGTTCACTTGAGCTATTGGTCACGACAGGAAGATGCTTCCTACGAACTGGGTTTTGTTCTAATGGAAATAGGTGACTGGTGAATACAGTGGAGAGTTGTCTTTTTCCCCATTTTTGGAAAACGGAATGCATTATTGTTCCAGTTTAACAGTAGGTGGCACTCGGTTCCAGTGCAAGTAGTTACACTTCATTCCCTTAAAAAGGAATCCATACAATTCTATCAGTTCCACTTCTGAATCAAAGAATGAAAATAGCTTCTGAACAGGGTCTTGACTAATAATTCATGTGCTGAGATATCTGCATGGTGTGTCTTCATTGCCTTGCACTAAAATTCCTCTTCCCTGTGAAACCAGTTGTGTTTGTGGGTTTGGGATCTTTTTTTCTTTCCTCCCCTTGTTCAGGGAGCAGTAGCCCAGCACAGTTCCACTTGATTTTTTTCTGGTGGTGTTCTAACATTGTGCAGTCCTCCTAACTCTTTGTCCATCAGTAATGCTTTCACTTTTTTTGTTCTTCATGTTTTAAGATATTGTTATCTTTCTAAGGGCTGTATTTTTGTTATGTCTTCCATCATGAGTGAATTCAAAGTACTTTCAATGGCATAGTACATTTTGTAGTGTAATTTTGTGAAAATGCTTCTCTATGAATTAAAAAAAAGATTTCATTTTATATTATTTCAGGGGTAAAACCTGAATTAATCAATCTTGGATGTGGAGTTTCTGTCTTCTAGAAATACATGAAGCTTAACTTTGTTTTTGTAGGTTGAGAAGGAAAAAAGCAAACAAAGATGTTCAAAAGTGCAGGCCATGGTGACGTGCGGAATTAGACTCTATAACTCGAAAGTTATAAAGTAGGTATGTTTATTGCGCGCAGATGCACGGGGGATCGCTCCTCCACAAGCGTGCGTGCCCGAAGTGACGAACCATCTCACATTTATACAATAAAACAAATGAATATTCAATTAACGCCTATACATATTCGTTACCTAAATCCGCTTACTCTCGCTTCGTATGTTAATTAGCTTATCAGTCCTTTGCCTGGAATGTGGTGGTCTTGCAGGTTTGTAGGTGATTCATGTCCTTGTGACCATCTGATCTTCTCCAGCAAGAAGACTTAGCACTCCCTCCCTCTAGATAGCATTGGAATGTCTCTCATCCTTTTCTCATTCTTTTTTAAATAGCCCCTTTGTTAGAGGAAGAAGGGCAGGTGTCTCCTCAAAACTGTAGTTGTCTCCTCAGAGCTGTGTGCCTATGTGACCAGACACCGCACCCATGACCAGTCACCATACCCACATTCCTTGAGCAGACACATACAATCACAATCGATGTCCATTGTCCCCATTTCACACTATTTCTCCGTATCAGTGGCAAAACAGGAATGTGTGGATAAATAACATCACTAATCGGCAAATGAAACAAAAGATTACTGTAAGGAAGAATGACTGTTTGAAAATGGAGAATGAAAACACGATAGAAGAAAAAGACAAAAAGAGTTTTTCATCTGGGGGAAGCTCAAAATTGATTAAAATGCCAATGAAATGGTAAGCTAAGGAAATAATCTCTAATTCTTATTTGTAGTGCTATGTAAGTGTCTTAGGTTTTCTAATACTGTAGTAGTTGAAGTAGTTTCCTCAGTGGTGAAAGCCATAGTGAGTAGTCCACCGTTTCTCAAAAAATGAAGAAAATTTCTTTTTAGAATACACGAAGCGCACGATGGAGGTTCAAATTTATTGCCTGCTCTAAAAAAAGAAAAGGGGAAAAAAAAAGAAAACCCCCACCCAAATTCCTGTGATTTCCATGTCAACACTGAGGTAAAATGCATCTTCAAAACCAGAACCGAAGACTGGAAAAAGCAGTTATTTTTGTAGGAAATGGCCACCTAGAAAAGAAAAGTAGGAACTTGGGGTTTGCTACTACTCCCTTTTCTAGGTGATTTTAGTGATCTCCGTGCAGTTGGTGTTTTCCTTTTCATTAAGTTAATGTGCCCTTTGTCAGGAGAGGGGAAAAGATATTATCAAACCAATCTCAAAAGTTTAAAGAAGGCACACGTATTTTTATGCAGACCTAAGCAGGAGTTTTTTCTGTCTGTCCTTCAAAGGAATCTCTGCTCTAGATGCTTTCTGTACCGTGGCTATTGGATATAGTCCAGCTTAAGATCTAGCTCAGACTCCACGTGTCCCCCTCACTCCTAGGGCAAGGATTTTAAATACTTGGGTATCTTCCATGATCTTTGCAGTCAAGTCTGTGATTTTATCATAGATATTTGTCATCTCAGTTGTTTCAGACATCATCTTAAGTATGTCTGTTTCACAGAAATATTTTTTGCAAACCTACTCACTTGGTGATTTCTTTCTTTCTTTCTGTGTAATGTAGTAAAATTGCCCTGAATGCCAAAGGTGCAAAGAAAAGTAAAAGACAGCCTTCAAAGCAGAAGGCTCATCAGCAGATGAGCTCTTCCAGTGGCAATCATGGTCAAGTACCGGATGATAGCACTTCCAGTGAAATATCTGAGGATGAAGGAAGGTATGCACGTAAGGAATGTTGAAAATAAAACTTACTTAATGATAAAAATTGGCCTGAGAGCTAGAGGCTAGTTTGGGCTTTTGTTGTGTGTTTAGGTTTTTTGTAAACCTGATGCATATGAAGATTCTTGTTCTTTCGTGTGACCACCTGATGTTCTTTCTTGTTCTTTCTTGTTCTTTTGTGTGACTACCTGATGAGCTTTGTGTTGACAAACAGTTCACTTTTGTTTAGAGTGCTTTTGAACATGCTGGCCAAGTCAACAATGAGGTCACGTGCACAAATTCTGATTAATTACATGAGTGTGTGTGCACAGGCATAGAAGTATTTCATGTGTTTAAAAAGGGTGAGGTATCTCAGTTTTTTTCACTGCAGGTATCTCAGGATTTTTTGCCCTGCTCCCCGCTCCACCTTTTCTCTTGCAGCTGTTCCCTCCTGACTTCTTGCCCACCCTGAACTTACTTGTGTGGGTTGTGGCAAAGTGAGAAAGAGAAGTTGTTGACGCTGTTCAACCCTAGCTAAAAATCTGGTGTGTTATCAACACCGTTTTGGTCAGAAATCTAACACACAGTGCTGTGTGGGCTGCTGTGAAGAAAACAAACTGCATCCCAGCCAGACCCAGGACACCAGAGAATCCTGTAGGAGAAGGATTCTCATTACTGGAGAGAGCTAACCCCCTGGTATTAAACAGGGAATGCACGTAACCGTATAGCTCCATGTCTGTAGCTGTAAGATTTCTGTCACTTTGCGTGAAGTTTAGGGAACAGTTACTTCAACTATTTGCTTAACATCTTGTGGAAAAATTAGCCTTCCAGTAGACATAATAGTACACAATAATTGTTTCAGTCTTGAACTATATCTAGCAAAGTTACTATACAGATTTTAGTTTAATTCAGTTCTGCAATTAAGTTTTCAAAGCAGCTGTAGGTATTATTCATAATGCAAAGTAAGCATTCCAGTACTGAAATACATTTCTGTTTTCTAGACCTGCAGCAACAACCAGGAGTGAAAAGAACGAGGTATTGTAAAACTAGTTTCTTGATAAACTGTTTCTATCAGCTTTTAATCACTTAGATGGGAGCAGTGTTTATGTAGTGATCGACCAGATGTACGGATTGCTGCTGGTATGCAGCTTTATTGTATTTGAGACAAATCTGTGGGCTGTGAAGGAGAGAATGAATCATTCGTGCATTTGTAATGGTCTGTAATCCTAGACAGTGGAATTACAGAAAGTACTGTATTTTTTGTAGGTCAGCAGACAAATGGAAGTAACTGATGGCCCTGGTTTAACTCACTCATCTGACCCAACTTCAGAGGATGTCCGGTTAGAAGCTTCAGCCTACAAGGAGACTATGCTGCTGTTGGAAGAGCTTGGTGTGGTTCATATGGGTATGTTTTCAAGTCTCTGTCTTCAGCTGTTACAAGTTCCCCTTAAAACACGATTTCTTTGTATGCACTCCTAAGTATTTTAATTTCATATGTTGATATAATATTTCTTTCTGATTAGAGATCCCCCTCAAAAGCTGTGAAACTGTCACCTAGCCTGAGATGTCGCCTGTATTACCAGCCGACGTGCCTTACTTTATCATTGGTTCTCTGTCTAGTCAGAGCTGGAGAAGCAGTTTCTTGCAAAGTACAGTTCAGCTCCTTCTAATGCGGTCATCAAAAGTCAGCAAGAGCTTTTTCTTCTTTATATCCCCTTGATGTGGTTTAAGCCCAGCCACACCTAAACACCTAAGCACCACACAGCCACTCACTTGTTCCACCCCAGTGGGGTGGGGGAGAGCATCGGAAAGGGAAAAGGGAGAAAACTCATGGGTCAGCATGAAAACAGTTTAATAGCAAAAGCCACGCACGCAAGCAAAGCAAAGCAAGGAATTCATCCAGCACGTCCCATGGGCAGGCGGGTGTTCAGCCATCTCCAGGACAGCAGGGCTCCGTCACGCATAACAAATACCTGGGAAGACAAAGTGCCATCACTCTGGATGTCCCTCCCTTCCTTTGTCCTCCCCCAGCTTTATATGCTGAGCATGATGCCGCGTGGCATGGCACATCCCTTGGGTCAGCTGGGGTCAGCTGTCCCAGCTGTGTCCCGGCCCGGCTCCTTGCGTACCCCCACCCTGCTCACTGGTGGGGTGGGGTGAGGAGCAGGAAAGGCCTTGGCTCTGTGTGAGTGCTGCTGGGCCGTAACGAACACGTCCCCGTGCTACCAACCCTGTTTGCGGCCCAACTGCAAAACATGGCCCCGTACCAGCGACTGCGAAGAAGATTAACACTATCCCAGCCACAACCAGCACCCCCCTCAACAGCTAATGACAAAGAGTACAGCAAAATAATGGCTTTGCTTAAAAATAATAAATAAAAAAATATATAATAAAAATCAACTGTCATACGATGCTTGCATTTATACACAAAGCATTATGTAAACATAAGCATCACTTACTAGGGCTATTAAACTATGCTAAAATTTCATTAGGCAAGTGTTAACCTTGGCCAAAGGCCAGACTCCCTCCTGGTGCTGCCACTGCCCCTCCCTGACAAAACAGGGTGAAAAAGCTTGTGGGTCAGTGTGAAGGCAGGGCTGTCACTTCCCAGTGACCGTCACTGGCAAAAAGACTCCACCAATTAAATAACATTTGGATAGTGAGAAACAAAGACCCACAACCTGAGAAGGACACGTCGGCACCCCCCGTGCTCAAGCTCTGCTGCGCTCCTTCCCTGCCACCTCCCCAGGCAGCGCGGGGAGGCTGCGGTCGGCAGTCGGGACGTAGCAGTTTCTCTGCTGCTCCTTCCTCGTCCCTTTTCCCTGCTCCAGTGTGAGTCCTCCCCCAGGCTGCAGTCCTTTGGGGAAAATCTCCAGCCTGGGCCCTCCATGGGTCGCAGGTCCTTCGGGAAGGATCCGCCTGCTCTGGCACGGGGTCCTCCGCAGCACTGCGCTGTGGGTATCTGCTCCAGCATGGTTCTCTCCGGGGCTGCAGGGGAATCTCTGCTCTGGCACCTGGAGCAGCACCTCTCCCTCCTCCTTCGCTGACCTGGGTGTTCGTTTGCGGGGCTGGTTTTCACATGCTTTTCCCCTTCTCTGCCCGTGTGGTGGTTTCGCCCTTTCCTACATTTGTTTTTCCTGAGGTGCTGCCAGCACGGCTGGTTTTTGGCCCCCCGGCCCCAGCGATCTTGCCCAGCCCGTGTGAGGTCGGCAGGGAGATGCCGGGCTGGCGCGGGGGCAGGAGCACCAGCCCTGTGAGGGGAGGCTGCGGGAGCTGGGCCTGGGGGAGTTGGGCCTCCCAGCGCGGGGGAGGGGAGTACGAGGAAGACGAGACCGGTCCCAGCTTGGCCTGGGATTGCCTTCAGCAGGTGTTCAAAATCCTCAAACATCTGTCAAGTATAAAGAAGTAATATTTTCATTCTAAATGAATTCTCCAAGCAGCGTTAATTTATACTTTCAAAAGTTACACTTTTTATGAAATTACACTAGAAATTATATGTAAAGCTTTTTCCTTGCAATATACGCCATTCAAATACAAATGTTTGTCAGTCTTTCAAGTAATTTTAGTGGTTGTTGATTCTTGTTTTGCAGAATTTCTAAAGCAGGCTTTCAATTGGCAGTTCTTTCCTTATGTTGATACTTGATTTTTATTTTTTTCTTGTTCACCGTTGCGAGTTTATCGGAAAAAATAGTCAAGATAATGATCAAACACAAAGCTGCTTTCTTGTTTGGGTACTGTGGGCACACCATGGACCGTTTTTTACCATGTCAGTGCTCATTGCTGATTGTTTCAGTTGGTAAAGAAGCTGACCTTCCATAAGGCTTTCCTTGTAAATCAGCTTCAAAATGAAATTGCTGTAGTTTCTCCCAGAGGTACATCCACTGAGGTTTAAAACTGTTTTTAATCGTATTAAGCATAAACCCCATGCATTTCTGAATCTGGTTTTGAACACTGACATCCTTCTTGAGTAAACAGAAGCTGCTTGTTCTGCCTGTGGTCAGCAGTTGTTTTAGACTTACAGAAGGCTTGCTGAATAATTGTTGGGTCTGCCATAGATAAGTGGCGTGCTGATTCACCAGTATTGCTTCTGGTCACTGAATCCGTAATATGTAGGCTCAGTATACTAAGAAAATGTATATTAACCATAGTAAAAGTTTACGATGCTTTAAACTGTTGAGACAACAAACTCCTTTTTCAACAAAATGGCTGTAATATGAAGGTGATTTATTTTTTTATTATAGAAGTGTGCACACTGGTGTGTGTTTCCCTATGCAAACTTACAAATAACTGATAAATCACTCAAAGTTTTTTTTCTCTATCTTGTACAACTGATACCATGCACAATGGCATGAAGTTAGAATTCTTTAAAAAGTTGAAAAGTACAGTAAAAATACGAACTCTGAAAACATTTAACATTTTTTATGGTTTGAGTTGTCTCTGCAAGTTCATCATGTGGAATATCTACTTTTATATCAGTGCTTTTGTTTCTCAAATACTCTGTTAAATCCCAGATGTTCTTTGAAACAAGAAGAAAAGAGGCTCAGAGTAGAAGTGCTGTGTGAGAAAATGAGAGAAGACCTCCAAAGCAAAGAAGATCAATATTGTAAAGAGGTGGAGGAGAAACAGAAACTTGAGTCACACCCAAGGAATTTAGAAATGGAGTTAAGAACACTGAGAAAGCTCTTGAAACAGGTATATTAAATAATGAATTAAACACTTTGTCTTATTTTCTGCTTCTTTTCAATTGTGTTCCAGTATGCTTAGAGAAGGAGGTGCTTTGTTCATGGTAGAGGCACTGGATAACAGTTGTCAAATTTTGAGGACAGCTTTGTGCACTGTTGCTGTCACATAGTCTCACTCCTCTCTCTGGCTGCAGCTGCTCAGTGTTTTTCCCTTCCTTAAATCCATTATCCCAGAGGCACTACCACTGTCACTGGTGGGCTCGGCCCTGGCCAGCGGTGGGTCTGTCTGGGAGCCGGTTGGTATGGGCTCCATGGGGCAGCCCCCTCTGTAGCCCCCCCGCCAAACCCTCCACACAAACCCAATGTAAGGGTAAACATAAAAAAAAGCGGGGAGCTTCATCTCAAAACCAGGGAACAGTCAGGAGGCAAACCAAAATCCCACTCTGCAACCTGCTGCTAAGAGATAGCTGCACGGAGGATCTCTTTGCTCCCAAACAGACCTGGACAGAAAGAGGAAATGTTTTTAATTACATTTTCGTGAGGAACAATCAAACCATTGCTTCTTTGTTCTTTCTAACACAGAAATGCAGAAAAGGGCTTTAATTTCTACACTTACTCAGAAACACTTCCTGTTAAAATAATTCCCAAAAAAGTAAGACCCATAGTCAGAAAGCGGCTGGTGCAAGGCTCACTGCAAGGCAGTGGCAGGAGCTGCTCAGCAATACCCCCCACTGCTCCTGGCCTGGCCGTGAGAGACAGCGTAATCCCCTCTTTGCCCCTCCAAAACGGGGCTAAGCATCTTCTTTGCTCAAAGCACATCTATACAAGAATCCAGAACTTACCATGGTGGGATTACAAAAACACCTATCGGGGGTATGGTTAGAGCTCTCTTAAGGCCCCTGGCAGCAGACAGCTTCTAACATGCACTGGGTGCTGCTGGCAAGGTCGAGTTGCTCATCTCACCCCCAGCTGACTATGATGTATCACATGTATTTTCCTGCCGCCTGAAATGACCTGGAATTCCTCGTTAAAAAATAACTTGCCATTATAGAAGATAAGCAGGTACAGGGCAGCCTTCAAGTCAATCACTTCACAAAGAAACCAAAAGAAGCCCTGAGTGCACGGCACCAGCTGTACTTTGACTCGTATATAAGGGAGAAAGCAGCTGGCAGCACCTTGCTGACTCAGCATCCCTACCTGGCACAGGGAGAGCTATGACAGTGCCGTGAGTTTCAGCTGCTGCTGTTGCCACACAGCCTCAGTCCCACATCCTGCAGCACGCAGCACCTCCATGAGGAGCCAATGGTCCTTTTGCGCCCCCATGAATCTATACCTGCCCTTTTTCGCTGCTGTATCATCTACTGATCCTGTTTCCAGGCTGCAAGCAGAAACAAGGAAAACCAAAATGCACTGCAGCTCCCTACTTCTGAGCTGAAACCCCTTACATCTCAAGAACAAGTCTGCAGCCATGTGCACTATTACACTCTGCTGCTTGTCTCAGATATGGAAACTGGAAGGTAAGTGCATGTGCAATGGTGGGTGGAGCTTCAGAGCTTTCTCAGTCCTTTGGCTGCTCCAAGCAAGAACAATCCCTCAGCATGCCTCAGCTGTGTAGCACTTGCACTTTATTTTTTTAACTGAAACTAATGGTTATTTCCACATATTTGCCAAATGGGCCACTGAGAAAAATAGTTGGCCAGCACTGTTCTAACATGTTTTAGTGTGTAATGCAAATAGCACAAGGGAACAAGTTGTAGCTAAGGAACATAGCAACACAGATGCACACCAGGGTTTTTTTGGCCTCTGAAGGATTGAATGACCTCAGGAATTGATGACAGGACTAAATTCTTCACTCAAATCCAGCCCATCTAAACAGAAGTTCTAGTGTAAAATACATCAATATTCCAAGAATAATGGGTTTTTTTTGCCTTGATTCATTTTTCATATAAGTTAGTTTCCGAGTACAAAAATTCGGTAATCCCCAGCCTTACAAGAAGTGCTTCAGACTAACCTCTCCCTACGGGTCACAGTATTGAGTTCCCCTGGCCCTGTTTTCATGCAGATTTTCATTTTCAGTGTGTTCTCTGTGAGGGATACCCAGTTACTCAAATGACTACTTTCTACAAGCATGGAACAGAAATCCAGAGGAAGCATCTACTGTCTAACCTGAAATTCCCAGGAACAGGGAAAAGATGTCAGTATCCAAGAACCGCTGATAAGAAGTTTATTTTAGCCTGTGTAGATACAGCTTGCACTATGTCCTTTAACTATAAATTAAGTACCTGATAAATAGAAAAGTAGTACTATTTATTTCTTTAGTGAGGAATTTCCCCTTCTCTTATTCACCTAGAAATATGTATTAGGTATTTATTTTTCTTTGTGGGCAGCAGAACCTTCTTGCCTTGCACTACATGACAAGAGATGTTCTGGAAATAAGATCACAAAGAACATTCCATGTGTTGGCTAAACCATTTGTAAAACCTCTTGAATACTTGTGACAGCTGACCATCAGCCTACTCCTGCATATGCACCAATTTCTGTTTAAGGCAAAATTTTCAAATTCCTTACATGCTGTTGTATTCAAAGCCCAACCAACTTCCAGACAACTAACCCGATGGATTCAGGACAGACAGCTGTATTCTGTTTTACTGCCAGCAGGGTCTTTATTGGACTGTATTTATACTGCAGTAATCCTAGAAACTACTCCTGAATGAGGCTTAATTTTCACTTCCAAGAGAGATAATCTCCAACTTGAACTTTCTCCTATGGCCAAAGAATCTTCTACTCTGATCCACCCTGACACCACAAAACCCCTTTCCTTTAATCCAGAAATACCAGCTCAGAATATTAATATTAACTTTAGCCAGAACTTTACCCAGAAACTCAACGTAAGAAATGAACCAGAAGACATGAGATGAAAATCAAATACTATGAACACAGAAGAACCTAGAGGTTTTTCTTAGACATATGCATGACTACAAATAATATTCTGGGCTTCTATTCCTTTTCACTTCAGAGAACTATTACCTGGTTTTTTACATATATGTTATTTTATACTCTGGAAAATTAAGAGAGTGATAAAGCCCAGGGATGTATTCCATGTCTCAGTATTAATTAATCAGCCATTAGTCCCATTTATCATTGATCTTAGTGTGTTTGCCACTGGTTTTGGTTTCCAAATCTTATTTACATACAAAACTTGCACTTTCATGTTTGCAAGGGACTTTCCTGCTAATCTCATACATCAAGACAATAGCATGCGATGTAATTTATGGCTGAAACATAAAAATGAGAATTGTTATGACAACCGATGTAATGTCATAAACTATTTTTACTACTAAGTAATTTACCAGTCAAGTACCGTCGTACAAAGCTGTTAATGCAAGGAAAGATAAGGCTTTTTCTGGCAAAGCTGCCTTACAAAACAGAGCAGTACACTTTGTTGGGAGGAATGGCTGTTGTGAAACAGCAGTCTGGTATCTCTTGCCACTGGTGACTTCCTGCAACATAAACCAACAAAACTAGCTGGAATACTGCTAATATATAGAAAGAGGTTTGGTTGGTTAGTCTAAGTGTTAAAGAAAATGTATTTTGAATTCAGAAATTTAAAGTGCTGAAGCCGCTAACTGGCATAACCAGGCCTCGGCCCTTGTACAGCCCTGATCCAAGGCTGGTTTAACACCCGGTCCAGCTAGTCAATGGGAGAACAGAGAAACAACAGATGATCAACTGTGCAGACAGGTGCTCTCAGAAACACAGGTGTTTTTAGAAAAATTAGTATATGTGAATAGGAACTGCTTGTTCAAAGACTAAGCGCACTTGGAGTGTGTGAGTTAAAGCTGGCAGAAAGAAGATCACAATCCGAGGAGCCTGGAACAGAGGCAGACTGGAACTGAACAGGTGAATCAACTGGGACAGTCAGGTGATGGATTCGCAGAACTGACAGGACCAAAGGAAGCTTCTAAAAACTTTGGACATTGACTAATGATTTGGTAAGTGTATATAAGCTGTGCTGCATCCCTTTGTTCTCTGCCACTCACTGAGGTGGTGGCCCAGCTCTGAGTGGTGATTAAAGCAAACCTAGCGGTATCCACGGCTGCCTAAATTTTTCCTTTAACACTAAGAACCATACTGTGAACTTCAGACAGCTATTAATTTTAGTTAATATACTTTATATACTTTAAAAATATACTTTAATATCTTTAAAATCGTTATTAAAAGGACAGAATTCATCCCTGACGTAAGTCCACTGTTTTGAAAAGAAACTTGATTCTTCACCCAGTGGACAACCAAGCAAAGATTCACCAGATGCAGTTCCCCGAGGTTTCCGTATCACCATATTAGCGATTTCCACCCCTCCAGTTCTGTACCCCGCAGATGCTGCATTGTTCAGTGTTTATGCAACACCTGCACTCAGAGACCCCCTCGTGCTAAGCTCCCTGCAGATATCTTGTGAGGCAGTCCCCTACCTCAGGGGCACTGCCCTTGAAGCAGAAGATTGACCAAGGGCAAGAATGAGGACAGATTAGCATCCTAGCCCCACAGATAGATGGATTGTAGCCATAATTCTGATCTTTTACTTCTTTGACTTCAAGGTGAAGGTCAGTAAAGAGAGATGCACGCTGCAACTGTAAAGGAGAACCTCCTCTACTAGAGGAGCTACTCTTCATCGCTGCGTGAGGTCACACAGCACAGGGATCACCTCAAGCCAGTTATGGTTCTGGATGCCACATAAAACCTCAGCCTCTTTAGTTCCCAGGCTAGCAGGCCATGCAGGAAGCTACACACCAGCTGAGCAGGACCCCACTGCCAGGACATAAGCATTTCCCCAGCATTGTGACTTTGGATGCAAGATGCAGTGAACAAGCACGGAAATGGTGTGATGACTCCCACTCCAGAAGACTGCAGGGTACCAGATGACTCAACAGGGCTTCATCTTGATGCTGTCAAACTTTCTTTGACAAAATTACCTAACATAGAAAGCTTCTGGAAGGTGCAAATTAAAGTGATCCTGAACATCACACAGCAACAAGGACCAATCGAGGATTTGTGTGCCAGGCTGTGGCGTGGCATGGCAATGCTGAGCACCCACTGCTGCCAGGAACCTGCACGTGTGCAGCCATGCAGAGATGCTGCCAAATCACCCTCACCCACCTGTGCGAGGTCTCTTCCACCAAGAGCCTCAGAGAAACTGCAGAGGCTACTGGCAGCCTGGGAAACATTTACATTAGTCACCTTTCCACCCCCACCCCCCCTCCCTCAAATCATACTCTTATTAGCAATAGAGTTCAATGTAGAATGATGCCATCACCTTTGTGGCATTCCCTAGTATTGGAAAGCTCCTGTTGCAATCTTTTTGTTTAAGAGAAGTAATGGGAGAGTTACTTTGAAGTCTGCATAAAAGCTGCTCTCCCTACATGCCAAACTCACATGCTAATTGAGCTTCTTCTTTGTTTCACTGTCAAAACAAACTCTTCTATTGCAAGAAATAAAAGTTCGCAACTCCTCTGTTCATGGCAATGCCTCAAAGCCTCTGCAATACCCGTAACCAAGATTCCTATAAAAGGCAGATAATTTCCTAGAACAGCACTGAGCCCTCCACGGGGCCCAAACAGGAACCATAACTGCAGTTATGAACCTTTAAGGCAACAAAACACTTTTTTTTTTTTTTTTTTCCAAGTATCCATGCACCCTGAGTGTCCAAGGGGTCTGGTTTTGACTGGAGACAGCTATAGCACAATTAATAGACAACAGAATCTCAGAGATGAGAATATAAGGGAGCAGAGATCTAAAACATTTCTGGCTTTGCAGACACACAACCAACACCAGTATAGACAAAGCAGTTCAGCCACAGCCAATTAATATATTAAAGGACGATCCAAAGCCTTCTGTAAAAGGAAATTAAAATAATTTAGCAGAATTAACATTGCTTAATACCAAAGCTAGTTATCTCAATTTGCCCTTTAATAACAGAGACCAAGGACTATAAAAGTGAAGCTGCAATTAAAAACCAGGATTTGGTCTGTTTACTTTGATATCTCCCTGAAAAAAACACCATGGTGACCCTAACTATTCTTTTTTCCTTCACTGTTAAACAGGACAAAGAAATATCTTTTCTCCTGGAAAACCAGATGTCTGAGACCATGACCCAAACCTCACAAGTTACTTTTTCTTCAGTACAGATTTTTAGATACACCAGAAAGCACAGCTTTTCACATACTAAAAAAAGAGAAAATAGATGGAAGGAACATCAGTGTTTGTGAAGCAGGAGCTCACACGCTTCTCCAGCCTCATCATCCTGTTTGTAAGATCAAGGATAATATTCAGGCTTACCCTTTGCTCAGGTGAGTAATTATGGTGAAATCAGAATTGAAAAGATGAATAAAGGCAAAATTTTAAAAATATTAATATTAACCATTAAGCCTTGTTGATAAAATTCCATCTGACAACCCTTCCCTGTGTCTCCCTTCCTTTAACTATAGAGTGAACACTGAGTTTGATGTTCCTGCCATATGGCCAATATGACCTTCTCGTCAGCAATCACACCAACCTCTTCATCATTTCTGGGTGCCACATCAGCCCACTTCCCTCTTTTACCATTGGAGTCCTGACATGAATGCAAGAGAAGATCTCAGCTTTCCCCCAAGGAAACCAATCCTGCTCTAACACACCTGTGTTTAGCACTCCTCACACATAACCAGGAGAGGTGTATGTCTCTACTGACACGCGCATTAAAAGAGGGAGTTTAAACATCTGCAGTCACACTCTCCTCTTAGCCTTTCCTTAATGACACCAGGCATTTAGAAAATGAGCAGAAGTCAGCACATCTTCCACCCTCCTACATTTTTTTTCCCAAAGAAGATGGTCCTTTTGCATTCATGGAGATCCTCTAACTGCCAGGAAGCAGATGAAAGCAAAACAACTGCACTGCTCCCTGTTTAACAGGCTTAGGAGGCACCGCTTCCCACATTTCAAACACTCACCATGTGCCTTCCTGCTGAGACCAGCTCAGCAACTCAGCTGCCACTGCTTGGATCCCTCCCTGTGAAGAGCAAGTCTGGAGAGCTAGGAAATGTGCCAAATTATCCTCAACACTCCAGCACAGCACCTTTCCTCCTCATTTGTTGCTTCTCATTGCAGCTGGTCCTTTCTTTCCTTACCAGCCTTTCCCCTTGCCCAGGAGCTGGGGAAAAACCCAGCTGAGGACAGTTTCGAGATCTGCCTGCTCTCAGATGGGAAAAGGCTCCAGTTTCATTAGCAGATTTAGGTGATTATGGAGTTTTTATTGGCTTTGTGGTGTTTTTTTGTTTGGGGTTTTGCTTGTTTTTAAAATCACTATTACTTCTTGCATAATGGTGGCAAGTTGCAGTTTGGCATGCCGATAAAATGAGCAATTATATGGTAAATTCTGCTGCTGCTGACACCATGGGAATGGGGGGAGGAAAACTTAATGGCCAGTAAACACAGGGTACAGATGAGGATTAAGTCTGCTGCTTGCTTTCTCTCCATTTTTTTGGAGTGGCAAGGAGACAAATCACAGTTAATTTTAACTATCAGCGAGTCCAGTACAAGGTTAAAGGAGCAAAGTGAGCAAAGTGACCTGGAGAGTGCCTGAATCCATCCTTTCCCTTTTCATTATATGCCTGAATAGCTCCATAGAGCCATAATTCCTCCTCCCAGTTCACAGCCCACTCTTTTGTTCAAGCCAGTGTTTGTTTGTTTACACTTTGTCCCCATTTTCATCACGTCACAGATTGAAAGGTCAAGGCAAGTTGGTTGCATTTGCAAATTGTGCTCTGAAAAGAAAGCAGTGTTCCTAGAAAAGATTTATGTGCTTGGTCTTCACTGACCCCTGGTAATTGAAGAGGTGGACGATGAGCCTAGGGAGACACAATTTCAGGGTTTTATTTAGCAGATGTCATACATAAACAATCAGCCTTCAGTTTAATCACAGTGCTGAAAAACGACCACTGCCCCTTCAGGAAACCTGTGGATTGATTTGGTTTGCTCTTACAATCATAGTTCAGGACTGCAGCTTCTGTATTAGAAAAATACTCCAACACCAGGTCGTTTGTCTACCTTTACACATGCTCCAGTCTCAGGGCATTAAATTAGAACAGTTTCCTTTTCAAAAAGAAAAAAAACCCAACCCAAAACAACAACAACAAACAAACACCACCATTCCCCTGTCTTTTTCTGACAGGCACGCTGGCCCTCGTTGAGACGCCATGTGACAACCACATGCACAAAGCTGAATTGATGTCACTCTCCAGTACCTTCTTAAGACTACTTTCCCCTGCTTACTCTGAGCTTTAGGCCAGACTGCCACCTTCTTCCCAAAATTCCCAGGTGCTTTGGTTCAGGCTCTTGTACTTACTTTCTTCCTGACCCCCTCTTCAGGCCAAAAGATTGCTTCATTCACCAGAAATAAGTGGAATGTGACCCAGAAGGCAGGCAGAGGAAACTGTGCCTTCTGCAAGTGGATGCTGAAAAGTTACACACATTTTGGCAGCGGGCAGCATCTCATCGCCAGGCAAAGTGCACAGCTTCCTCCCCCCGCTCCCTCCAGCCAGGGATTTGCACCGCATGGCTAATGCAGTACCCAGGGTTTCTGACTAATAGATGAATATCTTACCTTTGCCTAAGGTTTTCTTTAAGGTACCATCTTGGTAGATGTTCCTCAAATATGTACTTTACTGGTGAGACAGATTTTAAGTTTTAATGGATTATTTTCCTCCCTCCACTCCCAAGAAAGCCTTGGTTTAACTTAACCATCCCAGTGGCATCCCAGAGATATGAGCTGTAAAACAGCTCCTCAGCCAAAATATTGATTTTCTAGTCAATGCTTTTACTGCCAGCACTCTCACTTCATTATTAACCACAAAATGATACACCTTGTCTTGTATGTGCTTAAGACTTCTAAAATTATACCTTCCAAGCAGCCTGTAAATGGAGACACACAACTTCCTTCAAAATAATTTTAGAGAAATTTAGTGTTTCCCTGACCATCTTGTCCTAAAACATAGCTATATTTAGAGGGAGCTTAATATCTTTGAAGATAAGAACCACCTGCTTGCAGATTTGCCCCATGGCCAGCAAGTCTGCCAGGATTTATGCCCCAGAGTCCAAAGAAGCTATCCTGTTTCTTCACGTGCATTCAGGTGGACTTGCAGATAGACAGACAGCCTACCCACCCTGAGCAGTGACCATGGGCCCATCAGCCCAACACACGCACATCAGCCCCAGCACATCGCCCTAAAGACAGAAATCGCAAAAACCCACAGTCCAAGGCCAGAAACAGAATGGACAACAAACCTTCCTGATGGCCAAGCAGCAGGATCACACTGGACTGCAAACAACAGAGAACCAGGTGCTGCAGTGGAGACAGATCAACCCATGGCAGGTCCAACTTGGTAGGACAAGAAGGTCTCCAAGAAAAACCCACTGAAGTTTCTATCCTCCCCTCACCTGGGTCATTTTTCTTCCCAACATTTGCTTTCTGTTGCAACACAAGCACTTAGCTAACACCCAAGTTTGTTTTCAAGGGGATGGCTGCAGCAGACATTGACAGGTAGGTTGTTGCCACAGCACCTGGGCACAGGGAAGGTGAGCTCTCCCCTCGTGCCCAGGACCACCATCAGGTGTCTCCACCGTAGCTGGAAGTGTCTCGGCCATCCAGACTCTCCCCCCTGTGATCCCAGAGGCTGTGCCCCTGCTCACTCAATTCAGGGAAGCCACTTCCATGCCCAGTCTTGCTCCTGCTCAGGAGCACATGACTTCCATGTCTCTGCTTTTATTTGTAGTGTATGACGACTCAATAACCTTATTTGAGCACTTCTGGGAAGACTCACTACTGAAGATTTGCAACCAGCCCCCCCTGCCCCCCCGCCCCACCTAGTTATTGTATTCTGAACTGTATAGACAAGGTTTAATTAAGTGCATGTGTTGTTCTCTTCGCTTTACCACTGCCCCACAACTGGACGTGATACATGCAGCCAAAATAAAGCCGAATCCCAGCCAACTAGCACAAGGAGGGATCTAAATACAAATGCCTTGCCGCCACGAGCTACACTAGCTCCCAAGAACTGCTGACAGGGTGATGGCACACAAGAACAGCTGAAAGATCATTTGTCATTGTCTGAAAAAACTCATGCATTTTGGACCATAACTGGAAGCACTTACAGCGTAAGTCACAAGCAGGCTGTGAGGGGAAGGAACTCTTCTAATAAAGGAATGAATGAATTGCTTCAGTTCTCCAAAACAGAGGCTTATACAGCATGGGACAGGATGAGGACACAGGAAAAGGCAGCTCCTAATGACTAATACCCCAACTTCATACTATTTTTTTTAAACCCACATCCTCTGGTATCCATAGGAAACTGGATCTCAACAACAGATTTACAAATAGAGAAAACAGTGATGCAATCCTTTCAACCCTAGCACAAGAGGATTCACTCACCTTCTACAGGCTGAAATTACTGCTTCTCTGCACATCAGCCTGCCCTGCCAAAAGCCAAGTAAATGCTACACTGCCTGCAGCAGCGGGATGGGATTTTCCTTTTGCTAGAGAAAATGCTCAAGCAGAGTAAACCCACCTTTAAGCTACTGTCAGGTTTTCTGCATCTGTTTTCCAGCAAAGAGCATATCTGGGAGGATGAATTGCAGCAACAGCTCTACTACGCTCCAGGCTTAGCAACACCAGCACTGGCCACACATTCTGGTTTTGTTCTCTTTAGACAGAACAGAGGGCAGAAATAACAGCTATAAATTTCCTTGGGAACATTTATTGGACAGTGGGATGCTGGCAGCCTGGAAAATTTGTAGGCTCAAAATATGAACACAAGCAAATATACACTACAGGACAGCCTGCAAGTTTAAAAGCCGAGACCACCAAACAGCACATCCCAGCACCTAGGTGGTCACACAATACAAGCTGGAGTAACCTATCCTTCCCATATTCCAGTTTACCCTCTGTAAAAGCACAAACACCTCTGGGCTTGTGAGAGGAGCCTGAAAAAGTTGCCCCCAAGATGTTTATCAAGTGCCACAACTTGCTTCTAGGTCTGCGTGCTTGACAAGTACTCTATAGCCCACTCCATCACCTTTCTAGAAATGAAGCAACATGTTCACATTTATGTCTCCATCTGTAGAATGCAGATTCCACAGATTTGCACATTTCTCTCAAAACTAAAATGATGGGATTACAGAACAAGTCTATTTATGCAAACACAAACAGCTGTATTGCTGCTCTGAAGTGAAGAACGCAGCTGGTATCCCAAAGGCTGACACACTCCTTGGCAGCTCATACACCTTTGTGGTGACTGAGGCACAGACTTTGCAAGGAGAGTGAAGCGAAGACCTTTACTGTTAGTTACAGCTTTTATAAGTTCATACTCTGTACACGTGCTGCTGAAAGCTTTATTATTGGTCAAACTCTACTGCCCATGAGCCCAGCCACTGTTCACCATAGGCGACTCTGCTGTTCACGCTGTCTCCTTATCTTCTAGAGGTGAGACCACGTTCCTCCTCTGTGTCTGTTCCCTCCGGGTTCCTTCTCGCACTCCCTCAAAGTTATTTGCTTTTTTGCTGCAGGATAATAGCTGTCCATCGTTAAAACAAGGTCACAGCTGCACATTATCAATGTCAAACCTACTGTCTCCGTACTCTATACGCCTTCAGAGGAGTTTAAATATAGATATTGCTCAGACAACAATAAATTCTGGAAGGCAACAAATATTGCAGGCAAAACCTTTCCCAGACACATTTGGTACAAACTACGGCGGGAAGCAGTTTGCTCCTTAAGGGCAGGGAGCACTCCCCAAGGAGCAAAGCCAGGGAAACCATCCCAACACCACACACGAGAGCTTTACGCCTGTCAGCCCTGAGTTTCTGTCCCTGAGTTACTCCCAACACTACTGACATCTCAGGCCAACTTGGGAAACAGCTCACAAGCCAAAACCACCATCCCAGGAGCTCAACGTGAAAATAAGAAGTTAAATGATTTCTCACAACGCAATTCAACACACGTATCGAGAGTTTTTAGACACTTACTTTTTAGTAGGTGCCTACTGTGCGTTACCAGCAGGCCAAGCGTGTTGCTCAGAAGCACCAACCAAACCTGCCAGGGGGAATTAAAGCCTTCAGAGTTAAGCAGGGGCAGTAGAAGGCAATCACTGGCAACACAGACAGCAAAGAAGTTTGCAAGATCTCATAAGGCTGGAATAGGCTGTTTGCATGCTACTACCTACTCCCCGAGATAGCTCAGTATAGAGGAAAAAAGTTAAATTAATTACATTGAAAAATGCATTGCAAAACACAGAAGGTGTCCAAGACAAAAAAACCTCCCATGAACAAGCCACAACTTCTGGATCCACCAAGTCTGACCAGGGTTTAAGACCTATCTGTTGTAGTACTGCCATTTAGAGGGGGGGTGGGGTGTGGGTGGAAATGGGGCTTGGGAGGGGCTGTTGCCTCCTGTTCTGCCCTGGGATATCTCTCTAGAGGTCCCTGGACAGACCACCACTTCCTTAATCACTGCTAGCAAGAAACACCTGGGGACATGCTACATCCTCATCCTCTGGACCTTTTCCTTCTATGACTCATACTTTGCAGTAGTCTCATACTACTGCTCCTAATTTAGCCATTTACAAGAATAGGGTTTATTTGTGATATATCTGTGATGTGGATTTCATTCTCACCGGAATTTATTTCAGCTCTGGCACGAAAGGCCAGGGATTTTGCACTATTTACTTGACTATCTCACCCTTGGAGTCCAGTGATGCAAGGAATTCTCACACTTCCCTAAGATTATCATCATTGCAAGAAATTCCAGCAAGAAATTAAGAACCAGATAACATTTCCCTTTTCATGTCTATGTTCCAGAGGATAAATACGTACAAGGTTTAATGGCATAGGCATCTGACCTTTTGACACTGTTGGGCGTGTTTCCTGCTCCCTGCTATACAGATTGCACCAGTACCAGGAACTTGGAGAATTTTAAGCCTTTTTCCTTCTCCTTAAAAAGAGTGTTTAGTCACAAGTTAGTGACTTTATTATAGTTGCTGCACACTGAAGAGAGAGAAGCTGTCAATCCCACTGCAGCTCAAGCCCCCTGATGGCTGTTGCAGATAGGGAGTCAGGTGGGGAATGACACTGCAAGGGACTTGCACATCCTCTCCCGTACTGTTCCCTTGCAGACACTGTCTGCGACAGGGCTCATTGATCCACTACTTCAGCCAAGGCAGAAAAACAAAGAAGAAATTCCCTTAGCAGCACTGGGTTTCCCTCTCTGGTACACTCTGGGCTGTGCTTGCCACCTATGCTCCCTCCTGGCTGAAGCTGGTCTTCAGGCCTCTCTTCCAGCTATGAAGCAGCTTCAGCTCATGGTACAAAAGAATCTTGCAATGGGTATGTAGATGCCAACACTGTTTCTGAAGCATCAGAGCAGATCTCTGCACCATCAGTCTGAGACATGGGAATCTCAACAACAGATCGCCAGTGTTTCAAAATTGAGGCAGCTGTGCCAACAGGAGATCCTCTCTTACAGCTGCATTCCAAGCAAAGAGCTGTCTTTAGGCAGTGAAGCTGGAAAACAGCTCTATCAGATCTCCAAATCTCATTTCTTCCGTATTTTTTAGCTCCCCTTCTCTACTGAGGCTGCACCACAAGGAATTCTTCCCATGGAGAGGTGCAGTGGAGAGCCCAAACATGGTTTATGAGCTACAAACTCCCCAAGAAGAAATACCATTCAAAAAATAGCCATCATTCCAACACAGTTCCTGGCCACTGCAGACCACACAAGGAAGGGAGGGAACATGTTTTTCCATCTTCAAAAATTGAGTATGACCCCAGATCTATTGGTTTTGTGAGTTTGCTCCTTTCTAGCTAGCCTTTAGCCTTGGGTGGTACAAACTTTTTTTCATCTATAGAAAAAAAACATGCTATTTATCTGATGTGGAAGATAGTTCCCTGAACAGCGAGGTCTTGAGATATTATTTCTACAAAATGTTAACAGCCTGTGCTCAGCCACCACCCCCTGCCAGCAAGCATGGAGATCTTCCTCAAGCTGTTCTGTTCCACGAGCTCTCTGTGCTCCAGCTGAGGTCCCACCTCCTGGAGTAACCACTCGCTTACTGCCATGTTCAGTTTGGGATCTCTTACAACACACAGCTCTTACAGAGCTGCCATGTGGTGGTGCATCTTGCCCCCTTCTCTGGGCCACTCCATGACCTCAGGAATTCCTGTTAGGTCTTGGCATTTGAGTAATGAGTTGGGCAGTTAAGCACCCCTTGATCGTACCAACAGCTCTAGCATGACTAAAGTGGGGAGCGGCACTGCCTGAACCGGAGTTCCTGTTTCCTGGCAGAAATGGAAAACAATAGTCAGTCATCCTCTGACAGCCTGGGGACGCTCCTGGCCCAAACCATAGCCCAAGTGGAACAGCATCATTTTCATTGAAAAGCGACCAACTCCGATAACGCCAGGATGGAACTTTACGGCTAACTAAAGCCAGTCACCTCTGATCCTATGAAGAGCTGTCCAAGTGAGACCCTTTGAATCTGCTGGACCCCAGCAGGCTGCAGCCAGCATCTCCCCCTAAGTGGGATGTTGCTCAGAGCTCACAAAGTCCCAAGTCTGCTAAACAAGGGTGACCATCGCCAAAAGCTGATACCCCAGCTTCTTGAAGCTCATCCCTGTGCTCATTGGGAAATGCAAAGGCACTGGATGTGACTACTTCACTGAAGCTGAGGGGAGCTTTTAAGAGGTATACCCTCATACATGGATCTCTGTACCCCTAACCCTTTGGTTTTGTGCGCATGTGCAAATTGATTTAGATACCTCATCACCAAAATACAGTATAAATGTTATAATTTCAGATCTGTAAATAAACCTGTTATAATTGAAGTAACTCCTATTGAATCATTTTGCCAATGTTAAATTAATTGATGATGAAGTGCTGTTACAATTTTGTGATCAACCATGAACTGTGAATAAACCTTCACTCTCTGTACCTTAGATACAACCTGTTGTCCAAGCCCAAGGCTAGGATTGGATGTAGCTGCTCCTAAACACTATCAAAGAGTTTAGAAAGCAAGGGAGTCACTAGGTTCAGAGTGGACCAACAGAATTATTTCCCTTACCCCTTATATTCCTTTAGACATAAACCATTGTCCAAGTCAGACTAGGATTGGATCTAGCCACACCTAAACTCCAAAGAGCTTAGAAAGCAAGGGGGTCCATTCTGAACCTTAGGACTCAACAGAAGGGTCTATTTTTTTGTCCTACTCTTTCTATCTTTTCCATTAGCCATAAATCATTGACCAAGTCTGAGACTAAGATTGGATCTAGCCATGCCTAAACACTATCAAAGAGTTTAGAAAGCAAGGGGGTCCCTCTCTAAACCTCAGGACTCAATGGTAGGGTCTCCCTTACCCCTTGCATCTTTGATCCCTGCAGAAATCATTTTGGCTTAATTCTAAATTGATTTTTAATGTGATTTTTCTTTGTGTGTTCTATCCATATCATAACTAATAGAGTGAACTTTGCCATCGAACTTTGTGAAGTTGCACTCCCACAAACTCTTATTAAAACTATTCCACTCATACCTTTGATAGCTATTCTTTAAGCAACTTCACCTGAACCACTCACTCGCACATGCCACCAGCATGTCATTCCCCAACCCTAAACAGCACAGTTGCTTATTCAGACACTGCTGACGGACACAGACCACCCTCAGCTCTTGGACCAGGTATACACCAGAGAACATCCAAAGTGAGGTGGGTTCCCAGCTAGCACATGTCATGGGAACCAAATGCAACGCTGCCCAAAGAGACCTCAGGAAGCTTCCACAATGTCAACTTCCACATGGTGAGGGGAATCCATTGCCTCTTTAATCATCAACTTGTCAGCAAAATTATTTGAAATATCATCTAAATAGAAGTTTGTAAGATTTAAGGATTCTGCTTCTCCCATCATGTTTCAAGACAATGGGATAAGGATGCTTCACGTCATCAGATGTGTCATGTCGCGTTTAGTAATATTTGTTCATGCTTCTTACATAGAAGGTCAATATTTACGTTCAAAAACGTTCTTGTACAGATGACAGGAAAGCTACTTTTTTTTTTTTTTATTGTTGCTACAAATCTAAAGAAATCGTTTACAAGGGAGCAAGCAATGAGAGGAGCACATTTCCTGGTCAGTAGCAGCTGGCTTATGCCAACTATTGAGATTTTTGACTCACAGAGGCAGTAAAAATCCCTACGGAACACTTTCTTCTACATCCTTCTGCTTTGATTAAGTGCAGGGGAAGGGATAAAAAAAAAAAAAAAAAGGCGTTTAGACCTTTTGTTTTTAGCCCAGGCTCCCAAGAGCTGGTGTATACATGAGCCACTCAACACACACCTGCCACAATGGGAAATCACCTCCGAGTCCAACTTTCTCATGGTAAAAGGAAACAAACATCAGAAGAGCTTGATTTTGTATACAACATTGATAAAGCCATTCTCCCTGCAATTAAAACTAAAGGTATTCAATTCAGTAAAATGACACTGCATTCCCCATGACTTGTTTGATTGCATTTTGAGTCTGGTTGAAGAGTCACATTCAGGAGCTGCATAAGGATGCATTTCATTTGGAAAGATAACCAAATTCAGACAATGGGACTGTTGAGTTTTTCTAATCATTCAGAGGAAATATTTAAACAAGATTTTTATTGACATAATCTGTCTGAGCACTAGACATTTGAGAGCACAAACTACTTCAGGCTGAGCTGCAGTGTAAAACCTGCAGGATGACGTCTATCTTGCAGTAAGATGATCTTTGTCCTACTCGAGGCTAAACACCAAGTAAATCACCCCATCCTTCCTTCAGGGGCTACCTACAGGCAAAAAAAGGCTGTAGCTAGTGCACCCCAAAGTACTAGTCCTACAGTTTGCATTCTGCCAGCAAGGGACCCTACGCTTGCTGTGGGATGTCTTTCTGGTATCCAAATAGGAGAGAAGATCCAGGCTGATGCTGGGCAGTGGGGCTCCCATGGGACCCCTTTGACCAGCAGTAACCTACTCTGCTCAGGGTGCCGCTGTCCAAAGCCCATTGGCATGAGGCAAAAAGGATCATGTAGCAGAAGACGTAGAGCTGCACCCCAGAGGAGCCACTGCCTGACTCGGAGGCCAAGATGCCCAAGAGGTCTGAGCTTTAGCTCTTCACAAGTCTATGCCCTGATGGTTTAGTGGCTTATGATAGACCACTTGTGCAAAATCAACAGCCATATAACTCAGTATGTGCGGATTTTTTGGTTTGCAACCAAAGGCTTCCTCATTAGAGCATAGCTTGTCTTGCCTGCCCAGCACAAAAGATGACTTTGACATATTTATCCAAACAAATTCTAGTTATTCTCAACAGATCTTTTCTTGTTCTCAACTGATCTTTTCATACCAAAGTCCAGTTCTTGCCAAGGACACAGATTTTTTTTCTGACTCCATTTGCCTTAACTGGGGCTCTCTGACAACTCCCACTAGTTCCTCTGACACTGAACGTTTCCCTCCATAGCATGTTTTTCTTCTGTAAGGCATAGTCAGATGCTGGCACACTACAGGCCAGTCTCTCAGGACACTCACTTATTGACACATCACATGTTAGCAAGCATGACAGCAGCAAGGAAATATTTTTTAGCTGAAGTCTTGCCAGTTGTGCAACACAGGAGAGATCTGTCTCACATGATGGCTGCCTCTGGTCTATTATTTCAGTGTCTCACATTTATTTTCCATGGAAAGCCAGAAGCAAAGTATTCACCCACCCTCTTCTGCAGCTCCAGAAGGAGAAACTGGGGTAAAAGCTGCAGGGCTGGAGCTGCTCTCAGGGGTCTCCCACAGTTCAACCCCATAGATAAGGGGAGGAACGAAGGGAAGAGGTTGATTGTGCAAAATTAATTGCCCAGGACAGCTGAAGGAGAAGCGACATGCTGCTCAAAGCAGAGGCGAGTTTCAGGTTTCTAATACATGTTTAGGGTATTCCCCTTACCACAACTCCATCTCCAGCCTTTTCAATTACCTCAACTTCCATTTCCTTCCTCTATTTCTCTGGCTCCTCGGTAGATAAGATCTGTACAACTGACATTTTTCTCAGTCCAGAATAATCAAAATGACCCATCCCAGCGCAGAAAAGTTACGTCCTCCAGAACTTTCTACCTCAAGTTACCACACAATTTTTGTGTATTATTTTAAAGTTTGTTACGTTTGTGACCATCGTACCAAATATTTTGGAAGAAGGAGCGGAGAGCATGATCCTTTGTTCTAAGAGAAAAGCTCATTAACAACCCTAACGGCACATGCATCAAAGCTTTTTAAATCTGACAAGTCATCATCTAAAAAGCAATCCCCAGTCTGGGCATCTCTCCACCAAACCTCCAGCAGCAATTACAGAACCACATGGCATGAACCACCGCGTGAGAGCGGCGGAGATAGGGCTGCTCCAAGAAGCCCTGGAGAGCGCGCTACACCAGCAGATCTCAGCACATCAGGCAGACAAGAGACATCACGGTGCTTTGGAAAACATGGAAATAGGGAAAACCTGCCTCTGCCTCATTGATGTGCTACAGAGGATCACAGGATTGCATCACATCTGTCACCAATTCCCCTCTGGGAAAACGGATCAATGGCTGAGAACCCTCCCCCCGCACTCAGTGGGATGCTGCTGGGAGCTACAGGTAGCCCTGCTGCACAGATGGTGGGGATTTCCACCCTGCTCCAGTGTTTGTAGAGGAATGAAGGCAGAGGGTTGATTAGCATCGATAATACACAGCTGTGGCCTTGCCGCGAAGGCAGTGGGTTGACTGACATGGACAATGTGCAGTTGTAGCTCGTTCCTGTTAAGTAGTTAAATAGCACTGAGGAGGAGTAGTGTGGCCTGACCTCTGGAGGAATGAGAAACAGCACAGACAGTAGAATCTGACCAATGGTAAAAAGCCTTGTTGCAGCTTACTAGTTGGTGCTGCAACAGTATTTTAGGTTACAAATCCCTCCCTGCTCCAGCTGAGCCAAAAGACCCCTGAAAATGACACAGGCCAGTGAGGCATAGGCTCCACCACCCTGGGGGACCTGGCATCACCAGCCTAGTGGTTCTCCTTCAGCAGGATCCACTGTTGCAGGGTCATTTAAGCCTGTTGTGATTCATACTGGCCTTCCCACATCTTTGTCTTTTAAGAACTGCTTCAAAGCCAAGACAAGTCACCCCGTGCCCAAGGAGGTGGCAGGAGGGCAAAGTTGCTGGTCCCACTCCTGGGAGTGAAGGACACGTTTCCCCCTCCCAGCCTCACTGCCCTTGTCTGTGTAGGGTAGCTCTGGAGAGCCACCAGAAATGGAGGAGTAACAGGTCTGCAAAGGCCAGACATCAGGGCAAAATTCTGCTTTTCCCTCACCCAAAGAACACCAGGACAGGGAGCACCCCCCAGGTCCCCTCACACCACCACAGTGACCCCAAGGTGTTTGTAAACTCAGAACCAGCCCAGCTGCAGGTCCTTACTCAGATAACACAGCCAGGAGGCTCAGGGGAGGAACTTCCTAATAAAGGAGCCATTAAACTTCCTGATATTTCCCATTTTACTGGGGAATTCTTCCTTCTGGGTCCGTTCCTGCAGATGTGGTTCTGGGCAGGGGAATACACCGAGGATGGCGTGCCCCAGGGCTGTAACATGGGGACACTACAAACATAGACACATTAAATACCAACCAGTCTCTGGATGCTCTGGTTCAGGCCTGTTTGATCTCCAGAACAAAGGAGCCTGTAATGCTTCTGCCTCTGTGCTCAGAGAGGAGCCCGACAGTCACGTGCATATGTGTGACACCAAACTGACCCCAGATCGATTGATATTTCCACAGACATAACCCTGACAAGTTGCTTGATTGCATCAAAGCAACTCCTTACACAGGGCTTGTCGGGGTGCATCCGTGCCAGTGCCTTGTGCACAGCTTCCCGCTGACACCACGGAGGGCAGGGACCAGCAGCAAAACATGGCAGTAACATGGCCAGCAGGTAGGAAAGCCAGAGTGGGACACACCATGCCAAGGTCCTCCAGCACCGGGGATGTCCATCAGTTCCAGATCCAACCAACGTTCTGGTCAATCCCCAACACATACTCTGAACAGATGCAGAGGAACTGGCATTGTGGTGCCCACATAGGTTCCTCTCAGGCAGGTGGAGAAAGCCACCCAACCAAACACATACCAGCACCAAGGCAAACCTGGAAGAGACCAGGTACATTTCTTAAGAGCTCTCTCTTCTGAACTTCCTGGCTTACATTATTATGCAAAGCTCTGCCCTCATGGTTTGTTTTGCTTCAATTTGCCCAGAGGATGAAGAATTTGGAAAGAGATGCCTCAGATGAGATCATTCTACCCCCTCCCTGTCTTCTTGCATGACAATAGAATTCATTAATAAAAGTCACAAGGTTAAAAATTGTTCCAAGAAGCCCAGGGAAAGGGAAACCGCTTTTTCCTTGCCCAGCTGATTCCCCATCTTTGTGATCCCACACTGCACAAGGTCCACAAGAGACCTACGTAGAAAGCAAAGCTCAGATCCTTTAAAACAAGCTGCCTAAGAAGCTGGTGAGCCTACACAAAGTCAAAGTAATGCTTTTTGGAAGTGCCGAGTTCATTCCCATTGATCACAAGCAGGTTAGTGAGGCAGCCGCAGCACTCACATAGGAAGTTAACAGCCGAGCCCCACTGTCAGCCTCTTCTTTGGAAAAAATCTTATTACAGGCAGGAAGCAAGAACAGGAAGCAGGAAGCAGGAAGCAAGAGAAAGACAGTGAGATTTAACAAGTTTGGATACTTACTGGTAATGACACCTACTGCATTGTCAACTGCTGCTCCATTGCGCACGGCCAGCTCGGGTTGTAACAGCCGATTTACCCACGGGGGAGGTTGGGCACTGTAACCCTGCATCAAGACATTGGAAGCACATGCAATAATTCAGGGACCAGAAAAACCATGGCACATATTTTACAACCTTGACCCAGAGATGGGGGAGCACTTACAGGAGGAAATATTGGTGCTGTTACTACTAGCAATAGCAGCTTTGATAAAGCCACAAAAAGCAATTCCCGTTTGAGTTGAAAAATAATGAATTAAATCATTTACAGGATGTCTGCAGAATAGAGAGAAAGCAAGTACCTGTTTAAAACCCTGTCAACTGTAACTGCTCTTTCAGCCCGGCTGCAAGAGTTCAGATAACTCAGCACTTAATTTTTGGAACATCTGTCCAACCCAGAGTGAGATGAGTCACTGCACACACCACCAGGTGCCACTTCCCGAAAAAGCACTTGTGGATGTTCCTGAACAAGGCTCTGCTGAGGCCCCAAACCTTCGTCTTCACTGTGCTTGTAGTCATGTGAACTGAAGCAGTGAAGATTTCTTCTTACTAACCATCTCCCAGGGCAGAACAGTGACAAAAGATGAGTGTGCTGGGGTGGATGTGAAAATCAGCAGATTCTCCTTTCCACACTGCTTGTCCCCCACTAGCCCGAGAGCTCACCTTTAAATGAAACTTTAATACAGCCAAATGTAAATGCATTCAACAACTGAAACCAGTGAAACAACTAAACCACCTGTAAGACCAACAAGGCTTTGTACTGAAGCAACCCCTGGAGCCTGCAGCAGCCTTCAGTCAGGTGCACATTATTTAATTGGTTTGAGGGGATTTTCTGGACTGCTAATCACCATGAGGTAGCTAAAAACCTGTGCAGCATGTTGAGTGCTACAGCACATTAGAGATGTTGAACCCCTGAGAGCTCCTTGAATAACAATGGTTGTTCCCCTTGTTTTGAGTGTGCAGCACCCAGAGAGGGGGTATCTACAGGTGGGTGAGCCAGAGCGCTCGTAGGGTGAGTGCCCACCAAAAGTGTGCTGAGGAGTTAAAGTGAAATATTCGTAGACGTTATGGAAAACATCCACAGTTCATGAAAACAGAGATTTTAAAAAGCCACGAATTTTGGAAGGGACAGAAGTTCTTATTCTTACAAACAGAGGCTGTCTTACTAAAAAGGAAAAAAAAAAAAAGGAAAAACAGAGACAAATTTGAAGTTATTAACTACCTGCTAAATAGTTTGTGGTTTCCAAGAGTCTCATGATTTCATGAATCTTTTCATATTTGTCGGGAACCAGCTACAATATTTTATAAAGCCCAGCCATGCTTTCACCCCTGTGCATATCGTGGGGTGAGACAACTTCATTTAAAAAAACAAAACGTCAGCAACTCATTCTGACATTCTTTTTGATAAGTTTTCCAACCGAGCAATTTTTGCTCAAGAAGCACACCAAGCAGATGACAGCGCATGCAGAGATGCCAATTGACACATGTCTTTAAATGAAGTGCCTTCATATTCCTGCCACCTTCCAGGAGTCTGGCATTACATTTACCTGGTTTGATTTCCACCCCCTCACCCCCCACTCCCAAAGCCTTTTCCGAGTGATTCACTCTCAGATGCTCTCCTCAGGAAGTCTCAGTCACAGCAAGTCCCACGTGGCTGCAGAGGAAGGATTATCTCATTTCATCTTGCTACTAGGGCCACCTTAGTGGGATCCTGGTCACAGCCAGGGACCCAGTATCATCCTGTAACACATTTATCGCCAAGCCATAAACCATCACAAGCAGTACACATATGACTCAAGGCAAGGCAAAATTCCCATTTAATTCCAAAGCAGATGCTCAGTCCAGAGACTACATCCATTTCAGTCCCCACTGGGCATATCAAAGTCTTAGCTATGCAATGCATTGTGGCATCCCCCCAAAACTGTGCTGCTTTAGAGACAGCAAGGCGTCACAGAGCTGTTGTGTACCTGCTGGATCAGTGTTAACGGGTAGGATTGTGGTGACCAGGAGAAGAGGGGTTAAGAGTTGTAATCTTTGCTGGATGCTACAGAACTTCTCTCCCCTGGAAAGGCATCATCAAAACAGCTTCATCTGCTTAAAGACTTTCCTGCAACATGATCCTAAACACACAAATACTTCATCTCGTGGCTTTCTGCTGCAAAACCCAGTTTCCACAAATTTCCAGCTAACCGGACTGCAAACAAGCTATTCAAAAATTCCAGCTACAGCACTTTTTTTGTGTTTAACTTTCATTTTTATCCCAGTGTCAATACAGCAAAACCTCAGCAGCACAGATTCATCAGGCTTCTCGCAGTACCTCTGATGTTTGTTTAAAGCACCTCATCTAGCAGATGTATCTAGCATCAGTACCAGGAACTAACAGCAGTCACAGAGCACACAGCTCTGCTCCTGCTCCACTTTGATCATTCTACAGTGAGTATGAGAAGGCCAAGGGGAGAACCAGATCATTTTATCACTCCACTGGCTACAGCAGAGGTTCACGGTAATGCAGTCACTCCTTTGGCAGCTCAAGAGTCAGGAGGAATATTTCCACAGGAAACAGCAATTTAAAACAGTAGCATACTTCCAAAATCAGCAGGCTTCAGGGGGGGAGCTTCTACCACTGCCGAGCACCATCACCACCCTGCTTCTGCAAGGGCTCTGCTCTTCAGCGAGGGCAATGGGGACATCTGGTCGCAGGCCTCACCTCCACCTCCAACACCCACCTTCTTGCAAAGGACAGGCCAAAGCAACCTTCCAGCTCAGGTGCAGTTTGCCTTGTGCCTCTTGTTCCCCTTGTCCCTACCCAGTGACCTGTGGAGAGGACAGAGCAAGCAGGTGAGAGAGACTGCAACTCTGGCCATAGGGAAGACCCCATAACCCCTTCCAAACACCATCGTTCCAAAAGCAGAAAGACTTGCTGGTACGACAGCTTTGAGCTGTTATCTTCAAACCAGCAGGCTTTTGGCTCAGTAGAGCTTCACTCACCATGGTTCAGGAGGAACAGACCCATAAACCCACACTCGATGAGGAGCACACCAACATGTGTGAAACTGCAGCCCATAACAGCTTGAGTCTCAGTCCACATCACCCCAGTGTTCAGATACCCTGGGTCTCCCTCCAGCTCCACAGCTCACTCCCAATCCAAGATTTCTTCCCAATGCACAAGCCCACCGCAGGCAGCAAGTCAACGACAGAGCCAAAAACCCTGCCAAAGCGCATCAAGCCCCAAGTGCTTCGGTCACCAGCTGTGGTGGTGAAGCTTCTTCCACTGACCAACAGCGTTGCCTGCACATTTAAATGCCATAGAAAACGGTCAAATGAAAAATGTTCTGGCATCCTCCAAATCTATTCTGTTCAAAAGAAACAAAACTCTACTTGCTTTCCAGGGAAAACAGGACCTGAAATCAGAAGCAGCCGTTAGAGGAAATATGAGTCACATTGTTATAACCAGCTTCAGTTTTATCTGCACTTCCCCAGCCTGAGCAGTCACACTTTGAAGTGGAGAACTCCCTTTTTGGTGGTTAGATTATCACTGAGGAGAAAACTTTGTGCATTTGTTTTGTTGCCTTGTACTTTCTACAGGTGTATCACACTAGCTTTAAAGGTAAACACTTCCCAAGACAGGCTGAATGGGATTCTGTCTTTGCTGCCTTAAAACTTGAGCTGTTTTCCTCACTTCCCCTGCTTCCCTCAAAGACTGACGTTTTGGCAGTCACAGGTAGAAAATCCACTGTCTGAGAGCATGGACGTAACATAAAACTAATGCTTGTCTCAGTAAAACAGCTGCCTGTCTCAGCCAGGGATGATGCCACTCATTTCTGCGGTAGCACTGCTGGCAGTTGGGACCGCAGAGCCTTTCCAGCAAAGCTCCCTGTGAGCATCTCCAGCTTGTGGTGGAGCTGGGCTTGACTGCAAGGATCCTGGCTGGAGGCTTCAGAGAGGTGTCTTGACCTTGGCAGCATTTATTGCAGCCCCTGCTCCCTTTCATCAGCAAAACACAGGATAACGTGTGTGTTGACATATAGAACTCCCAACTACCATAAGGATAGCTCACACTAGTTATTAGATGAGGTCATTGGAGGTAAGGATTCTGCAGCCCCTGAGCAAACTCCTGCTTGGGCTAAGCCCAGCACTGACCCGCAGAGGCTGCCTGCGAGCCAAGACACAACGCTGGCACACACCTACAAGGATCTGGCAGAGGCCAGGCCATCCTGTGGAGCCTTTAGGAAAAAGCCCACGGGGGGGTGAAACAGTGGCCGCCCCCACCAAGCAAACTGGTTCAGAGGACTGCTACAGCACAAACCCCATGCTGCACAGCGGCTTCTGTAAATACATCAACCTCAGTCCCCAGAACAGCTCAGGCTTGATCCCTACAGCCTCCTCTGAGCTGCTGCTCTGCTAGGCGAAAGTCCCCAGGGACCTTTAAACTGTCACCTACTCACTCGTTTATGAACACAGTCTTTCAGTTTAAGCAGCTTTTTCCTTACTGCACCTTCACCCCCGCCCCAAGACATGCACCAACAGCTCCCAGCCCCTGCTCTGCAAGGCAGAAGCAGCTCAGCAAAGGTCCCCTGATCCCCCTGGGGGGCTGGCCACAGCTCACCCTTCCCGCCTGCTCACATGCCAGACTTGTGCTCTAAATAAGTCAGCTCTTGCTCCCAAAAACATTTAAGATCCAGCTGCAGCCAAATCCCTAGCATAATATTCAAAATCTTTATCTTCTAAAAAAAAAAACCCAAAAAACCAAAACCCAAAACACCAAAAACACCCTCCCTTCAAGAGCTTGCCCCAGAAGAGGCAGAACAGGGAATACCTCCAGGTCCTCCACCCTGAGAAGGTTTCAGTATGAGGCAGTTCAGGGTTCAGAGATTTCTATTTCCCATCATGATTCTGCAGTCAGGAGTGACAAGGGCTGGCTTTGCAGTAATCCCCCTCTCGTGTCTGTGCATCTAAATGAACTATGAAATTGGAGAGCAGGGAGTCCAAGCATCCTCACCTGTGCCTGGCTCCTGAGGCAGCCCTGCATCCATCTCAGCAGCAGGAACAGCTGCCCTGCATGATGCTGAACCTCTTGCCAGCTACTGCTCACTCTGCCAGCCCAAGTGTCATGACAAACCCAGTGGATGGGAAAAGAAAAAATGAAATCAAGGCAAAATGCACCCTCCTCTTCCTCTTCCCTGACCATCACTATTAGAGCAACAAACTCAAACCCCAACAGCTGGTACGTCTGTAAGGAACACGTAAGGAGAGGTGGAGCGGTGCCCTTGCAATCTCATGTGGCCTTTCTGGAGAGGACAAAGATGTACCATATGAGATGTGCTGCGATGTGCTTGTGGTCAGGACTGGTGCGAATTAATATGGATCTGGTTTTGAAAGATCTTCAAGAGACATCATGGAATTTGATTTCTGAACTGCTTGCTGCAAGGCAAAGATGATGCACATCACTTAGTGGCATACAGTGGACTGTCCTCCGATACTGCCATCTGCACTGACACCCAAGAAAATCCTTTGAGAAGGAATCTTTGAGAAGATCCCAGAGCTGCTACCGAGGAAGCTGGCAGCAATTAGCCTGGCCTGCATGATCACAGCCCCTCAAATCTCCTTCCTCAGCCCCTGCGTAAGCACTGCCACACGTTCAGAAGGAAAATACAGACTGCTTCAACCTCAGAGTGTGAGCACAGGCTCGGCGCTGGCTGCCAGGAGCAGGGGGTTGGGAAGATTTCACTGCCCCAAGCAGCTGCAGTTTTCAGAACATCAACACAAAGCAGACAGGCGGTACATTTGGGTGATCTGAGCAACCCCAGGAGCTTAAAACCTTTGCCAGGCAACTATTCTTCATAAATTGCACTCTGAGCAACAGCAGAGTCCAACAGACATTAACGCCCTAAAACTAGAAATACAGGGGAAAATTTTGTTAATTTCATTTTCTTCCTTCTTTCTTTGCTGGTAGGAGATTGCACACTTTTGTAATCTCCCCACATCCCCTTGGATGCGAGTCAGTGCAAAGGTGTCGTTCCTGCAGCAGCCAGCCAAAACCTCTCTGGACGACGTCTCATCTCTGCTTCAAAGAGGAAAGGAGCTGGGTAGAGCCCACCCAGCTGCCATCAAAAAGCCATCCCGACAGATACACAGAGCAGGCTGGAGCCTCTGACCTGGGCAGGAGCACCTGGATTCAGGGAGCTGTTACCAGGAGCGAGGCCCTTGCAGCTTTCTGTGTGATGCCTTGGGGAACTGGATGCCTGTAAGAGTCGGTCTAAAGAGAACAATATTGTCTCAACATTGCCAACACAGACCTGGAGGTGGAATGTGGTCCTCATGGACACCAAGACACAAAGACCCTGGGAAGGAGAACTGCACAGTACGAGGAGTACTGTGCCGCTCCCTGCCACCTGGGATTGAAGGGAACAACTACAATAAGGCCACATAACTCAGAAGATGGATCACAACCGTGGTCATAACAACGAACCAGAAAACAATACAAAAACACACCTCCTGTCTGAAGCTACCCGCCTCTAAGGAAAACCGCGCCTCAGGCACTCTTCTCTGGACATGCATGATAACCTGGCTGGAGAAGGCAAAGGCTGGCAACAATCCGTGGACCAGAGGAGGAGCAGGGCCTGTTGCTTGGCATAAAAAGATGCCTTCTTAGCAACTGAACTTTGGAGATCTTCCCCACCAAGGATCACGACGATCAGAAGGACCGGTGGGACACTGCCTGGACCTGGGACCATAGGGACGCCTTGGACCCGTGGTGGTAGCTATAATCCTCTTTCCTTTCCTTTTTACTTTACCTTTTATTCACTTTGTCTTTCTACCTATCGCACGCCGCTTTACGGGAAAACAATAAAATTGTGCTGTTTAATTGAAGCATAACCCCTTGGCGTGGTCGCCTTGATTTTTGCGCTTCGAGATGATAGTTAACAAACCATCATGAGTCCACTGCGTGGACTGTGACAGCTCCCCAGAGTCCCTTACCACTACTCCCAGGGCTCTGTAATCCTTGACACTCCTCACACTGCTCCTGGCTGTATCACTAGTGCCCACTTGAATACGTGCTTATATATTGTCTTGAATTGGAGTCTTCTCATTTGTAAGATTTCAAAATATTACTAAGTAAATGCCATTCAGTCGAAGGGGAAACTGAAACAGAGATCACAACTTGTCTTTTTTCAAAGCAATATAAGGCCAGTCCACAGCAACCAGTAACATCTGTACCTCGTTTGACAAGGCCTTGCTGAAACATGAATTTGTGCATATCCTTTAACATCGTTGCCGAGTGTTTTATTCCTCCCTGGGCAGTAACTGTACTTGAGATGTGGCCTCTTTGCTGGGGACTTAGGCCATGGTAGTCTAATTATGGTTTATCTTAGAAGTACTTCTCCTCCCCCCGGTCCCTGGGCTTTCTTTTGCCTTTAGTTTTAAAGCCTGTCTTAACTGTTAGCCTTTAAACCTGAAAAAAGAATAGTTTTTTTCAGCTGATGTTGTTTTTCTTCCTCCAAACCTAGTTTTAACTACTCCCCAGACAAGCCTGGTTGCCGTCAGGTGTGCTTCTAAGAAAACTGGAGGCAGCTACAAAAATGTAGGTGGCCGCAGCCCTGGCAAGCGCTATGGATTTAAAAAAGTAGATGGTAGGTCTGAGCGTCTGCTGAGTCTTATTTGCACTTCATTGGGTTCTTCGCAGCTTCTCCCCTGGTGCTGGTGTCAGTTGTTATTTCAGGAGGAGGTGGCCAGGGCAGCTTCCAAGAGAAAGGAAAGGGAAGCTTCAGTGAAACCTGGTGATGAAGGGTAGCCACCGGCAGGAGGGCAGGGTGAGCAGCCTCCCTCCCAGATGGGCCTGCGAGCGGCCAGCTGAACTTGCCTGCAGAAAACCTCCTTTGGTTCTGACTTTGCCTCTCTGGAGCGCCTGGGAGGAGGGCACACTGTGGGACACCTACTTTCCCCCCACACTGCGGTGAAAAGCTGGGCATTTTAGATGTTTACAAAGGGGAGAATTATGAGGCTGAGCAGAAGCCAAAGTACAGATTCTTGCAGCCAAGTGCTTAATAATTATTAGCTTTGCTGATGAAAACATCAATGGGAAAGGTAATAAAACAAATGCCTTCAGCAACCAGAAAATGCCTTGTCCCCTAGAAGTAATCTTTTCAAAGCCTAGGATTGCTTTTTGCCATGGTCTATCAATTGCCTTTCATTTCCCCCTAAGAGCATTTTTGTTTATATGCTTTTAGCAATTGAAGTAATTATTTCTTAGAAAATTCCCACAGAAAGCTGGGCTTTGGAACCGTTTGTGTTCTGCCAGGGCTTCAGGGAGCTCCATTGCTCTGCAGTCTGACTCTGTCACTCTGTTGCAGGTGAATTTGTGCATGCGGGCAACATTCTGGCTACGCAGCGGTTGATGCGCTGGCATCCAGGGGCTCATGTAAGTGGTTTTGTATCTCTTCATTTGTTCTCAGAAACAGCAGCCCACAACAGAGTGCTGTCTTCAGTGCCTCCTCTCTTTCAAGCTTGTTCTTAATGCTCTTCCTTATATTCTATATCAACCTGAAGCTGGGTTTCATTGCCTGGTATTTCTTAGTCACAGAGCCCGCTCACACCTGTGCCCATGTGACTCAGGAAAGGTCTGAAAGTTCTGGAAATCCCAGAACGCTTCTGTAACCTAACTGTGTGCTTGTGCTTCAGGGTGGAATCGGTATCTCCTCCCTTGTAATGAGCACTTTTGCATATGGATTGCTGGAAGCAAATAGCGTGGTTTTATTTTGAAATACAAAGCAACAGATGCTGTCGAAGGCAGGATATCCAGCAAGGCAGACCAATGATCAGATCTTCTTTAGAGGTGGACCTCCAGCCTTCCCTTTCTAACAGTCCTCATCCTCTTCCAGGTGGGGATGGGCCGTAACAAGACTCTGTATGCCCTGGAGGATGGGATTGTGAGATACACCAAAGAGGTCTACGTACCTCTGCCCCGCAGCAGTGAGAGCAGGGAAGCGATCTGTTGTCTACCCAAAGGAGCGGTTCTTTATAAAGCCTTTATCAATGTTATCCCTGTCACAGAAGTAGGAAGCTTTAAACTCGTCACCATGCTCTGAGCTTCCTGCCTCACGTAGGGAGGGATGGGAAGGAGCGACTGGGACAGACCACCACAGCTGGACTGGCATGAGAGGACAATAATATTCTAGCTCCGAAGATACCAGTGTAGGACTTCCTTTTCTTGCTCCTAAAGCATGTGTGGTCAGTGTTCAGGCACTGGGATCACTCTGGCTGAGCAGACCTTCACCTTGGCTTTGTCCCCTTTGTCAAAGCAAGCAGCTGGTCTGTCTCCTTTGGTCACAGCACGTTTGCCAGAGAAGAGCGAACAGGCACCCCTGGTTGCTCCGCTCAGAGCTAGAGAGCTGGCGTTGGCTCCATGCTTGTCCTTGTGCTGCAGGAGGGACGGCACCGCTGCCTGGGGTCTGACTTGCCTGTGTCTCGGCTGAGTGTGAATCTGGGTGAAGGTCTGACATTTGGCCGTTCCCTGCAGACCAGAACGATGCCACAGGCACTTCTGTCCCTGACACCATGGGTGGAAGCAGCGTGCTGAGGCCGAGGCCTCACACGGCTGTGTTTCACTGAGTTTGGTAGCTGAGAGGGGCCTGGAATGGGTCTGACACGCCACATCTGTCCAGGGTCTCTGAGCTCATTACTGTTCCTGAGAAAGCTGGAGGGTGTCTCAAAGCATGCTCATAGGGAGGCGGCGTCTATTGAGGAGAGAGGAAGAACATCACAGTGGATCAGCAATAACCAGGAGATTATCCCACCTCTTCTTACAGAGCGGGTGACAAGGCTCACAACTGCCACCAGCCTGAACCGAAATTCCTGCAGCCCTCAGAGCAGCAGGCTGCTGGCTAGATGAGGTGAGTGCTTACACTGCTTTTGCAACACAGCAGGGCAAAAAGCCACTGGAGAGGCACATTCCCCCCGCTGCCCCCTCACACTCTCTGTGCTGGGTTCCTGCTCTTCCCTGTTCCCCTTCAAGGACTTGCTGCTAGTCACAAGGCCAGAAAAGCCCTGATTTCTGTTACGAGAGGACTGCTGCTTGCCTGCCTTTGACCAAGGATCGATTACTGGGGTGTATACAAGCACCTACAAACCTGGCTTTCTACCCAGGTTTTGACAGAGTCTCACTGCACAGCAGCAGGTGAGCCTCTGGGCTGTTGCTAGCCCAGCTCTGCCAAAATAAACTAACTTTCTCCCCGGTAATGAGTGACAGGAGTGGCACAGGGATATTGTGGAAGAGCCCCTGCTGTAGTTCATCCACTGCTCATCTTTGGGGCCTTACTCTCCTGTGCCCTCAGTGCTCTGGTTTCAGGGCAGGTATCGTTAGTTACAGCTCCAAACACCGAGCAGCAAGTGCTGACTATGCCAGATGTTATGGTACAACTTCAAGAGCTCCAGATCCAGGTAAATCAGTGCACCTTTAGTGCTGTGCTCAGGGTTTCAAATGTCTCTGTTTTGCTTTAGTCAGTAAGGGCTCTTTGTTCGACAGGAGGCTCTTGGGACGCTGCCGCAGGACTGGCTTGGCAGATGCACTCGCTTGTCTCTGTTCTATTGCAGGAGTGCAAATCCGAAATGTCATAACAGGCAAAGCCTCCTGCTTATAACTAAGCCATAAACACTTACTGAGGAGCATCCTGGAGGTGTCATGCAGGGAGAAGGGACCAAAAAACTATGGAAGCCATACAGATCTAAGAAGAACATTCCCAGCTTGGGCTTGCACCGCGCGGATGATCCAAAGGGCCTGCCCTTTCAGCAGCAGCTCTGCCCTGCCTCGCGGCCTTAGACTTCTAATAAGCGCTGCTGGTGTGCCCTTTTCCCCTTAATTTGTGTTCCTGGTGAACTGCTGAGCTACAAGAAAGTTCAGCTGTTCCTAAGGAGAACGTACCTCCACTCATTTCTTTTTAAGTGTACTGACCTATATGTGCAAAACCAGGTCTTGTGTTCCACAAAGGTGCTTTACACCTTCTTCTGTGCTGACCGTGAAACTAAATTTGAAACTTTTCATCCTAAACAGATGCTGCACATCTACTTACTGAACAGTTAAGTGATGAAAATTCATGACAAAAGACAGCTGCAGCACAGGCTGAAGTATCTCACCCGAACAGCTTGTTTCTGAATGTAGACTATTAAAAAGATACTTGATTTATTCCTCACGTTCTCTGTCCTGTAAACGCTTTCATTACAGATCCCGCCTCCAGTTCTCGTCCTGCTCAGCCACCCCGGCACAAGCACTCCTGGTCGCGGTCGGCGCTGAGAGTCCTGCTTTTCGTGCTGTTCTGCATCCTCTGTACTTTGGCCGCCTGCAAGCTGACAGAGCTGCAACGTCAACCCCTGTGCATCAGCATGAACACTCGCTACGAGGATGTGGTAGCCGCTCTTCAAAACCATAAAACCCTGCAAAATATGCTACAACAGAACTCACAGCAGTGATTGTCCTGGACAGGCACTTACTTCATCAGCATCTCCTTCCACCATCTGCACAGGCAGAATTCCTATGGAATTGCGTTCTGATGAAACTGCTTTTAATCAGTCAGCATTGGTTTGTTGCTCCACTCCACCCAGAGCAGAGGTATTGTTCAGATCATCTTTGCCATGCATGTTTCGCAGTTGGCCTGTAACTCCCATGATTTGCCCACGTTAACCGAAACTTGTTAACACTTCTTACTTCCATGGGATGTTTACCTAGATGGTGAGACACAGAAAGCTACCGATCTGTATGAGTGGAAAAAACCAGGCCTTGCGTTATCTGGGTGCCTATAGCTCTATCCTGGAGGTAGGAGGGTTTTAATACATATCCATTCCTTGCTCTCATTTCTCTTTGTGCTAAAATTGGTGATACAGCTGTACGGGAGTAATATATTAAGGCCTACTCCAGGACCAATTACAAGTGTGCAGGGTGGCTGCACATCCATATGTTGCAGTGCAGAAGCTGATGCACTGTTGAAAGGAGCTGAATTTTCAATACAACAGTTTTCACAGCAGTTTGTCTGAACTGGATGTTTATGTTGCTAACGCATTTTCACTCGGGTATTTCAGAAACTGTCAAAAATTATTTCAGAGTACGTGAAGTGGAGTTAGAAATCATTATTTTAACCAGCTAGTGCTGACAAAGCAGCTGCAGCCGCGGCAGGCAGCACTGGGTGGCACTGTGGCAGCAGCACAGGAGCAGACAGGCCAGGGCTTTGCTGGGGGAAGCTGTTGGGAAGGCTGGGGGGTTTGGTGGTTTGCACCTAAAGAAAACTCACCTGCACAAATGAATTTATAGTTCAGAGAAATCCCGAGGTCTGTCATATCCGTAAGAGCTTTGTGAGCACTAAAATGCAGCGTACGCATAATGTGAAGCGGAGGTTTCAGAGAATATCCGTGCGACAGACTCCACTGAGACATCCTTCATTAGTTACCAGAATTGCTGCCTCCCATCTGATACCTGGGATTGTTGCTGCTAAGAGCAGTGCCACAAGGAAACAGCCTGTAGCATTTCATCCCAAGGTCATCAAGGCAGTAAGCTGTCACCTTTTTGTAACCTAATGGTAAAACTGTGATTCCCCAAGTATCACAGAAAAAAGCGACAGCATGAATCAGAGGAGGGAAGGGCTGCCTGCCTCTGGCTTAGCAGCTTGTGTTGTTTTCTGAGCTTCCTTGAAACAGCTTTAGGCTTTGCTTTTGGTATTTAACTCGTCACATTCTTTAAAAGTTCCTTGCTTAACTCTCCAGAAATGCTCAGAAAAATGGCAAACAACATTCAAAGCAATATTTCCTCTCTGCAGACATTCCTGCCAGCATCTGTTGCTTTGCCGTCTTAAGCTTGCAAATGCCAGGCTAATAAGATTTACCAGTTCAGGTCAGAAGCGTGCTACTGGCCAGGCAAGGGCTCCCGCCAAATACCTGCTTTTTTCTTCAGAGGCATCGTGGTTCCAAGGGGTAACTTCCACACACTGGAAGCTTAATTCACTCTGGGCACTCATCTCTGTAAGTGCTGCTGCTGCAGACCTCAACTGCCCTTGTGTGCCTGTCCACAAGTGCTAATGGCTTTGTGGACAGGCAAGCACGTTCCCCAGTCTAAGTAAAAGAAAGCTTTTTCTGCCAACTGTTTAGACCTCATAATTCCAGCACATACAACCAGATTTCAAGACCCTCAATAGATTAAGCCATCTGGAGACTGAATCAAGGCAGTCTAAACTTATATCTGAAAATTGGTCTTACTCGTTCCCATCTGCCACAGTGGAAAACTGAGAGTCTTATTTTGTGAGGTAAAGTTCTTCCACCTCACTCGAGCAGGTGCTGGGGGGCGCAGCACCATGTTGCTTGAGCATTAGAATTTCTCACACTGGAGGGAGAAGGTAACTACTTGCAGTTTAGGCTAGCAGTAGAAAGTATTCAACACATGGCATACCTGTCTATATTCAAGACAACATGTTACAAAGCAAAGTTAATTATTCAAAATTGTTTATGAAATAGAAGGAATTATCAATGCTATAAACAGTGTCCAATTCATGTTCTGATGATGTTCACCACCTTTCTTCTGCAGACTCCAGCCGTTCAACAATTTCATCCAACCTTCTTCTGCTACAATAAAGTCTTGAACTTGGACCTTGAACTTAACGTGGACCTTGAACTTTAAACTTGAACTTGGCACAATAACTTAATTATCTAAGCGTTTCTTCCCAGAACAAAACTGAATACCTAAACCAGTCAAACTGTAACAGCCTCATTCCCTGGGGCTATGGATTGTAATTCAAATAGAGAGAAGGGTTGTAGGAAGTGGTCTGCTGATAGATTTGTCGGGAGAGGTATGGTCTAACTGCCTGGAAGGTCCTGCCAGCACCACTGCACGAAGGGATGTTCACCAGCAGGTTTTCCCGCTCCGTCTCCGAGGTTAATCTGCTGTAGGCCTAAAATCAACAAAAAGGAACAACAGTGTCATCCATTTGGATACATTGCTCAAAAAAAAATAATCAAAGCTAGGCACCTGTGACTGCTCTACCCTTTCACAACATAATTTTTCACCTGGTCCCTCCCTCACCAGGTCTCTTTTGTGAGCTGACAGGCTGATGTGAAACTAGTAGTGCTCCCTCAGGAGCCTGCTCTGTACAGCCAAAAGCAACGGGTGCCAAGGCATCCGTTCCTTTGCTGCCTTACTAAACATCTCCCACAGAATCATCATGTCAAATACCAGTTACATTATTTCTTCCACGCCTTACATTTGTTGGCTGTCTGCGCACAGTACTCTGTATTCCTGAGGCAATCTCACCTGGTACAGAAGCTGTGGAGAAGGGAAGGCAGCTGCAATAGCCTCAGCCATCGCAAAGTTGACCTGCCTAATTTGTTCTAACTGCCTCTTCCAAACTTGCAAGAGACCATTTACAACATGATCCACCTTCGGCCCTCCACAGCACCCCGGACCCGAGTAGAAAGGGAAGTCCGTCTCCTCTTTTGCTCGCCTAGGGAGAACAGAGAATGGGAAAGCAAGTAAGACAATGAGGCTATGAAGAAAACCCTATCCCTGCATCTGTCATTGCATTGGCGTCAAATGATGAAAGTCTGACCCTATTTTCTTTACATGCATTACCAGTTTCCTTGCTTGAGACCCAGATTTCCTCCTGAAAAGGGAAACAATCCTGTACTTGGGAGCCATCCTGACACAAGCCAACATGCACACAAAGTGGTACGTTGACATGAGAGAATTCCCTTTCTGTCAACCAGTTAAAAATTGTTGTCCTGAAGTACAGCCACGTAGCTGCTCTTCCCTCCAGTAACTGTGAAAGTGCAGCCTCTACGAAGACATGGCCAAACCTCATCTGACTGCTCACCTGAATGGTGCTTCAGCTACAGCTTTTGTGAACATGGTGACAAATTCTCCAAGCTCCTCCCAGCTCTCAAACATCTGGATTTGGACTTGTTTGGACACTTGCAGATCCACTAAAGCCTGTAAACCACGAAAGGAACAATTAATCTTGTCACACCAAACAGCACTCTTGTCTGAAACAAAAAAGGGTCACAGCTTCTTGTTACAGGATAAGACCAGCCACTCTCTCCCCATTTTGGGAACAGTTAATTTAAGGGACTGAAGTATTTAGGGGGTGGTGTGCCTCCTGCTGGTTAATACTGGTTTAGTGACATTCCAGCTGCCACAGCTCTTCAGTGGCAAGCTCTCATTTCGTGTAGCCCATTTCTTGGAACAGTGTTCAAAGAAGAGATGATGGCTGCATGCCTGTTTTACAGGTACTTACTTCTTCCACATCCTTTCTGGTTATTCCCGGATTTCTCAGGCTTCCCTGTTCCTCTTCTTGGTTTACACTTGCTGCCGCCTGTGGTGGTTTCTTTTTTGACTGAATTCTGAGAAACCCAAGAAGAGTAAAGTAAGACTGGGAACTCATTCACAGGTATTCCCCAGTGGTCACTGGGGTGACAGGCTGGAGGGGCCTTTACTTGTGTTTCTGTATAATAGGGGAATAGTTCTGTGTGGGATCACCCCTTGGTCTCCAGTCTTTGCTACAAGGAATTAATGTAAACAAATATCCTCGTGGCTTTTTTTTTTTTTTTTCCGTGGGGCATCAAATCCTTGAAGATTTTTCCACTGATTTCCAATGTGACTTAAGTCAAGTTACGAGCTCTCTGTCCCAGTTTGCTCTAGACAGCTGGTTTTGCCCATGTCTGATGCTTTGAGGTTCGTTTTTTCTCTAGCAGACTTCTTTCATGCAGCACAAACTGTAACCCAGGAATCAAGCTGTTGAAGGTTTGTTTTGACAAAAGGGAATTGGACTATAATTTTGTACAATTTGTGTATATGAAACTGTAGTTATCGTTCATCTTTTCCTACTTCCCTGTATTTTTTCAAGTCTCAGAGCCTTTTTTTTACTTACCCATTAAGCTCTTGAAGTTAATGTTTCCTTGTAGAGCAATTATCCTTTTCACAATGGTATTTCTAGCTCTCTGAGTATCTCTGGTAATTTAAGCGCTATTAAATGAATGCAGTGGTTTTATTCAGGTTAAGGCAACATGAATGTGATGATCGCCACTGTTGCATACTAACCTGCTGCTTAGGGGCTCAATAGAGGGAGGCAGAAAAATTGGATTTGCTACTAACTGCATGAAAGGAGGTACTGAAGAGATTTATTTTTTTAAGAAGAGCTAATTATGTCTCAGTCATTTTTAACAGAAGTTCATGAGAGGCTCAGACTTATTGATAAGAAAACCGGTGTTTTCTGTTACTGTCTTTTGTATAAGGAAGGAGTTTGTGGTGTGGATGATATTTATGTTCCAGAGAAAATCAGTGTCTGTAACAACTGATTTTTTTTTTTCTTTCTCCTTGACTTGTCCTGATTGTAACTCAAGAATTTGCAGAAAATGCTTTTATTAGTATGTTCAGAATAGCAATTATATATATATATATATATAATATCATAGAATGGTTTGGGTTGGAAGGGACCCTAAAGATCACCCCGTTCCCCCCCTGCCCTGGGCAAGGACACCTTCCACTAGCCCAGGGTGCTCCAAGCCCCGTCCAGCCTGGCCTTGGGCACTGCCAGGGATGGGGCATCCACAGCTTTTCTGGGCAACCTGTTCCAGTGCCTCACCCCTCTCCTAGTGAAGAATCTCTTTCTAGTATCTAACCTACATCTCCCCTCTTTCAGTTTAAAGCCGTTCCCCCTTGTCCTATCACTACATGCCCTTGTAACAAGTCCCCCGTGAGCTTTCTTGCTGGCCCCTTTAGGCAGTGGAAGGCTGTTCTAAGGTCTCCCCAGATCCGTCTCTTCTCCAGGCTGAACAACGCCACCTCTCTTGGCCTGTCTTCCTAGGAGAGGTGTTCCAGCCCTCTGAGCATCTTTGCGGCCTCCTCTGGACTAGCTCCAACAGGTCCATGCCCTCTCTATGTTGGGGACCCCAGAGCTGAATGCAGTACTGCACAGGGGGGGTCTCACAAGAGCAGAGCAGGGAAGGAGGATCACCTGCTTGCCTTACTGGCCATGCTTCTTTTTATGCAGCCCAGGATTTGGTTGGTTTGCTGGGCTACAAACACACATTGCTGGGTCATGCTGAACTTCTCATCAACCAACACCCTCAAATCTTTTTCAAGACTGCTCTCAATCCGTTCTCTGCCCAGCTTGTAAATGTGCTTGGGATTGCCCCAGCCAACATGCAGGACCTTGCACGTGGCCTTGTTGTGCTTCATGAGGTTTGCAGGGGCCCACCTTTTAAGCCTGCCAAGGTCCCTCTGGATGGCAAGCCTTCCTTTGAGCATGTCAGCTGCACCACAGCTTCGTGTCATCGGCAGGTTTGCTAGGGGTGCACTCAATCCCAGTGCCCATGTTGCCGACACAGACGCTAAACAGCACTGGTCCGAACAGCGACCTCCGCTTGGACATTGAGCTGTTGACTGCAACTCTCGGGTACGACTGTCCAGCCTATTCCTTATCCACCAAGTGGACAACCTGTCAAATCTAAGTCTCTCCCGTTAAGAGACAAAGATGTCATGCGGGACCAGTGTCAAAAGCTTTGCACAAATTCATTAGTAGCTCTTACTTTGTCCACCAGTGCTGTAACCCCTGTCACAGAAGGCCACCACATTTGTCGGGCACGATTTGCCCTGAGTGAATCCATGTGTTCTGTCATCAATCATCATCTTATTTTCCATGTGCCTTAGCACAGTTTCCAGGAGGATCTGCTCCATGATCTTGCCAGGCACAGAGGTGAGGCTGACCAGCCTGTAGTTCCTCAGGGCTTCCTTCTTCCCTCTTTAAAAATGAGGGTTCTCTTCCCCTTTTCCTGTGTAGTGGGAACTTCACTGGACTGCCTCCTCAAGCACGATGGACAGTGGCTTAGCCGCTTCATCCGCCATTTCCCTCTGGACCCATGGATGCATCTCATCAGGTCTCATGGACTTGTGCACCTTCAGATTCCGTAGATGGTCTTGAACCTGATCTTTTACAGTGGGTGGTTCTGTATTCTCCCCGTCCCTGCTTTTGCCTTCTGTGACTTGGGCTGTGGGGCTGCAGCATTTGCCTGTGAAGACTGAGGCAAAAAAGTCATCAAGTACCTCGGCCTTCTCCATGTCCTGGGTAACCAGGTTTCCCATTTCCTTCCAGAGAGGGCCTGCATTTTCCCATCTCCCTTTTGTCACTGATGTACCTATATGTTGGGGTCTGCAGCGGGTCTGCAGACAAGTTAGTTGACTTCAAAGACTTAGCCGTGTACCTTTCAAGACAGCCACAAATTGTCAGGTATGTAAACAGGGTGTGAAGAATCGGAACTTAGAACCGCAGCATACGGGCACCTACAGCAACAGCAAATAGCAAGCAAGAAGGACACAAAAACCTATCAGGATCTAACACCTGCACTTGTCTAAGATATATAAATAGTTTGTATAAACAATAAAGGCCATTTTTGTCCGAACCCAGCCACGCAGACATAGTGTTTCTTTTCAATCCACCTCGACTTGCATCACCACATTTGGTGACCCCGATGTGCCTATATGATCCCAGTAGTAGCGCAGCGAGCGGCTGCAAGATCCCAGGAGAAAGTGACACCGGTAAGGTGAGCCACCAGGGACAACATGGGGAGTAAGTTATCTAAAGAAGATACCATGGTGCTATCAATGTGGAAATTAGTATTAGAGAAGCGTGGAATTACTTTAGGTGGGCTTCAGTTAAAAGATATATTATTGTGGGCCAAAACACATGGAGTGGAAATGTCCCCAGCAACTGCTCTTAGTGTGTGGACCTGGGACAATTTAGGATCAACAGTCAGAAGCTCTGGAAAAAGGGGACAAAGAGGCGTCCGGGTTTTTGCCTACACGGGGACTGCTTAGACATGTTGTAGGGGGCTTCAAGAACCCGCAAGATGCAAATGGGGGCTTGCAAAATCAGCAAAATGCAAATGGGGGCTTGAAAAATCAGCAAACTGCGACTGGGGGCTTGCCAAATCTGCAAAATGCAAGTGGAGACTTGCAGAGTCCACAAGACGTGAGTGGGAGCTTAAAGTCAGCAAAATGGGAGTGGGGGCTTGCAAAGTCCGCAAGATGCAAGTGGGGGCTTAAATATTCAGCAAAATGCGAATGAGGGTACATCCTTCAAACCTCTCCTGTATCCCCCTGAATACAGACAAGAGGATGAGGGGGTGGGGGAGGGGGAGAGTCCATGTCCCTTACCAGGCGCCACTCCCCAATGCCCCGAATCCCCTAAATCTCTCCAGCTGCGTCGACTTATACTTAATACCAATTCCGAGGACGACAAGCAGAAACATCGGTGGACCGATCCCAGCCCCCTTGACTCCCTCCAACATTTGTGCCAGCCCACACACCTTCCCCCCTCGGCTCTGGCCCTGCCTGTGCAGGATGGAAATGCTGAAAACCCGGATTTCGGTCCAGCTATGACAACGTTATCAGTCACAGGCAATGAAGAAGGTGGAGGTGGTAAAAATCCAGTTTCCAGTGGTACAGTAATGACGCGCGACCCTCGGCGATTTTGGCAGGCTATAAGAGATGGGGCATTAAAAGACGGGAACTGGGATTTAGTAGAACAGATAGGCGGACTGCTCCTTGATCTTCCTACGCCTTCCACGAGTGCACCGCATGCATATCCTATTGTATTGGGAGATGCGGCTGCTGGTAATCCTCACGTTCATACACCATTTGCTTGGAAAGTAGTACAGGACTTGCAAAAAACTGTTTCTCAGTACAGGGTGACTGTGTTCTGTCACGCGGAAAAGCTGTCTATAATCTACTGTGTTACAGTGGTTGAAATGTATTTTGCTGTTAAAAAAAAATAATTGTTGAATTGTACGGAACAGACAGTGGGTTGTTTTGACATTGATAATGTGCAGTTTTGGTCTCGCTTTGAATGATGTGCAGCTGAGATCCTGCAGCAAAGAGTTAAATAACTTTAAGGGAGTATGAGTAGAAACTAGGATGAGATAGAAGCATGTGAACAAGTAGTTTTAACCTATCACCTTTTAAATAACAAAGTTTGCATAGCATGTGTATTTTTAGCTGGGGGTACAAATTGGTGTGAGTCTATTAATAAAGTGGCACTAACTTAAAAAAAAAAACCAAACAAAAACAAACAAAAAACTAACCAACCAACCAAAAAACCAAAAAGGGGGAATGAATGGAATGACCCCAGAGGCACGATTACAGAAAGCATGAAGGTGTCAGTACGCATGAAAGACCCTTGTACCGGGCATTGGTCGGCACCACATGAATTGTTAACTTGGGGGAGAGGTTATGCTTATGTTTCTACAGATGAAGGTCCGCGATGGATACCTGCTCGCTGTGTGCAGCCTGAGCTTAGTGTGCTGGATCGTGGGAGCGCTGCTGCTGCCAGTCAACCCAACAAAGATGTGTGGCCTCCTTACTGAACCAGTCCTTGTTTGGCATGCTCTTCCTTGAAACTGACTTGCAAACATTGTTGCAAAAAAGTGAATGTATACAGAGAATGAAAAATCTTACTGAAAGTCTTGATATTTTCAATAATTAAGACCTCTGTATAATGTTAACCCGAAAGAAGTCAATATTGTTTGCACTTTGAATGTCGATAGCTTGTTTGTTAGGCAGTTAAGAATGTGAGTCAAATTTGCCACCGTTATATACAGAACAGAGCAACTATTGGTTTTTGTTGTTGGCTCAAGGACATGGCTCTGAGGATTTTGATGGTATGTGCTGCGTGGATTTTAGGCGCCCCATTGCAGCAACATGTTACCAAAATCTGAGAAAATGTCAGCCTTTTCTGGCATCCATTCCCTCGATTGGCAGTATTGTTTGTTTGCTATTGCCTTGGTTGCCATCATGTTTGCAAGGGCCCTGCAGAACATGGCAAACCTGGTACTAGCTGTTCAAAAACAAAAGGGGGGAATTGTTGGGGTCTGCAAGCGGGTCTGCAGACAAGTTAGTTGACTTCAAAGACTTAGCCGTGTACCTTTCAAGACAGCCACAAATTGTCAGGTATGTAAACAGGGTGTGAAGAATCGGAACTTAGAACCGCAGCATACAGGCGCCTACAGCAACAGCAAATGGCAAGCAAGAAGAAGGACACAAAAACCTATCAGGGTCTAACACCTGCACTTGTCTAAGATATATAAATAGTTTGTATAAACAATAAAGGCCATTTTTGTCCGAACCCAGCCACGCAGACATAGTGTTTCTCTTCATTCCGCCTTGACTTGCACCACCACACCTATAGAAGCTTTTCTTGTTGCCCTTGATACACCTGGCCAAATTTAATTCTGTCGGGGCTTTAGCTTTCCTAATCTGAACCCTGGCTGATGGGGCAATTTCTTTGTATTCTTCCCAGGCTACCTGCGCATGCTTCCACCCTCTGTAGGCTTCCTTTTTATGTTTGTCCAGGAGCTCATTGTTCATCCATGCAGGCCTGCTGGTGGTTTTGCCTGATTTTCTCTTTGCTGGGATGCATTGCTCCTGAGCTTGGAGGAGGTGATCCTTGAATATTAACTAGCTTTCTTGGGCACCTCTTCCCCCCAGGACTTGGTACTCTTCCAAGCAGATCCCTGAAGAGGCCTAAGTCTGCCCTCCTGAAGTCGAGGGTAGCAAGCTGGCTGTGCATCCTCCTTGCTGTCCTAAGGATCTTGAACTCGACCATTTCATGGTCACTGCAGCTTGAGCTTCACATTCGCCACCAGCCCCTCCTTGCTGGTGAGAACAAGGTACAGTATAGCACCTCTCCTCATTGGCTCCTCTGTCACTTGGGGAAGGAAGTTACCATCAACACATTCTGGGAACCTCCATGAGGACTATGCTGAGAAAAGATACACTGTTTGGGAAAAAGGTTTGTTTGTGGTTAGCTTGGCTCTCATAGAAGTAGAAAAAAGCATACAACAACCCATTATATTGAGAGGCCCATTTAAAGTTATAAAACCAGTCACTACTGGGACCCTTCCCCTGACAGGGTGGCCCAGAAAGCCTCAGTACGAAAGTGGTATGCTGAGATTGAACGCTATTGTAACACTTTCTCTGTATCTGAAGGTGCTTTAAAAAAAACTAGCTATAAAAGAAGTTGAGAGCCTGGATGAGGGCCAAGATAAACCTGTCTCAGTCATTCAGGTGGCCCCTCCTTTTCCCTGTGAACAGTCAGTTAGTGCTTGGTTTACTGATGCTTCTGCCAAAAGAGAAGGAAAAGTGTGGAAATACCGAGCAGTAGCGCTCCGTACCTCTTCCAATGAGCAAATTATAACAGAGGGAGAGGGTAGTGCACAAGTTGGTGAATTAATTGCAGTATGAAGCGTTTTTCAACATGAAGCACAAACTACTTCTCCTGTTTACATTTATACTGATTCTTATGCTGGATTTAAGGGATGTACCGAATGGCTTCCTTCCTGGGAGCAAAATGAATGGCAGGTTAATAGGATTCCAGTGTGGCAAAAGGAAAAATGGTGAGACATCTTAAGTATTGCCAGCCAAGGGAACTTTGCTGTAGGTTGGGTAGCTTCCCATCAGATAGATGGGGGGTCAGCGGGAGAATGGAATAACTGGGCTGAAGAGTTAGCAAGGCTAGCTCCTGTACAGAAGGACCAGATTTCAGAAGACTGGGAACACCTGTTAAAATGGTTACATGTAAAATGCAAACACACAGGAGCTAAAGATCGGTACTGTGAAGCCCTTGCCCGAGGCTGGCCCGTCACCAGAGAAATGTGTAAAACCTGTATATCAGCCTGTGAACAATGTCGAAGAAGACTTGAAAGGCACCCTTTAGAGGATGACCCTCTGCATTTGAGGGAGGGTAAAGGCTTGTGGAATGCCTGGCCCCTTTAAGAGATCGGGAGGAAAACATTTTGTGCTGGTGGGAGTGGAAATAACATCAGGACTAGTCCAAGTCGAAGCCTTTAACAGGGCTTTAGAGGGAGAACACTTTGAAAGCACTGCGTGAATGGTTTGGAACTGTTCCAAAGCCACAAGAAATACAATCTGATAGCGGTTCTCGCTTTACCGCCAGAACTGTACAGGATTGGGCACGAAGCAAAGGGGTTAAATGGGTGTTTCATACCCCCTATTATATGCAAGCTAATGGAACTGTAGAAAGGGCCAATGGTCTCTTAAAACGACTTTTGAAACCTCATGAGGGAAATTGGGATGTCCGCTTGTGGGAAGCTGTTAAAGGTGTAAAAGATAGATGGGGGGTAAACAGATGCCCCAAAATAACTGCTTTTTGCCCAACAGCTCCTTCTTTGATTCCTTCATTAAAGGGACCAAATGATTTAAAGAACCTAGCTCACTTCTCAGGACAACCTGTTCTGGTGGCACTTCCTACTGTGGGAAATGTACCACTGGTACTGAAAACCCCATTGAATGCATGTGCTTGAGACGCCTCCGATGCCCTGGGAAAAGAACATAAGATAAATACCTGCTGGATAATCCCATCATTTTAACCCTTTTTGCCTCAGGGAGGCAAGCTCTGTTGTTTTATTTTTACAGGAGAACTCCGAGGGACACTGAGAACATGAACTATGAATAAATAAAAATTCATAGCCCTAAATTTTAAAATGACTAATAGTAAAACTGGACTGTTAGATGCACTTGGTATAATCCAAAATAACCTTTCTTTGGCTCTTAGTTGTATCCAGGCCCAATTATGGATACAATCAGTGGCTGCCTCAATTATTAGAGAAGGTGAAGGAGGCACTTTTCCCACTGAAATTTGGAAAATAGTTGGGACAGTGCCACTGACTTTGAGAGGAAACTCCAATCCTGGTGGAATTTGGTAAACTTTACTTATAACCCCACCACAAACATTGCCACCGCTTTTGTATTGACAATATCCCATGCATCAATAAATGTAACCTACCCCATTATTGCCTTAGGGTTGAATCACAATGGAACCATACTCTATCCTTTTGAGCATAGAGTATGGGCCCAAAAGGGGGATGAGAAATGGCAAACTATAGATTTGGAATCTTGTATCATGCGGGAACAACAAGGATTTGTCTGTGAAGGCAACACAATCAGAGCTCAGGACGTTAGTTTAGACGCTACACAGAAAATCTGTCAAACCTCAAAGGTTCGTCCTGATGATAACCCTGAAACAGTGCTTGTATATATTGGCAAAGGTTGTGCATGTTTGAGAACTGCTTGTAATTCTGTATCTGTAGATAAGGTGATTGTAGATACTAAGAATCATTCAAATTTTTGTGTTTACATCACTGGATGTGACTTGTCCTATTTAGCCCCAGTCATATCTCACCAGCTGTTGAAGTCTAATTATACACTGATTCATGAATTGCAGCCTGTACCCATTGGAAGGAATCTCACCTTGGTAAAACAACTGTTACAGCATCAAGACTTGATCAAGATTCTGGAAAAGGTTAGAGAAAACGGACAGAAAACCTTGATAACTGGCCATCACAATGTGGAAGAAATACACCGTGTCTTGAGAAGAGTGAGAAAAGATGCAGAACATGGATGGTGGAACACACTTTTTGGATGGTCACCGACTGCTACTGGCATCTTGAACAAGTTGTGTCACCCTATTGTTGTCCTTTTGATATTGGTCTTGATCAGTCTTGTTTTGTCAATGATATTGTATGTCTTAAATTGGAGAATGGTAAAGCAATTGACATATCTAACATCTGTAATCAATGCACATATCTTGTTGAATATCCCCTCCAATGTGGACATCCCTAAATCTACTGACACAATGAAAATTGTATAGGACCTAAACAGATTTATGTTTAGTCATTTTTATGAATATCATTTGATTATTGTAAATTGGTTGAGATAAAGATGATTATTTTCCCCTTCTTTTCCTGTCTGTCATTTTCCTTTCCCCTTTTTACTTTCCCTGTCCTCTTTTACCCCTCTTAGAGGATTATATCGCTGCCACATGGTCCTGATAACAATGTTGAGCCACGGGGTGGTGTAAGAGTCGGTCTAAAGAGAACAATATTGTCTCAACATTGCCAACACAGACCTGGAGGTGGAACGTGGTCCTCATGGACACCAAGACACAAAGACCCTGGGAAGGAGAACTGCACAGTACGAGGAGTACTGTGCCGCTCCCTGCCACCTGGGATTGAAGGGAACAACTACAATAAGGCCACATAACAGCTGTCCAGAAGATGGATCACAACCGTGGTCATAACAACGAACCAGAAAACAATACAAAAACACGCCTCCTGTCTGAAGCTACCCGCCTCTAAGGAAAACCGCGCCTCGGGCACTCTTCTCTGGACATGCATGATAACCTGGCTGGAGAAGGCGAAGGCTGGCAACAATCCGTGGACCAGAGGAGGAGCAGGGCCTGTTGCTTGGCATAAAAAGATGCCTTCTTAGCAACTGAACTTTGGAGATCTTCCCCACCAAGGATCACGACGATCAGAAGGACCGGCGGGACGCTGCCTGGACCTGGGACCATAGGGACGCCTTGGACCCGTGAGTGGTAGCTCTACTCCTCTTTCCTTTCCTTTTTACTTTACCTTTTATTCACTTTGTCTTTCTACCTATCGCACGCCGCTTTACGGGAAAACAATAAAATTGTGCTGTTTAATTGAAGCATAACCCCTTGGCGTGGTCGCCTTGATTTTTGCGCTTCGAGATGATAGTTAACAAACCATCATGAGTCCACTGCGTGGACCGTGACAATGCCGTACACACTGAAAATGGGGTATGAGAACCGAGAAACAGAGAATTCCCAACAGGAAAAGGGAGCACCTGCAGGGCTGAATTCAAGACCAGGGGATTGGATAGCTGTCACTGATGCTGTCACCACCACAGGCTACAGCTGTTTGCATCCCATCACGCTGCCCTCCGGTAAAGGTGGCTGCAGCATTTCCAAGGGCACCAGCGGTCCCCTCCCTCCCCATCCCACCCTGCCACGAGGCTGCTAGAGAGTGCACAGAGCTCTGGCGTTTGGGGGCTGCATCCAGCAGGATCGAGATACACAGCCCAGTCCTCAAAATACAAGAAGGTGCAGAAAAGTTGTGCCCCTTGCACAGAGGTTGCTCCATTTGGTCATGAGCAGTCCTGGATGATGATTTCCTCCTACGAAGGTCTGAGCAAGGATCCAGCTGCAGCCCTGTTGCCGGGTAGGAGGATGAGGGGAGCAGGGTAAAAGCATCCCACACAAATTACTCCAGTTCCAGAGCTCACTGCTCTATTCCCTCGCTCCAACAACAGACGGTATCTGCAGCCACAGCCTCCACACCCGTGAAACTAGCTTCCATCAAGCACAACACAGACATTATTACCACAGGTTACTAATGTGGGGTCTCCACAGCACTGATCAGGTGCCAGACAGAAAAGCTGCCCCATGCATTGATGCTCTCCCAGATGTGCCATCCCAGGTATTTCACCTCCCAGCATCCGAACGGGCAGCTCACAGCTCCAACATTTCCAGTACAATCTATCAGTCAGGCTCCAGGCACAAGGGAAAGGGGAAAGCAGTATTTGATAGCATTTGTATTTGGCTCTGTCTCTCACAGAGAGACAATTAAGGCTATTAAATAAACCAATTTATCTTTCTGGGAGCATTCCCCTGGTTAAAGCTAATGCTGAGGAAAAAACATTAGACAGGCCAAAACAATTCATGCTGGGAAGCACGAGGCAGAAGCTCTTGCTGACTGAAATTAAAGCATCGCTGTGCCACACAGGTTAAAAGGAGGAACATGAACTCTCTCATAAATACTGATTTTCTTTACATTAGGGAAAACACTCACACACCCTTGTCAGTTAAAACTGAGCAGGAGAGAGAATAGATAACCAAGATATTTTCTTCCTGGTTTTAATTCCTTTTTGGGGGCTAAGTGATTATTTTCCTCATAAAAGTTAAGACATTTGAAATTACTTTCTACCCCAAACTGAATGGAAAGCTGGACTGCTGAGATCTCTCATGAAGTGGAAAACGAGACGTTAAGGAGTCCTGGATAAAAAAGGCTGAAACTGAAGGTTTCTTTTCAATAGAAAAATAATATTCTGCTAAATCCAAACCCCTTTTGCTTCTGATGAAGCAATAGGAAGAAAAGCTTTAAAAAATTATTGTCCTAATGAATTTTTACCACGGAAAATATCAGTGGAACCATATTTTTCAATTAAAAAAGCCTCTTTACTCTGACATTTCTCATCTGTTTTATAAAGGGGCTTTGGAGAAGGTTGAGATTTTGGAGGAGGAATGTGAATTGATGATTAACCTGGCAGGAGGGCTGCGAACTGTGAATCTTGGAGCTGGAGAGTAGCACTCGAACAGGGCAATTGTGTCATCTTTACATCATTTGTAGGTAGGGAGTGTGGCAAGAAGACTAGTATGAGACACGGGGAGTGCTCTGTTTAAGGGATTTCAGTGTAACTTCAGGAAGGATTTCAGACTGAAGTAACATTGATAGCATGGTTGGTAGCTGTGGGAGAGATGCTTGTCTTTCTGAAGTTAGTCTTACTAGCTACAGTTTTAGCTTATTATCTTTTGGAATTTTTAATCCACCTTTACTAGAAAGAGGGGAAAAAAAAAAAGAAAAAAAAAAAAGAGATATCTTGCATACAGGCTGCTGCAAAACAAAGAGCACTTGTACTACACTCTGACAGCCAAGCACCCATGCGTTTCCCTCATGGACAGTATATTACTTCATACCTATAAATAATGCAACAGAGCTGTCTGGAAAGAACTAGCCCATGGTTATTCTGTTATTTGGTGCACACAGAGCTGAGACCTGGGCTCATTAACCTAGGCAACCCAAGAAGGTTATGCAAAATGTTGGCACAGCCCAGCCACTGCCATGACGTGGCCAAAGGAGAGGTGGCAGGAGGATTTGGGCAGGTTATGTGTCCTGCCGCTGAGAGCTTGGACTGATAACAGTGAGCACTGGAGCAGAGCAAGGCTGAAGTGTGGGTCAAAGGGGCAGGACATCTAATTTATGATGCATGAACTGTTATTGCCAAAGTGCCATGTTGTTCAGCTTGTCTGTTTTTCCCTGCAGGAAGCATGCCCATCACAGCAGCACCACGCAGGCTGCTGAGCAGCCCTGGGGCAGTTCAGGGAGATGTCCACTCTGCTTCAAAGCTATTTTATCGCTCCACACATGTCATGCATAACATCAAATCAAACAGCTCCTCACCCTAAGTGACTGCTCCCAGGGGCTCCTTTCCTTCCAGCCTCCTCTCTCCTGCAGTTTCCTTCTCATTTCCTTGCATAAAGCCTCCAGAACCCTCCCTGCCTGGTGCTCTGTAGCCCCACAAAAATCACTGCAATGCCACACAGAGCACACGAGCCTGCCTGGGGACCAGAAACAGCATAATCGCATCGGTGCAGACCTGCACCCAAATTAGCTAGCTGTAATGAGCTGCACGGTTAATTGGCACCACACAGCACTTATGTGCTTGTCCTGCTTTGGGGATTTGAGCTCAGCGCAGAGCCAGACACACCAATTTGTCCAGAGCTCCCTCCTGCTGCTCACCACAAAGTGGTGCCACACCAGCAGGCAGGGTTGCACCCAACAGACACTTCTGTAGGAAACATGGTGTTTCCCTTCCACCATCAGGAACAGCCTGGGACAGACACACTGTCTGGTCTAACTCATTCAGGTAAATGTCTTTTCTCCTCCCCTTGACCCTCAAGCTAGAAGCACAAGGGGGGTCTATGCACCCATATAACCTTAGTACCAGGCTCCAAGGACCCCACATGCTAAACCTGTGCCTACCCAGCTTATACTCAGCTATGTGAGCAGCACCATTTCAAGGTTTCACCAAGGTCTAGGTGAGCTGTAGTAACCTTTAGAGAAGCCAATAGACATCTGAGCAACTTCCCGGAGTGATCCAAAGAAGAACCTGCCAGATGTTCTCCTTCCCTTCTCCTTCCTCACTACCTTCATAATTTCTCTGCACTCTCATCTTTTACCATGCTCTCCTACAAGCCACTGGGTCCAATTTGCCATCTGCAAAGGCACCAACTTTTTGCTGCTACTGAAGAGGTCTCAGACACAAGGTCAATTAGCTCGGCACAGGATCGGGAACAGCAGCTCTTGGCAAGGTCAAGTCTCAAAGAAGCCCACAAAAAGTAAAGAAACTCCCCAGAGATGCACACAAAGGAGTGGCCTCGGAGGCTCAGATGCTGCCAGTTACTAGATGCCCACCCATACCAGTACATTCAATGTTTGCTCAGCTGGGACACAGGGAGTGTGGATGCAGGCAGAAACAGGCCCATGACAGAGGAGTCTGGCACAATGCAAGGGTTGTGCGAGAAGAGAGATAAACAGGTGAGGTGGGAATCTGGCACAGGAGAGAGGAATTAGCAATACAGATGGAAGCATTTGTGAAATGTTGCCTCCCAGGTGCTGGCACACACCAGCAGAGATCACAGCAGAACTCATCAGATGTCCTGACAAAAAGCTTTGTCAAGAAATGCCAACTAGCAAGAGCTGGGATTTTTTTGGACAACACGTTACCAATTCTGAGAGAGGAGGCTAGGAGCTCTGGTCAGAATGGGAGAATCCTCCTTTCTTCCCCCACGCCTCATCTGGCTGGGACAGAGGGGAGAGTATTAGCTCTCCCTCTCCTTATCAATGAGCTGCAGCTGAGTGAGCTCTTTGGTATCACGGACCTGCAGCAAAAAAGACAGAGCACCAGTAACTTAAACCTGTCCACTCACAGATTGTTGTAAAAAGGAAAACAAGACACCCATCCTCAGCAAAAGTCACAGAAGCCTTCCCCATCTTGGCACCCCCTAGGCATGGGGGAAGCTGAGTCAGCAGAGGTACAGCATCTCCGCAGGTTTGCTGTCAGACCACATGCATGAACAGCATGCCAGCTTTAAATCCCAGTTCTCAGGCACCCCTGACAAAACCAACATCACCTACATTTTGATCTGCTTTATCACAGCCTGAGCCATGACAGCAGAAGATGGAGGGCTGCACTTTTACATGAGATGCATAGAAAGAGCAGCCACAGGATCAATTTTATCTTACCCTAGGGAAGAAGGGAATGAGAAAATAGCGATGAGCAGAAATTAAAAATGCAGAAAATCCAAGGCAGAAGGGTGACTCAAAAGACAAAGGTCTGAAGTGCTTTAGTATTCAGAAGGCTGCACATATCACCGTGTAATCACCTGGAAACACGTGGGGACTGTGCAAGGGAGTGTGGGGGGTGGGGGAGATTTCTTCTTTGTGCAAAACTGCGACCCTGAGAGGAAGCAGAGCCTCCTAGTAGAGGGACAAAGAATAAAAGATTTCCCAGCACAGGGACTTGCTGAAGAGCCAGGCTGGAGCTGGCAACAGACACCTCCCTCCCACCCCGCTGGCTGCTGCTGCTGCTAAACAAGAGAAGGGGCAGGTCTGCCACCCGGGTGGGACACTGGATGCTCTTCGGTCTGAGCAAACATGAAGACCCGTCCTTCACTCAGACTCTGCTTCTGAGGATTCAGAAGGAGTGGAGACCATTTCATCCCATTTCTTTCCACTCAAGGTGCCCTCCAACAACCTCAGGCTGCCTCCCTGCTCCTCCATCACGAAGTAGCCCAGGAGTACACACACAGAGAGTAGGTATAAAGCAAACCAGCTTCTCTAAGGACATCCCAGCTTGTGGAAAAGCAGCTGCCACATAGGTATGGCAGGCCCCTCTCCCTTGCTTGCACATGGGAAGAAAGCAGTGCAATGGTTCTTTTTGCAGTCTGTGGTTTCCCATCCACCAGCCATCACAGCAAGGGCAACCATCCAGTCAGAACAGATGCGTGCAAAAGATGGGCAGTCTCAGGAGGGGTGGGGAAGGAAAGCAAAGCAAAGCAATTCCTTTTACAGGAAAGAATTGAATACTTTGAGACAGCTCATAAAGATCCAAAGGGTTCAGCCACTACAGTTTCAAACTTAAAGGGAAGGGGAGTAGCAGTAGGATAAAGAGTGAAAAACAGATTTGGGACTTAATATTCTCTGGAGCACAAGAAACGTGGAGGGGAACACAGATGTCCTTTAAACATTCCTTACATTGTAACTGCTACATCCATACCTGCACCCCTGCAGCAGGGACAAAGTAGGAGATCAGGTTTTATATTGTTACTGTCTGTACCCCACAAGTAGTTCAAGCATCAATCCCAGCTTTAATTTATTAAAAGGCTTTCCTGCTCCCCTTTGCCCAACTGCCTCTAAGTACAAACACCAAACACTGCAAAACCTTTCATTAGGAATAACAAAACTTCCAGCTTTCACACGCTCATGGTCCTCTTTTGTGACTCCTGCAGCCTCTCAGCCCTCCTGGAGCTACAAGGTTTCCTCAGCTTCTCAAACCACCACCCCCCAGCCTGGGTTTGCCCCGCTAAAACTGGTGCTACTCCTCCATGGTTCAACCCCCTAATTACAGCTGCAGCCCACGTCTCACCACAGCTGACAGGCATTAGCCACTCACGCTCACTGAGCTTAACACAGCCAATTTGCATTAACAGCCCTTGTGGGGATTTATTTTCCAGACTCATGCGTGCAAAATTTACAGAAAATGTTTCTAAGAAGAATCGTAAAGACACAGAAACACTCAAATTCATGACAAGATTTGTAACTGCAGAAAGCAAAGAGCTGCGAAGCAGGCAGCCTGGAGCAGCAAGAGCCTGGGCACAACCAGTCCTAGTAGGAAAAAAAAGAGTTCTGTATAGTAGAAAAAGTATTATTATTATTATTATTATTCCTATTCATTGTTCCTTTTCTTTCTAACACCACCACCCCCCCACCCCCGATAATGGCAGGGGTTATGTATTAGGAGCTGCAGATAGCGAATAATGTTCTCTGGCATATTTAACAGCTCATTTATCCCTTCTGTAAGGACCTGGGGTCAACAGTCCAGACTTGGTATTTTTAAACGAATTTTTAAAAGCACCATTCCCATCTCAAGTATTCTGCAGTCAGTATAATCCACCCTATGTCCTAAAACATAGATTTCTTTTTATGCAGTGAGTTAAGGTCCAGAAAATCAATGAAGTAAAATAAATACGCCAGACTATGCTCTTTCCCTCCTGTGTGAATTTTTTTTCAAGGATTTAGAATTGTATTCACCCGAAAGCGATAAAAAAGCTCAGGGATGAAATAGCTTCAGCATTAGCTGTGGCGTTGCCTCTTGCTGAAAGCTCTTGGTGTAGCAGGTTAATACGATGACGGTGGTTAATATGATGCCAGTTTTCCAGAAAGGTTTCAGTGACAAGCTGAGGGACTACAGAGCAGTGACCATGATGAATTAAGAGAAAGCAGAATAAAGAAGAGAATGAAGATGCAGAAGGATAAGGATACTGGGGAAAAGGTATCATAGGTTTTCAAAAGAGCAGCTCTGCCTCAGGAGCAGATGGGAGCTCTCTGAAGGAGCCCATGACGGGGTAGAAAAGGGAAAATACAATTACTGCAGTTTGCTTGGGTTATCAGAAAGCATTGAGCAACATCCTTTGACTAATCCTCCATGAGAAAAGAGCAAAGGTCATCATATGAATAAATAATTTGTTGAAAGATAAGAAACAACGTGTGGAAGTGAATGGTCAATTTTCAGAGCGGGCAGCGTTGCCTGCAGTGTCCAGTCATCCAATGCCTTCACAAATGAGCTGGAAAAAAAGAGCAAAGAGGAAATACCAGCGTTTGCTGATGATGCAAAGAGATTCTGGGGAGTAAAGAGGAAGTCCAGTCAACAAATTAAAGTTGTTTTCTTCTTGATCCTAGTAGTATCTTAGTCTCACAGCTAGGTCTGCATGCCTAACAGGGCTCCAGCAGCAAATGCTCCTCCACACTCACAGACCATGATAGCCCCTTGCAATGTAATTAATTTGAGGCAATTAAAGCAGTCAAGCGAGTGCCTGCCCGGCGTGCCCTGGCACGGCTGCGGTGCTGCGGAGGTACAGCCATGGCTAGAGCCAGCTGCAAGGGGCAGCTCATGAGAAGATCGAGCAGTGGAAGGTACATGAGTACATGCTTGATACTGCTGGCAAGAGCTGCCACCGTGCGTGGGGAGTGAAGGCAGAAAGCTGCCCCTCTCTTCTGGTCAAGTGAAATTGCCGTCAGCTCCCATTGCTTTCGGCGCACAGCTGAGAAATGAGGAGGAGCTCTTGCTGTGCTGCGAGGAGGAGGCACGGCCAGATGTTGCAGTGGCACAGAGCCCTGGCTCAACACTTCTGTAATGTCCCAAGGGGACTGGGGCTCAGACAGGGTCAGCACAGGTCACCAAGAGCCTCTTTGCGAAGGGTTGTGGGGTACCTAATTGCAAGAGTCAGGCACTGCTAATGCAGGCTGGCTAAAGGAGCTTGAAGTCACTAAGACCCTTGAATGTTTTGCTTGCACTTAACACCTGAGGTGTTTAAAGGCTCACAACAACGACGGGTTGTGCTACAACGACTCACCCCATGCAGCAGGTGCCCAGTATCTCTCATTTGTGTTACACACAGATGACTTGCAAAACGGTGACTGCTTAAAAGCATCCCACCAGCCTTTACAGGGCTCATAAGCCCGTCTGTATTCCTGACTTCCAGTGTCCTAGCCTGGAGAATCACTTTATTCAAAACAGTTTGCTAAAGACATGCAAACAGTGCTGGCAGCCCAGGAAGAGCTAGGGTGTGGGTTAATGAGAAATCATGGGCATCTGGGTAGTGGGGATGGGAAAGGTGCTGATCCGCACCCCTCTGCTCGGTGCCCAGGCGGGCACCACGGCTCAGCCTGCAACACACGTGGCCCAGAAGGTGTGTGGGAATCTCGTCTGCAGCTTGGAGCATGTGCCTGGGAGGCAATCTTCTCTCCTCATTCACACATGGGGCAGCCTTCACAGCGAAAGGAGTGGCTTTGAGCACAGCTAGGATGTGTAAGCATGTGAAATGAAGCACTTTGTTTCCCAGCAGGTCCCTTCATTTGTACAGCCCTGGGATGCTACAGAGAGAGGCAGGATCCAAAACGGGAAGATGAAAAAGGAGGCAGCACAGGTGCAGCTGTAACAGCCACCCCCAGCAATGACAGCTCAATCATGTGGCCAAAAGCTATGTCCCAAATCACACCGATGGGAATCGAGAGGTGACATGCTCAGGTCTGGAGACACAGAAGAGCAGCACTTCAGCCTGCTACTGGCAGCTACACTGAGTAGGGGATTTATTTTTCAGGTTTGGTTGTAGGTTTTTGGGTTTTTTTTTTTTGTTTCACTGCTGCAGGTGTTTGTATATTTTGGCATTTACAGTTTGGAAAGCAAGAGATGCACAAGGGATTCTGCTCCCTTTGACTTTCCAGTAAACCAGCTGTGGCTTTGACACCACTTCCAACACCCAAAAAACTCCCACTCTTCAGCCACATGTGGCATCAAAAGGCCATGGCACACTTCAAAGGCAGTTCTCAGCCCACTGGGAACAGTCTGCTTCAAAAATACAGATTTTACAAAACCTCCAAATGTGTAGCAATGGTACAATAAAATGTTCTGAAGCCACTAGGGCATTTTATGCTGCAGCTTCACAGCAAATTTTATGCGGTGGCTTTGTGATGATTTTTTTTGTGGCTGCTGCCACAAGCTTTTCTGTGATACAGCACAGCTGGGCTCAGCTACTGCTGGGAAATCAGCAGAGATGAAACAAAATATTTGCAATGAGACTGATCTGGGAAAGATGCTGTGTCCATAGCAGAGTTTAGGTGAAGTGAGAGTAAGTAAGTACTAAGTACTCCAGGAATAAGAGGCAGATCATCAGAGGTGCTCAGCGTGGCCAGGTGCAGGCAGGGAGGCAGGAGTGGGGAACAGCACAGCTGGGGCAGGACAAGCATTTCCCTTGGTGTGGCCAGCAGCCTCAGCCACCACAGTGATGCAAACACATGATAAACTGAGTTACACGGGGCCAGTCCATCTGACGGGGCAGAAGGGCATTGCTTGGGCTGCAAATGGGCAGTGTGCCTCCCCATCACAGGCTTCCCTGCACCCCCCCTCAAGCCACCCCCTCTCGCTCAGGGTCAGTGCTGGGGGGCAGCCTGCAGGAACCCCAACCCCATCCCCAGTCCTCCCCTTGGCTGCCTGCAGCCCCTTCCTGCCGAGTGGTGCCGCACTCAGCTACCAGAAAGCCTTCATTAAGCAAATTGTTAATTTGGACCAAATCAAGCCAGGGAAAAGTTCTTTGAAACAATAAAACGTGCTCTCCAACTGCAAAGCCAGGTGTCTGCTCAGCCTTCCTGCTGCTCTCGACTGGGGAATTAAGCCATTTTTCTACATTGGAGCTGTTTCCAGGAGAATTTCCCTCTGATGTGAGATGCTGATGGCTGCAGCCTCCTCAGGCAGGGTCTCTAAAACACAGGAGCAAGCGGCGGTGGGGAGGGACAGCGGGAAGGGGAGCACAGAAGGGAAGAAACCAATACCCGAGAGGAACGGGTCCCTGCTCAGGGTGAAGTGTCACCGCTCACATCCCCTCCAGCCAGTTCCTAAATCAAAAAGCCACTAGAGAACAAACACCACATGGGCATCTCCCCTCTGCTCTGTGGGGCCATCGCTGCCGCCCATCACTGTCCTGGTGACGCAGGGGTCACTGCAGAGAGGGGCTGTCTCACCGGCCCCGGTGACACATCTGCTACCTGCTCCTCATCGCAGCAAGCAACCCATGGGGGGCAAAACGCTTTATTTAAAAACCAGCACACACTTTTGAGTCTTTTAGCTAACACCTGTCATTTCTGGCAGTGCTTTTAGCTCCAGGTCTTCCCGTTTCAAGCCCCTGCACGCAGCCATTCCCACCCGCCTCAGCAGTGACATCGCAGCAGTGCATGGGGCACAGCAGGTAAATGCACAAAGCTCGTCGTGCTCAAGGACGGATGCTCCACTGCTGGATTTTGAGGAAAAGCAAGGGTTTATCTCACTCGAACGACCCAGTCAGTAGGCGACCCAGCCTGCCCTGCAGCCCTCTCTAACTGCAGGTTGGTACCAGTGCCACCACTGCCCCCATCACCGGATGGCTCTCCAGGGAAGTGAGTCAATGAGTCCCAGAATATCTCAGGTTGGGAGAGGCCCCTGTAAAGGCCCTTGTCCAGCTGTCCTGCTCAAGGCAGGGTGAACTGGATGGCATCTCTCAAGGGCTCTGCCCACTTTGGCATCATCCACAGAAGGGTCTGAAAAGCCACTTTGTCAACTTGTACTGGGAGACAATAAAGACATTCAACACAGCTGGCCCAACTGCTTGCACTGGAAGATGCCACTAGTCAGTGGCCACCAGGAGGACTTGACCACTGGTGACATTTGGTCTTGAGCCCCTGTGGCGTATGATGCACCGACTCTGGGAGCAGATCGAAGGCACGAAGACACTCGAAGACACCTCGAAGACACTTTATTAAAATCAAGCAAGCCTTTTATACCTTTGCAGGGGGCTGACGTGTCAGCCTGTAACTGTGCTCAGCAAGTTTCCACTCTGGGCTCTTCTTTTATTACAGACACAGCAGCTCAGCAACTCCCTTTATCTACAAGGCCACAAGCTCTGCAGACCACTCCCTATCTTCAAGGTTCTCCTCTTGCTCCCATGGCTTCCTTCCAACAGGCATAACTGTGTCTCTCTCCCAAGGTCGGGTTTCGCTCCCTGACGCTGTTGAGCTAGCTCGAGACATAGATAGCCACAAGCCCCCAGCCAACTTCCCACCCACAGTGTCCTCCATTTCTTCACTCCAGAAGTCACCCATCTGCCTATACAGAAAGTGCAGGAGAAAAATTCAAAGCCCTTGCAAAGGTGCAGGTACAAACCATCCCCTTCTTTCCTCAATACGTATGGGTGCAGCAACCCCTTTGATGTCCCACAATTACCTGGAAATGGCTGCAGCAGTACTTCCACCGTCATTTCCCCAGACACTACAGTGAGGATGAGCAGCCTGTATTTCTCCCAATTGTCCTTCTTGCTTTTCCTGAACAAAGGCTGGGTGTCTGCCTTTTGCCGGGACCCCAGAACCTCCCTGATTGCTCGGACACATTTGAGGGCACCATCCAGAAAGGGTGCCGTGATCAGACCGAGGCACTTGCAATGAGCCTGCCCAAGGCGGGTGAGATGAATCTCCCTGGGACAGTGGCCTTTGTTCCTGCAGTCACACACAGGAACGGCTGTGCCCTGGGAGGTGTCCCCACCTCAGCTGGCCTCATGCACTGCTGCCGTGGTTGAACCCCAGCCTCACGCGCACAGGGGTGCTCAGAGGCACGAGCCCGTCCCTGGCACGTGCGGAGGCAGAGCACTGCAGCAGGCACAGTGACTGCCTGGCCTCCTGCTGCCCCTGCCAGAGGCTGGCAGCACCTCAGCCCGGGGGTGTCGCGCCCTGCTCGGCACCTCTCGGAGATGGCCCTCGTCATGACCAACGGGCACGGGGACCGCGGTTCAAGGAAGCACGTTGCAGCGCTGCATTCAGGTGGTCTCCACCAATCCAGAACAGTTGATGGAGGCCAGCACCGTCACAGAGTGCCCGTTGCCTGCCCCTGCCTGCGCTCACAGGACTGCCACGCAGCACGGCAGTGCCCAAGCTGCCAGAGCACTCAGGCCTTACACCAAGACAGGGGGTCAGAAGGAGAGTGTGGAAGTGGAAGGAGGACAGCAATGGAGAGCCAAGGGGTGGTGTTCCCTGGCAGTGCTGCCATGCCAGGAACTTTTTCCCCTCCGTCTGTGGACACAGGAACTGTCCCTGCAGATCCAGAAAGGCCTTGGAAGGGAGAATCCAAGGATAAAGTTGCTCAGTGGCCCTTTGGCTTTGTTAAACAAAGAGAGAGCAGGGCACCTTCAGAAAGGAAAATCACAGAGGGAATTAGAATGGGGATGACATCTTTATCAGAAATGAAATACCACAAGCAACTACAACAAATTCAGAAGGCAGTCTGGGTCTTTGATGAATTACATTATAAATTCTATTCATAAATTTATTCCTTCAGAAAAACATCCATCTATCAGTTTGCACATTGCACCCTTGAGCTCCTGGTTCCTCATGCTGTAGATGGGGGGGTTCACTGCTGGAGGCACTTCCGAGTACAGAACTGCCACCACCAGGTCCAGGGATGGGGAGGAGATGGAGGGGGACTTCAGGTAGGCAAATGTGCCAGTGCTGACAAAGAGGGAGACCACGGCCAGGTGAGGGAGGCACGTGGAAAAGGCTTTGTGCCGTCCCTGCTCAGAGGGGATCCTCAGCACAGCCCTGAAGATCTGAGCATAGGACAGCACAATGAAAACAAAACACCCAAAGCATAAAGAGGCACCAGCCACAATAAGCCCCACTTCCCTGAGGTAGGTGTGTGAGCAGGAGAGCTTGAGGATCTGTGGGATTTCACAGAAGACCTGTCCCAGGGCATTGCCGTGGCAGAGCGGCAGTGACAGTGTATTGGCCGTGTGCAGCGCAGCACAGAGAAACCCACTGGCCCAGGCAGCTGCTGCCATGTGGACACAAGCTCTGCTGCCCAGCAGGGTCCCGTAGTGCAGGGGCTGGCAGATGGCCACGGAGCGGTCATAGGCCATGACGGTGAGGAGAAAATACGCTGCTGAAAGGAAAAAGACAATCAGGAAGAGCTGTGCTGCACATCCTGAGTAGGAGATGTCCCTGGTGTCCCAGAGGGAGTTGGCCATGGCTTTGGGGACAGTGGTGGAGATGGAGCCCAGGTCGAGGAGGGAGAGGTTGAGGAGGAAGAAGTACATGGGGGTGTGCAGGTGGTGGTCACATACTACGGTGGTGATGATGAGGCCGTTGGCCATGAGGGCAGCCAGGTAGATGCCCAGGGAGAGCCAGAAGTGCAAGAGCTGCAGCTCCCGCGTGTCTGCCAATGCCAGGAGGAGGAACTGGGTGATGGAGCTGCTGTTGGACATCTGCTGCCCCTGGGCATGGGAACCTGCTCAAGGAGGAAAGATAGCAAGAAGTCAGAGGATACTTCCCTGACTGAAATGAAAGCCGTTTCTCCTAGACCCGCCCCTGGTGCCCCATGTCCCCCCTCTGCCGTTCCTAGGAGAGCTCCCTGCAGAGCCGTGGCTGGAGCTGTGCTGAGTGCTGGCCGAGTGTGCTGTGAGGAGCAGGGGCTGTGCCCGCTGGCTGCCCAGCAGTGAGCCCTGCTCTGCAGCAGGGGCTTCATGGGAACCCTGGGGGCAGGGGCCAGTCCTGGCCTTGCACTGGCTCAGCCCAAACTGCTCCCAGCGCAGAAGGGCCTGTCAGCATCGGCTCTGCCCGTGCTGAGCAACGGCCATGGCCAGAGTCAGGTCAGGAGGGCTTTGTGCTGTGCTCAGGGAGAGCAGAGTGAGTGCTGAGAGGCGAGGGCACTGTCTGTGCCTGAGGGCAGAGGCAGGCACTCTGCTCTCTCCATCCCTCTCCTTCCCAGCTGCCCGGCAATTGCTCCTTTCTAGATGGAGAGTGATCACACTGCCATGTTACCCTGACCAGCAGCCAGGCACTGCTGAGAGCAGAGGGATCCACTGCAGAGAACAGAATGCCTCATCCCTTACCGAAGGCTCAGCACCACACTGCTATCCAAGGACACCCAGGGCTCACTGTGTGCCCTGGCAGGCACATACACCTTGGGTGGACACCCGAGGTAGGTAGTCAAGGGTCCTGCCCATGGCAAGTTCTTGCAGCAGACTCAGCTCCTTCCCCAGCCTCACAGACTGCATTGCCCACAGCATCATCGGTTAAGGGAGAGCTGGGACACCTCCTTGCTGTGGACATGTCTGCACAGGAGGACCCACAAGATCTGCGCCTGAGCCGGCAGCTGAAACCCCGATTGCCAGAGAGCCTGTCTGCAATGCCAATAGCATCTGAGCAAGGCCAGGAGAGAGACAAAGGGACACTCGGGAACTCCTTCCCCTTCCCCAGCCCGGCACACCACCTCCCACACAGCAGCAGTGCAGGACAGTCACCCTCAGGCTCTGCTCAGCGAGAAATGGCACCGTGGCAGCAGGAGAGATGCACTTCATCCCTCCTGCTGCTCTGCTGGACCAGGAGCTGTTGAAACACATGTAACCCACGGTCTAAAGGCTGTGCTGGGTGGGAGAGGAGAGCAGAGGTGTGTTGCTCAGGGAAGGCACCTGCACGGCAGACCATGGCCAGGAGGTGCCCCTATCTGCCCTGCATCAGGGTTCCCCTCAGCATCTCCCCCCTCCCTGCCCAGGGCTCTGCTGCCTGCAGCTGTCCCTGCCAGCAGCTCTTTCTCTGGCCCCAGGGCTCTTCCCTGCCAGCGCTCACAGAGCCCAGCTCAGCCCCTGTGTGCCCAGCTCTGCCCTGCAGCCGCTCTCTGTCTGCACAGCTGGAAGAGCAGCTCCCCCAAAGCCGGAGGGAAAAGGAGAGCTGATGCTGGTTTCCCCTGCAGCGTGCTGGGGAGGGAAGGCACTTGCTGACCTTCCTCATCAACCTCCCTGTGATGCTTTCAGCATCTCAGCCCCTGCTCTGACCTACACAGTTCAGATTCCATTCCTACCAAGATGAGCAAGATAAAAGTGGCAGCAGAGACTGGCAAGAAGAGACTCCAGCAGAAAACCCCTGCCATGAATGTGGTCATGAGAAGTCGCCTTGGAAATGAGGTGGGCATGAGCAGAACCTGCGAGCAGCCCTGACCAGTGCAGCACCCACTCAACAGCACGAGAACATTACCCTGATAGGGTTCGCTCAGTGCACCCACACACTCTCCCCGCAGCCGCACGGGAGCCCCCCGGCAGGCTGAGAGCTGCCCCTGGCAGGCGGCAGAGCCCCTGCCCCAGCACACAGCCCCCTGGGCTGCAGGGACCCTGCTGGCAAGGACAGCCCTGGGCACCCCTGCCTGCACAGCCACCTTCACAGCCCTGCAGCCGGCCCTGGCACAAGGCAGCCCACATGCCCTGGCCCTCCCACGCTGCAGCAGGGAAGCCCTGCTCTGCAGCACACTGGCCTCCTCCACAGCACAAGGCTCCCACACGGTCCCACAGGCTGGGGGGGGCCCAGCTGCTGCAGACCCGGCTAGGAACTGCAGAGGCATTGCCCTGCAGCCACACACTTACCGGCTCCAGGGCTCTGCAGATTTCTCCAGCAGGGAGCTCTCAGCAGCCTCCCACCAAGGGCTGCTTTTGAGCTCTCCCTGCCTCCCTCCTCTGCCCCTCTGGGCTCCCTCCAGCTGTCCCTGGGGCTGCAGGGGAACCTGCTGGGCAGCAGGATGAGGCAATCCCTCATGGGCCCTGCCTCACCTGGGGGGACACACTTATTTCCAGCAGTGGCAATTCCCTTCCTAGAAAAAAAAGCTTTCAGCATGAGAGTCACCTTTTGTTAACCCTTCAGTAGCCAGCACAGAGGGAAGTTCAGAGGAAAGCAGCTCAGATCTCCAGTGTGGGGTTTTGCTGTGTGATGGCTTCAGTTACTCTCACGCAATGTAGGCGTGTAACTCGGGGTTTGTAGTCTCCGGGCTCAAGACTCAGCTCTCCCTTGCCCAGGCCATGTCTCTGCTCTGAAGCAAAGCCTTTGCACCCACGGGCTCGGGGACACTTGGTACCAGGGTGCCTTATGGCCAGGCAGAGCTGGGCTGGTGCCACAGCTGGGGGGCTTCAGCCCAGATGTGCAGCAGTGCCCTCAGCCAGGGGCCCACGCAGAGGCAGCTGCAGCCCGTCCTGTTGCAGACAGAGCTGTGACACTGAGGGAACCAAGTGCCAAGGCAGGTGGCAGAGCTCAGCACAGCTGCTCGGCAAGGACAGCAGCCTCCAACAGCTCCAACATTGACAATGGAGTTCATGCTTGTGCGGCAATTCCAGGGCACCCGAAGGAGCGTTCCCTCCTTCGGCACAGGCCACAGCCTGCCAGTGTGTGACCTGGGGCCTGCACTCTGCTGCTCTCCTGCCTCACTCCCCTGGGAGAGGAGACTCCACCATTGCTTTGCTCCTAGAACCAAGGTGGACACGAATGATGCAGGGTTTCAGATCCAGGGGAGCATCACAGCTGCTGGCCCATCTGGCAGCTGTGCTAGAATGCCGATGCAAAGAACGTGCAGGCACCTAAAGGAGCATTGTCACTGTGCTGCCCTGTGGCTGTCAGCGCGTGGTTACTTGACCACTGGCTTGCAGGATCCCACCAAGCCTCTGTCTCGCTGCTCCCCTCCTTCTTCCCTCACCTTGATGTCTGTAGGGTTGTTCTCTCACATCATTCTCACTCCTCTCCCGTTGTGTTTTGTCCTTTCTGCCATAGGGTATCACAGAGGTGCCACTGCGATTGCTTATTGGCTCAGGTTTGGGCAGGGGCTGGTCCATTTTGGAGTCAAATGAAAGTGGCTGTTATGGCCACGGAGTCAGCTCTTGATCTCTTCTCACCGTTGCCAGCCCTACAAACACCTCCAAACCACTCCCAAACCCTTGCCATGTAAACCCACAGGATCTCTAAATTCCCCAGTAAGATGTCAGGTTACTGATCCTAAGGCTTCCTCACGCTGCTTAAATAAGACTTTTCCCCTTCCTCTCCCTGATTTAGGTTATTTCAGAGCAGTTACCCTGAACCACACCTGTGTCACCTGGGCCAAGCTCAGACATGTAACAACAAAAATAATAATGGGTACCAAGTGTCCAAGGTCCCACGCAAGCAAAATGTTTTGCTGCAGAGCATGCTGGGGTGGTGGGCAGAGGTCGCTGTGAAGGTGAAATGAGATGTCCCTAAGGAGAGCAATCCATGCTGTCCTTGGGACCAGAGACACGCAGGGCTGGACTGTGCAGTGCTGCAGGAGAAGGCATTGCTGCCAGTGATACCTCTGCCGCCCGAGAGGACACGTGGTTCCGGTGACCCTTATATCCAGAAAGGACAAGGTGCTTTTGATTGTGTCCTTGACAATGGACATCCCGTGAGGCAGGGACACTTTGAAAATCATTGGTCTGTTTCTCTATTGCCTCACCACAGCGATGACTTTCAACAGTGCTGGCTAACTGGGGAGGCCCAAGAAGGCTGAATGTTAGTCACGTGCTGCCCACCTACAAGAAGGGCAGGAGGGAGGATGGGGATAACTACAGGCCTGTCAACCTGATCTTAGTGCCAGGGAAGGTTGAGGAGCAGATCGGCCCGAGCGCCATCACACAGGAGGTGCAGGAAAACCAGGAGGTCAGGACCAGCCAGCATGGGTTTATGAAAGGCAGGTCCTGCCTGATGAATCTGATCTGCTGCTGGGACAAGGTGACCTGCCCAGTGGATGAGGGAAAGGCTGTGGATGCTGTCTACCTGGACCTTAGGAAAGCCTTTTGGCTCCACCTCCCACTGCATTCTCCTGGAGAACCTGGCTGCTCATGGCTTCGGTGGGTGTTCTCCACGCTGGGTTAAAGCTGGCTGGACACCCAAGCCCCAAGAGGTGCAGTAAATGGAGTGACATCCAAATGACGACGGCCCATAAGGAGTGATCTTTCCCCAGGGCTCAGTGTTGGGGCCAGTCCTGTTTCAGAACTTCATCAATGATCTGGATTGAGTGCACCCTCAGTGAGTTTGCATACAGCACCAAATTGGGTGGCACTGTTGATCTCCATGAGGGCAGGAAGGCTCTGCAGAGGGATCTGCACAGGTTGGAGTGTTCAGCTGAGTCCAGTTGTATGAAGTTCAACGAGGAGAAGTGCCAGTTCTGTACGTGGGTCCCAACAGCCCCACACAAGGCTACAGGCTTGGGCCAGAGTGGCAGGAAGGCTGCCTGGTGGGGAAGTACCCTGAGGGTGCAGGTTGACAGATGGTTGAGCATGAGCCATCCGTGTGCCCGGGTGGCCAAGAAGGCCAATAGCATCGTGTCTGGTATCAGAAACAGTGTGGCCAGCAGGACCAGGGCAGTGATGGACCCCCTGTACTTGGCACTGCTGAAGCCACACCTTGAACACTGTGTTTCCATTTGGGGCCCCTCACTTCAACAGTAATGTTGAGGTGTTTTAGTATGTCCAGGGAAGGGCAACAAAGGTGGTGAAGGGTTTGGAGCCCTGGACTGTTGAAGAGCACCTGAGGGGACTTGGGTTTTACAGTGTGGAGGAGAGGAAGCACAGGGGGGATCTTTCTGCTCTCTAGAACTGCCTGAAAGGTTGTTGTAGACCTGAAAGCTTTGGTTGTAGACCTGGAAGGTGGGGTAGGTCTCTTCTCCCTGAAATTCAGTGACATGACAAGAGGAAACGGCCTGAAGGTACACCAGGAGAGGTTTCGATTGGATAAGAGGAAAAACATCTTCACTGCAAGGATGGTCAGGCATTAGAACAGGCTGCCCAGGGAGCTGGTGGAATCAGCAGCCCTGGAGGAATTTCAAAAGTACATAGATGCAGTGCTTCGGGACATGATTTAGTGATGGGATTGGCCGTCCTGTGGTAACGGTTGGAGTTGATTATCTTTAAGGTCTTTTCCAACCTAAATGATTCTCTGTTCCTATGCTTCTATGATATTGCAAGCCGAGCTAGACCAGTTGCTGAGCAAGTTGCTCTAGCTGACCCTGCCTCAGTTGGAGGGTTGGATTCGATGATCTCCAGTGGTCAGTCCAACCTGGAAAAAGAAGCCATGTATATGGAAGCTCATATATAAATTGTGTCAACACAACTACGGAAGTTCATGTGAATAAGGTTTCTCCACTCAAATGGCTTGTGGGAAATGAATTTGATAAATCTGAACGAAACAAGGCTGCTTTTCTGTGGTCAGGTCATAGAGCAGAAGGAGGGTGATGGAGGGGTATGTTATTAAAAGAGTAACTGGGTCTCAGGAACTCCATGACAGGAGGACGTGCCTGGCTGTGAAGGGGCCTGTGAGGTCAGTTCTGTCTCTGGAGGTGATAGGCCAGCAACAGGAACATGGCTGGGAAAGTCCTTCTGCCAAGCTACAGCACAGGACCTCTCCAGGAAAAGGGCTGGGGTACCGGCTGTCATGTCCATTTTGCCTGTGCACATGACAGAACACCAGCAGGCACAGGGCTTGGTCACGTCTCGGGGAGAAGCTGAAAGGCCAGCAGCAGCCATGTGGTTTAGAAGGCCATGTGGAGGTGATTTCACTTTTTTGAGGGGAAAGACCACTAAAATAGCTATTGAGTTAGGTTCCCTGCTTGGAAGGCGGTTCCTGAGGTGGTAAAGCTTTGCTGGGCAGTGGGAAAAATCTCAAGAGAGGAGAAAATGTGACAAAGGAAAGCTCTGATGGTGGAGAGTGGCTATCGGGAGGAGGAACTGTCACTGCAAGGGTCCTGCTGCGGTGCAAGAGCTCAGCCAGAGGGAGCCTGGATCAGCCCATGGTTTGTGTTTCAAGGAACAGCCAGTGAGAGTGGAGGTACCTCAGCGAAGGTATGGCAATGTTGGGGTGAGAGCAAGGCAGGGCAGCGAGATGGTGCCTACAGCCTGCAGGGAAACAGGGGCAGGGCTCCAACCATGCAGGACAGCCTGTGGTGAAGAGGGCAGAGGGCACTGGCAAGGCTGGAAGGCACCAGTAGAACCCAGGTCTGTGTCCCCTTGGCTGTGGCAGCTGTCTCTGCCTCGGAGGGCCATGACAAGACATGATGTCCTCCGGCACGGGGGCATCGTTGCCTCCTTGCAGCCCCATGGGGAAGCTGGAAGTTGCTGTGCCATTGCTGTCCTTCACTGGGCATTGGATGCCCACCTTCCATGGCGCCCAGGAAGAGCCCTGAGCCCTGTGTGAGGGACAGCACCCACCTCCCCACAGGCTGCAGGTCACGGCTTGGCCTTTCTGCTTCATCAAGTAAGCCAAGGCTTTGCTCAGCAGCAGAGCTGCCTGCACAGCGCCTTTGCCTTCCTGCACTCACAGCCTCCAAGGATGGGCTCTAACAAGGCCATGGGGAGGCTTTCTCAGCCATGGCCCTCAGTGGGGCCCATTAACGCTTCCAGATGCTGTGGGCTTTGCTCCTGACTTGGTGTTCTTGAGAGGTTTCTTCAGTCTCCTCTGAACACCTGAAGTCCACAACACCACAGACACCCTGGGCTCATGACGAGGGAGAACGCCCTGACGAGCCCTCTCTCTTCCATCAGGGACATCTGGTCTTCAAGGCTTGAACACCTCATAAGTTTCAGAAGTATAGTTAAAGAGGAAGGCAGGTAATGACCACTATGGAGAAGTGATAGAAGACTTTTCCAATGGCAACTGATGCAGCATGCCTCCTGAGGAGTTGTGCAGAGGTGGGAAAAGCAGTCCCTGGAGCTCAACACGGTCTGGACAGCCTCACTTCTCACCTCCCCAGCCCCACTGTTTATCTCCTCAGCCCCATGGCACTTCCATCACTTGACATCAGACTTCTCCAGCCAGCTCTGCAGGTGAATATAGGAAGTGCTTGGCAGTAATTATCGGCTGCTTTCCTTTAGAGAAGAGGGTGTAAACAGGAATAAGAGAGGGATTGCTTATCAGGGTGTGTGTTGGGGGAGTGGGTTAAAAATTAATATGTAAAAATAAATTTCTCAGCTGTCGTATTGTTAGTTCAAGCAAATCCCCATGAGGTCTATTGCCACAACTGAAGAGTTGCCCGTAGGGAATATTAGAGACACTACTGACAGACAGTCCAGCTTTTCCACTCTGAACCTTAAAGCAGAAGCTACATAGGTAGAACGGATTGGAGTGATCACAGAGGAAGAGGAGAAAGGCATTTGGAGATAAACTTCTTAACCCAGAGCTGTAAATCAGGAAACCAGGACGTCAGCATATTCCAAATGTCTTCAATTTCATAGCAGGTGTGAACTTCCTGGGACTCATGACAAATATTAGGATGCTTCCAAATGCTTTTTATATCTCTAAAAATTCTCCAACAATGACCTATGTATACGCAACAACTGGTATTCTCTGAGGGTTGCCCTCTGGTGCCAGAGTTCACCCAGAGGGAGCCTGGATTGTCCCATGGCTTTGAGCTTCAAGGAACAAGCAGGGATGAGGGGAGAAACTTCAGAAAAGGCAGAGAAATGCGGGTGTGAGGGCTGGGTAGGAAAGCAAGGAAGAGTCCAACCCCCAGAGTGGAAAGAGGTGCCACATGGACAGTGTAGGGCAACATGCAGTGGAGATGGCCCCGGGCTGCAGCAGGGCTGAATGGCCCCACAGGGGGCTGAGGCCTCTGTCCCCCTGGCACTGGCAGCTGCCCATGTCACCAAGGCCTGTGACAGGAAACGTGATTTGGAGGGTCTTCTGTTCTGCCCTCCAAGAGCCTGGGGGTCAGGGCCGGGTCTTTCTGCTTCAGAAATAATCCAAATGTGTTTTGCAGCATTACAGCCACCGACACAGTACCTTTGCCTACCTGCAGGTCTGGCCTCTAATTAGCTGCTCTAACGAGTCCATGGGGACGCTTTGTCAGCAATGGCCCTCAGCGGGACCCATCAATGTTTGAAGGTATTTTCAGTGCTGCTTCTGACTTAGATTCCTTGAGTGGTTGGTTCAGTCTGCTCTCAGCAGCTCAGGTTCATGGCAGGAGCCCGCAAGGCCCTAATGAGGTATTTGCCGTTTTGTCATTTCCTTCAAGTCTTCAAGACCTGTGCAGCTAATTGAATCTGTTCCATTTGTGCAGATAAGAGAGAGGATTTCAATGTGCACTTCAAAATAATTATTTTTTATTTCATAGGTTGTATTTTGCTACTTTTTAGGTTAGAGACGAGGTTCTAGCAGCAATCTCCAAGTGATAATGATGCAGAGGATCTCCTCAGGAGGTCTGGACTGGTAGGAAACACAGTCCCTTGAGGTCTGACACAGGATGGACAACCTTGCTGTGAATGTCCCCAAGACCACCCTTTTTCTCATTGTCCCCTGGGACTCACAGCCCTTCTCCTTACATCAGACTTCTCCCCTCAATTCTGCAGGTGGGTGCTGCAGCTCCTTTGCACCATCCCCCACCTGTTTGCCTTAGAGGACTTGCTGCACACAGGTGCAGAAGAATTATTCAGATCTGCAAGCACTGTGAAGAGTGATCAAGTGTCATAAATAAGCCAACAGCCTCCACAAGCGGATGCCATGTCCAAGCTGTCTCTGATGAGGTGCCTTTCTGCAAGGGACACTCTCATGAGAAACATTTTAGGTGCTAGATACGGAAATATAGATCTAAACACAAGGGAAGGGTTGGGTAAGGAGACAGTTTGGCTGCGGGGAGACATGCAAGCTTTTCCTTCCTGAAGCTAAAAACAGCAGCACAGGTGAGAGGTACCTAAAAGACCAAAGACTAAAGGGAGGAGGAAACTGGTAAATAACTGAAAGAGCCTTTGCTGAGACAGTCTGCTGAAAATACGACTTCAGAAGTCGTCACTGTCCCCTGCTCAGGTGCAAATTTTTTAAAGATGGGAAACTTAAGGACAGGCGGTATAATTGTAGTAATAATGGTGAAGTTCTGGTATAAAATTAATATTTCTTTGAAGTATCGCTTTTGAAAGCTCCATGAATTGGCAGAGGTCACTTGTGAGAAAGGACGAGTAAGTGTTGCAACTCTCTTGGAAGGAGTCCATAAGTGCAGCTCTGTGAGTGGTGTGCCACCAGTTAGAGTCCCCTTGGGTGACATTTCTGGCACCAGAGCGGGTAACTGTCCAGGTGGATTTTCCAAGGGTAACTCCTGCCTCGCCAACCTGACAGCCTGCAGTTGTGCGTGAGGAGCTCCACAGTGGATGTCATTTCCCTCAGCTTCAGCAAAACTGTTGTCATGGTTTTCATCAGCGTTCTTCTGCCCACGTGAGGCCATGACACTCTGGGTGCAAAGAGAAAGAGATGGGTAAAACACCAGCGGGATGGTCAGGCTGAGAGAGCAGTGGGGAAGGGCTCACACCCCACCTGGAGGCCACTGGGACATACTGGGGCAGTGTGGGCTGAAGAGGGTCCCAATCGGAAAGTCAGCCAGGTAACGACAATCACACCAATGTGGCTACATGTCGTCCTACTTTATGTAGCAACTTTGTCATATTTATACTTCTAATGCACTGTTCACGCGGCAGCTGCCTGACAGTCATTGGCTGTCGGTTACGTATTCATGTTACCTGTGCGTTGGTTGTCATGCTGCAAGCGCCTAAGAAGGATGTGCTACCCTAGCGGTTTTCATATCTTGCTTGGCACCCGGCCTTGTTCTTGTACAATGCTCATTATTCTTTATTCTGCCTATTCAAGGACAGTACACGATCTTCAAAGGAACTTTGTAATCTGCAGGCCAGGGTTGTCCAACTCCTGCCAGGGGACAGTATGCCCTTGTTCTGCCAAGAATTCCCCTACACATCCCCCTTTTTCTTTTTGGACAACCCAGGCTCTATCAACGATTGATTCCAAATCTTTCTTCACACAGGAGAAAATACAACAAAACATAACAAGCACAGCAAAGATAACAACAAAAATTTAATCCCTTCCATCAATAAGGTTTTCTACCAGCCAGTGTTTTCCCATCCTTTAAGCCACTCGTCATAAGGATTTTCAGTAACACTGAGTTTCTTCATATTATCTTGCAGTTGGGAAAGCTTTTTGTGAATGGACTCAGAATGATCAGCAAGATTCATACAGCACATTCCCTCAAAATCCTCTCAGCTGTGTCCTTGTGCTAATAACAGAAAATCAATGGCAGCTCGATTTTGTATTAAAGCATGTCGTATACTGTCGACATCAGTGGTGAGTCATCTAATACTCTGGAGGTAATGTTAATTTGTTCTCTGTCCAACAAGCCAACTGTCTCAACTGAGTGAGAGCCTTGGCAGAAGCAACTTGTGGTGTAAAGAGTGATGCTAAAATGACAGATGGACGTTCCCACAACTCAACATCATCTGTACATTCAGGTCCCAACTGGTATACACGACGTCTGATGCGTTTAAACTTGTTACTTATGTTCAGCATTTGATGGATACTAGGGGCAAATAATGTTAGTTTGCCAAAGCAGCATGGTCCTCCCGGTGCCCTTGCAGGTACGGCGGGCCAGGCACCATCTCCACAAACGCGGAATACTCCCCGAGGCAACACCTTTGCTTTTTCATTTGTCTCACCAGACCATGAAAAAGGCCAAGTCCAATCGTTACAGTAGCCGGTGATGTTAGAATGCCAGGGGGACCCAGGGGCAATCCAAGTACTATCATCTCTTGGTTTGTGGATCCTAAAATTACCTGAGTCAATGTCTTTCTTGCAAAACCCCCAAAATAAACAGTAGTTTCCCGGCATAGATCCTAAGATGTCAAGCTCCTGAGGTTCCATGCCGGTAACATTCAGGCCCTGAGCAATTTGGAACGCTTGAGCCCCCGAGGGGTTCCTTGGAATACCAAGTGATTGGCACCAATCGGCTTGCACAGACCCACTGTTGATGGTGCAAAAGTCATTTGCTGCTTGGTTGAGGTAGTCGGAGTATATTTTACCTGTTGTCCAGTGCCCAAACTCCTTCACATGGTTTAAAGGGACCCCAATCAAACAGGTACGAAATGGGTCAGATGGGGTAGCTAACGATAAGCAAAATGAATCTTGCCCTGTCTTGTTGGCCCAGGTAACCCACATGTGCATTTGTGGTTGGACAGGAACCCATGCTGTTCCTTGTGAGGGCATGCTGATGACTCCTATCAGCCCTACAAGCAGATCAAACAATTCCATTATCTCGCAATCTTGTTCCCAACTGACAAAAGAAGCACCACAAGCCAAGAGCTTGTGTTTTCTTTGTAGCTAAAACAACAGTTAGGTTTTTTCTCAAGGCCCACCAAGAGATAGCTTCTATTCTGCTGTCAATACTTTCTGGCATCCATATTGCTGGAAAATGTTGATTTGGCTTGAGGTTCAAAAATTCCCTACAAGTATTTTCAAAAGTAATGTTAGCAAAGCTCTTTTGACAATCTAAGTACAAAGCATAATCATTTCGCAAGTGGCTACAACCTAGAACAAAGTTCCGTCTACAGTTACCACAACTTAACATTATTGCTGCTCGTTCCCTATAGTTTCCACAAACAGCATTCTTCCTATTACAAATTTTTTTCAACACAGCATTACAAGCTCGTGACCCAAATGATTGTCTTCTCGCTGCTGTCAACAGCACGTCTTCTCTGGTGGATGGGACTGGCCCAAGTTCTGCACAGAGTTTGTTAAAGACTGGCTGGAGATAAAGCTGTCACCTATATTTTCTCCGTTCCTCTGGAGCTGACATGCAGGGCGGACAAATCTGCTAGGGACCCATAGAGGTCCTTTATCTGTGGAAACACAAAAATATCCTCTACCGATGAACAACACTGGACTGGGTCCTTCCCAGTTGCCTGTAGTCATGTTCTTAGAATGAACCTGTACCCCAGGCATGGCCTGTGTTTGACTTCCCTGAATAGCCTGATGGTGTATAACAACGGGGGCCCTTCTCTTCCTTCTGTCAGGGACAAATAATTCAATGTAAACAACACCTTGTTTCATCGCTTGGTTACATCAGTCTTTCCTGGCGTCTTCCATGTCACTTAGCTGTTGTCCATGCGGCATCACACTCCATTTGATTGGTCCCAGGGTGGTGCCCACACGCTGCTCCCCCCTTGTGCAGGCATCCTGCTTTCTCTCACCTTTCTGTCCAAGTCTCTTACCTCTCTGCGAATGCAGTTTCTTTGTCTCCCTTGGCCTTGCACATGTCCTTCACAACACCTGCAGCTTGTTAGAGCTGCGGCCTGTTATTACAACCAAGTTATTTGGTCTGGATTGCTCATAATTTGCCAGTGTTCTTCCAGCCACTCCACATTTTTGAGTCGGTTTTGACTTGCATCACCACAATTGGTGACCCCAAGGTGCTGATGTGACCCAGTAAGGGGTATCCTAAGGAGACCCTGAGACTGTGCCGACATGACCCCGGTAAGGGGTGTCAGGAGCAGATCCTGAGATTGTGACCAGCGGGTTGCTGGGGAGATGGGGCCTGGTGAAGCGGAATAGCGCAGCGGGGCGGCTGCAAGATCCCGGGAGACCGTGACACCAGAAAGGTGAGCCACCAGGGACAGCATGGGGACTAATTTAAGGAAGATACCATGGTGCTGTCAGTGTGGAAGTTAGTGTTACAGTGCAGGACAAGGCCTCAAGGACAAGAGTCCAAGTACTGATAGCCTGATGAATAGAGACTTGCTAGAACTTGTAGGGCACAAGCCCTGGGAACAAAGGAACAAGCTAACTGCAGACCCCTGAGCCATTACAGTTGAGGAGGCAACCAGACAGACAGAGAAACAAGTACCCAGATAAGGGAACGGATAGCGCCGATATGTAACTTTGTTAATCAAGAAAGCCGCGTAGAAAGAAACCCCCCAGTTTTGGAATAGAAATTGTTGCTATGTCAAGGTAAACTAATAAGTTCCTATTGTTCTACCAGTGTGCCTTAAATATCAGCCAATCAGTGTTTTTTACGCTTAAGATTTAACCAATCAGTGTGTAATATGTAGAAGGTAGAAACGTATATAATTGTAAAAAAACACTAATAAACCGACAACTTGCTTGCATCAAGCCGCGTCCCGTCTCTTCATTCGCCACAAATTGGTGACCCCGACGTGATCCGGTGAAGGATCTGACGTGGAGGGGCTCTCGAATCGCCTAACTGAGTGACATGCAGCGAGTCCCACCGAACTTTGAATGATCCGCCGAAAGGAAGCGGGAGCTGGCCGGCCATAAATCCCTCCGGAGTTGAGAGGTGAGCTGTGGGAAATCCGTAATGGGGAATCAGGTTTCATCCCCAGAAAGAAGCGTATATGAGCTTATGAAAGGTCTCCTTAACAAACATAAGAAAAGTATTTCTGGGCATGACCTTAAAGCAATGCTTAAGTGGGTGCAAGTAAATATGCCTGCAGTGACTGCAACTACAGTTCTCACGCAGGAACTTTGGGACGATACAGGGGTGAAATTGTGGGATTCTGCGACAAAAGGCAATACTGAGTCCCACCGTCTGCTCTCTTCAGGGAGAGTTATTTTTGAGACTCTGAAAGCACAGAAAGAAAAGGCAGAGGAAGGAGAGGAGGAGGAGTCGCAAGCTCCTATAGCCCTTTCCTTACCAGCCTCTAAATCACAGTGCTCTAAACCCCTGGGTGTTAATGCAGTGGAGTATCCGCCAGAAGAAGACCCCTTTGACCCGGGACCGGTAGACCCTGAACAAGAACCTGATTTATACCCTCCTGATCTGCGTGATGTGTGGGCAAAAATAAAGAAACAAGCCTTAAAGGAGGGGGATTTGGACATGGCTAAAACTATAGTTGCTCCGGTCTTGTATTCTCAGGGTCGGGCAGGGGGAGCACGATGGGAGGCTCTTTCTTTTTCGGTTGTTAAAGAACTGTGCCGCACGGTTACGGAACATGGTATTTCTTCTCCCTATTTTATAAGCCTGTTATCTTCTGTGTTTGATACTTATGTCATGACTCCTCATGATTTGAAATCTTTAGCACGATTGCTACTAACCCCGACTCAGTACACGTTATGGGAGTCGCACTGGAGAGGGGACTGCAAGCACTCCTGCTCACGTATGTCAATCATAATGATGCTGCATTAGCTGCACTGACAATAGAGCATCGTACGGGCACCGGGGCACGTGCTGATCCTGTAGCGCGGGCTCAACACTGCCCCCGTGCGGCTCTCGAGGCAATTAGAGAACAGGCGAAAAAGGCTTTTTTCCAGGTTCCTGACGTACAAAAGCCACAAAAAGGTTTTACTACCATCACTCAGGAGTCTCGAGAACCTTATATGCACTTTATTGATAGACTAAAACAGGCTTTGGAACGTCAAGTAGATAATGCGGAAGCTCGGGATATTATTGCTAACAAAACTAGCTGTTGAAAATGCTGATGTTGATTGTAAAAGGCTACTCTAGTCTCTTCCCAACCCGAATCCCACTCTGGTGGAAATGGTGGAAGCATGTAACCGAATCGGTACGGTTGACCACAAGTTTGAAGCTATGGCTGCTGCTTTTGCAGCGATGCGTGGTGTGGGGAATTGCTATACTTGTGGTAAGCCTGGTCATTTAAAGAGAAATTGTCTTGCTCGGGCTGCAGGGAATAGACAACAACCTCCTGGTCCTGGAGTTTGTCCGAAATGTCGGAAAGGGCGTCATTATGCTAATCAATGTCGATCTAAGCATGACTTCCAGGGACAACCGATACAGGGAAACCGACCGCGGAGCGCGGGGCAGCGACGCGTGCAGACACAAGTGCCACAGCTGACATTTCAACAACCTCGGAGAGAAGCACCGACACCTCAAGTCCCTGTCCAGCAACCTCAGGCAGCGCCGGATTGGACCTGGCAACCTCACACACAGTAACACTGCTCGATTCCTCGGTTCAGTTATTATCAACAAATGTCAAAGGATCATTACCCCCCGATACACAAGCTCTGTTAATTGGTAGATCTTCCACAACATTGTCTGGTCTCTTTGTTTTACCAGGTGTTTGTTGCCTTCACAGGCACGCGGTGACCTGGCTCAGGAACGGCATGGCAGCCGACCCCTGGCCGCACGGTCCATCAGCTCACAGACACCAATGTGCTGGATGGCAAATGGCGTTTATTGCTGAGCGGCGCGACACTATATAGCCTAGGTTTACAGTGTCACTTCCGTCTGCTGACGTCATAAGCTACAAGCTGTTGGCTACCTGGAGGGGGGCCCTATGTTTCTGTACAGCGCGACATCTTCTGGCTGCCAGGCCCTACCTAGCAACGTTTCCCCTCTCCCTATGCCTAACTAAACAGGCTAAAATAGTAATAGTAAAAATATTTCTAAAAAAGAGTACAAAGATAAGGCACACTGGGCAAGTGGCACTTGGGGGGTGACTGGGGGTAATGGAGTGTAGCTTGGCATACCTGGGGATACCCTGGGGGAAAATACTGACCAAGTACATTTTTAGAGCAGTTGTTGGTGTTCTACAAACATGATGTTGACCTTTTCTAGCCGGCTCTTGACAAAGGACGCGAGCCTGTTTAATGTACAGGGTCCGAAGATCAGTGTCAGCAGGATCATTGCAATCGGTCCTACCAAGGTGGGTATCAGGGTGGTTAGCCGTGGTGATTGGTTAAACCATGATTCAAACCACCCTTGCTGGGCTTCCCTGTCTCTTTTTCTTTGAGCCAATCTCTCTCTCAATTTGGCCATCAAGTCTCTAACCACTCAGGTGTGGTCAGCATAGAAGCAACTTTCCTCTTTCAGGGCAGCACAAAGGCCTCCTTGTTGCATAAACAGGAGGTCTAATCCCCGTCGATTCTGCAAAACAACCTCTGAAAGCGAGGAGAGGGATCGCTCCCAAAAGGTCATGGATTTCTTGATTTTTTGTAGGACTTCATCGATGGCGGCTTGCAGTTGAGACAGGCCTCGTTGCTGGGTCACCAGGAAGGTCACTCCCGTGGCCGTGCCGGCTGCTCCCAAACCAAGCAGCGTCACTATAGTTACAGCTGTCAGTACTTCTCTTTTTTGAAGTCTGCTATCAGCTTCTCCCCAATAACGGTACATTTCTTCTTCTGGATGGTATAGGATCCTAGGAACAATCAGAATTTGTACACAAAAGTCAGCAAAATCGTCAAAAGTTTTGAGGGACACACAGGGGGTTACTCCTGATTGATGGCAGATCCACATTCCGGGTGCAGACGGGATCGCCAATTACGGGTCTTGTCAACAGCAACGGTTTTTGCGCAGACAGCACTATCCCAGCTTGCTAGGGCGGCATTACCGATACATACGCCCAGGCCCCTGACTTGGTTCAAGGTAACTCCTTTCCATGGTGTGTCCCACCTACACTGGGTTGGACTGCTGTCTGATGAGTAGTCAAAGGAAGCACTGAGGACAATGCCCTCGTAGAAGGGAGGGTACACGACATAACATAGCTAACAAGAATTCATGAGATCTGGGTTTGACTGATTCAGCGACCGGAAGGTGGCATCTAACACGCTAAAAAATGGCTTGTCGGGTAAATGGTGAGAGTTCACGTTTGGTTGGCTTGAGGGAACTATTTGCTTGGTTGGTAAGGGATCGGTTGGGACGGGGGTGGCAGTCTGCAAGCTTTCTTTTCTTTGATGGTTATCGCTTTTGGTCACGACGTTGGGGCCAATCGCTGTACTGCTTTTTACTTCCTGTTTTTTAATAAAAAACAGTCCCCCCCTATCTGTGCCGGGTAGCCAGTATCTGTTTCCCCAAGTTTTGCCGATGGTCCATCCCAGGTCGTTTTCATTGGTGACGTTTAAGAAGATGTATTGGCAGTCACCTATTTTATTGAACCCCTTGCCGTGGCACACTGGCCCTCCCATCCCGTCTACTGTCCAAGGGGTACAGCCTGTTGGCCCCCAACTGGTCTGAAGAAACGGGTCTGGTTTCGCTACCTTCCAGCCAGACGCGATGGTTTCACAGCCCCAGCGAGAACAGTAATACTGATAAGGGACGTTACAGTAAGATTTGCCGGGGTTAGAGCTGGGACACATATAATACATTACAGTGTTCAAACAGGGGGGTGAGAGGATTAGGTCACAGAGATATACTTGGAAGCCGGGGGGCCCCGGGGTAACAATCTTTTGTAGTATCTTCTGGTCCTCCCATCTCGCCAGTACCCATTCCCACGGCTGATGTTCATATAAGCCGCTAGACGGCGTTATGAACCCCAAGATTGAAATCACACAAAAACATCGCAGCCCCCCCCCCCGTGGGGGCTGTTTCGCCGTTGTCTGGACTCCGCCGGTGCAGAGCTCTCAGATGCAGACAGGCCACCTGCCGACTCGTCATCTTCTCTTGTCACCAGGGTATATGGGTTACGGGGGTGTCCGATGATCCGGTCCTGCAGACAAAAACTCACCATTTTCATTAGTTTTATTCCGAAGGTCTGGCTTGATAGACTTAAGTGGACACCATTTGATTCTGTTATCTTTTGTGACCGCAGCATACCCTCGCCCTGTCAGAACTAATTTCCACCCCTGTTCTCAATCTCCTAGCTCATTTCTGATCATGACCGACGGGCCTTCTTCTAGCGCTCGAGTGGCCCAGTGCTTCTGGGCAGGGCTATTCACCTCGTCTCCCCTGGGGAACTGGTTTAGTGCTAATAGGGCTGTCGCTAATAAGCGTGCCTGGTCCCCTGAGGGAATGGCATTGGTAAAACCTTCTGGGTTTGCTAATACCTCTAATTTAGATTTCAGAGTTTGATTTGCTGTATCATATTGGTACTCTAGTGGGGTTGACTCCACTAGACCACAATGGTGCTTTTTGACAGTGGGGACATGCAGCTACTGCATGTTTCGCGTCAGTGGCCGAAATCCCACATCTCTTTGCTAGTGCTTTAGCTCCAATGTGGAGGGACTCATGTAATTGGCGGGCATCTCTTAGTGTCCACAACCCTTTTGCAGCGGCATCTGCTTTGTTGTTGCCAATTTGGAAGGACCCTTTGATTGGGTTATGGCTGTTGACGTGGATAACCGATATAGTGCCCTTTCGGGAAAAAAGTGCTTCTTCTAGCATCAGAGCTATTGTGGATGTTGACACGCCGGGCCCCGACATGGCTAAGCAAAGCTTGGCCACGAACATTGAATCAGTTACTATGTTGAGATGTTCTGTCGGGAACAGTCGGCACGGCAACACAACTGTCGCTTCCAGCTGTTGGACGGAGATCGCACGATCGGTCATTTTGACACAGTGCCATTCTCCTCCCGACTGCCATACTGCTGCCACAGTTGAGGTCGCTGAGGATGCGTCTGTGAAGACCGTTGGTCCCTGTTGGGGCCGGTCCATGATTTTCCGTGGGAGGTCGACGTCGACAATAGCTAGCACTTGAGTCCAGGGGGGCTTTGTGGCATACCGGACTTCCCCCCCAAATCCGGCGAGGGCTATAGCTAGATATTCTGACATTGCCACTGATTGTGTTGGGAGCTGTTTGCGAAAGGGCAGGTATATTCTGGCTGGCTCAATGCCCAGATGATGCCTTAGGGCGAGTTTTCTGCCTTTCATGCTGAGGTTGCCAAGGCACTCGACTCCCGGAGAGAAAGCCCGTGACGTTTTCCCCAGGACTACCCATTGTATTGGCTGAGCTTTTTCAGGAGGGCCTTGGGCCAGCGCTCCTACTCCCCCCCTTTCCGTGAAATGCACATACACATCAAGTGGTATTACGGGTTCCACCTGGCGAGCGTGTTTGATGACACCTGTTGTTCGATAAAGTTGAGAGAGCTTATTGCTTCTGTCGTCAGAGTTTTTTGTTCCCATGGGTGTTTCCCTTTCAAAAGATCGTACAAGGGGGCCACGATTTCGGGAGGGATCAGGACAACATTGCGGAGCCATTGCAAAGACCCCACTAACTGCTGCATGTCATGGAGTGTTTTAACGGTTCCACGGATTTTTACTTGAGGGGGTGTTATATAAGCACTTGTGATCCCCATTCCCCAAAAACTTACACAGGGTCCTCTTTTAATTTTTGCACTCGCGATTTCAAACCCGTTTGTCTTGAGGGTTTCTGAAATTATTGTCACCAGGTGGTCCACCTCATGTCCTGACGGTGCAGCAATCAGAATATCATCCATATATTGAATGATAGTTGCAGTCGGGTCACTGCACCGAACCGGTGCCAGTGCCCGATCCACTGTGATTTGACAGATAGTGGGTGAATTTGTCATTCCTTGGGGCAGCACTTTCCACTGGAAGCGCAAGTTGGGGCGTTGGCTGTTTGGGAACACTACAGAAAAAGCAAACCGCTCCTTGTCCGCCTCATGCAGAGGTATTGAGAAAAAACAGTCTTTAATATCAAGGACAGCACAAGGTTGTCCTTCCGGTATCATGGAGTTTATGGGCAACAATGTTTGAACAGGACCCATTGGCTGGATTTTTTTGTTTACCTCGCACAGGTCGTGGAGGAGACGAAACCCCTCGCCTGCTCGTTTGGGTATTACAAAGACTGGGGTGTTCCGTGGGCTAGTGGAAGGTTCTATATGGCCTCGTTGTAGTTCGCGGTCAACTAACTCGAGAAGGGCATCCATTCGAGGCTTTGGCAGGGGCCACTGCTCGACCCACACTGGGTCAGATGATTTCCATGTCAGTCTGATCGGCGGGAGTGGGTGTGCGGCAGTGGCCCTTCCTGTAAATTTGTCACTCTGGCTTTTAATAAGGCTAGGGCGTCCCTTCCCAACAGGGGTGGGACTCCTGACATGACGTATGGGAAGAGGGTAATGGTCTTTTTTGGTCCCTTTTCTGTGTGAAGCGTGATTGCTACCAAGTGAGCACTCTTCCGAGCTCAGGTTAATCCCCCGATTCCACCCACCATGGGGGCGTCTTCCAATTTCCAACGTGGGGGCCAGCTCATTTCAGGAATGACTGTAACATCTGCTCTAGTATCAATCAAAAAGGGGATGCTGATGGTGGTACCATTTAGGGAATTATGGAGAGAACAAACCCCCATACCACTGGCGGGTTGTCACACCTTACTGCCAGGGCCACCCAGGGGTCTCGCCCCCAAAGGGTGGTCCCTGCTGTCCCTGGGATGGAGGCCAGGTTTGTGGGGTCGTTGGCTGGGCCATAAGGTTGGTTGCTTCCCTCGGGGACAACGGGTTCGGGAGTGACCCCCCCTGTCTGGGGTTGGTGTAATGGGGCCGCCTGACATCTCTAGTAGGAGAGGGCTGTGTGCGGCCTGGGGGCCCCCTCCCTTTCCCGTTTCCCTGCTTTTTAAGTCTGCATTCCTTCGCGAAGTGCCCTCTCTTTCCACAGGCCCAACACGGTCCTGTAGATCGGTTTTGCGGGGGGAGCGCCGTTGGCAGGTCTCCCGATTGGGGGCAATTGGTCATCGCATGGCCTGGTTGGCCACATTTGGGGCATGTCATCACGCTAGCCAGTGCACGAACGGCCACTTGGATTGGGGCCAGGTGTTTCTCGCTCACGACATGTTTAATCATGTCCGCGAGACTTGACCCAGGTGGCAGCGATCGCAGGATTGCCTTGGTTTTTAGATTAGACTGTTGCCGCAAACAGTCTGCGACAACTGGGCCTTTTGCCTCTGAGGGCAGGGCCGAGGAATCGACTGCTGCTTGGAGGCGATCTACAAACTGTGTAAAACTCTCACTTTCTTTTTGTTTTATTGTGGACCGTGGCGATGGCTTGGCAATAACTCTAGAGGCTGTGCGAATGGCTTCTCTAGCTGCATGAGTGGTTGCCATAACTTCATGGGCCCGCAGGCCCTGGGCTTGTGCTTGGGGGGTAATCATTGTTGGGTCTGTACCCATCAGCCGCTGTAGGCTGGAGCCGTGTAGCGGATGATCCGCTCCGGTTACTCGGGCTAACTGCCTCGCACAGTTCTCCTCCCATTCCTGTTTAAACACAATCATCCCTGCCCCATCAAAAATCAACCTACAAGTCTGTTTTATATCGAACGGGAGCAAATCATCCCCCCCAAAAACCCCATCTATGAGGGTGGAGACCATGGCAGAATCGAGTCCTTTGTCCGCGATTGCTTTAGCAATCGCTTGTATATCCTTAGGGCTTAAGGGCGAATGGACCCTCTGGCCCCCGTCCGTCACTCGGACCGGGAATGCTAGTGTGTCTGGTGGGGCCCAATCGGCACATGCAATTTGTATTTTTCTCCAATCTGTGAGAGGAATTTCTGTCCCCTTACGTCTTCCTTTCCCCGTGAGTGGTGATACTTTGGTCTTTGTATTTGCAAGCCAAGTCTCCCACGCAGAGTCTGAGTCGGAGTCAGAGCCCGACTGACCGCGCACTGCCGGGCGCTGGTGGTATGTGGTCGGGCTTCGGCCTCTCCCTTGTCTTGCGTAATCGGGCGGGTCTTTCCCTTTTTGCCCGCCCCGCCTCCCGCTTGGGGCGGCGCCTGCCTTATAAGGGCAGTTCTGGGGAGGGTCATTCTGATTGGCTCTCTGCCCCTCGCTCCTGATCTTTCCCTTTTTTGGTCATGCCAATCACTCTTCTCCTTCCCATTCCCCTCCCCCTCCCCGCGGTGAGCGCCTGTTAGCGCTGGCGCTCCCCCCTGCTCCCGCCGGGGGCGGTCTCGCCCCGCCCTTCTTCTTGCTGCTCGGCGCCACCTTGGGGCGCACAGGGCGGTGGTTCAGCCCGTGTATTTTCGGCCTCGGCTTTCGCCTCAGCGCCCCTGGCCTCTGCAGCCAGCTTGCCCCAAAAGGAGTCCGCCGAGGGTCCTGTGGGCGAGTTGGAGATGGAAGAGTCTTTCGGACGCTGAGTGGGCGCGTCACCTTTCTATCGGCTTTGAGGGTCGGCGGAACCCTCCTCAACCGGGGGGCGCGAGGTTTGCGTAGCCGCCCCATTTCCCACCCGCGGGGTGGTTAACAGACAATCCCTTGCAGCTTTCCAGGTCTCCTGCTCGTGTCTAGCTTTTTTGAGAGCCTGGACGACTTTCCCCCACGCTTTCAGATTTTTCCCACTACCAGTAGACATCGTTTCGTCACATAAAGCGCAGGAACATTTGTCCCACGCATCTGGGTGGAGTATATCCACCGGCTGGTCAATGACCCCGAGCTCCAAAAGTCTTGCAACTGTGAGAGTAAATACCCCACTGCTCATGCAGCTGTAATACGACCTTCGCAAGAGCTTCCATCCTCTTGGTTGGTCCGGGAGCGTCCTCCTTGCCGGGCTGGTCCTGCCGCTCTGGCTGCCGTTTACCCGAATCCAGGTGGATGTTCCCGGGTTTCGGCAACACTTGTTGCCTTCACAGGCTCACGGTGACCTGGTTCAGGAACGGCACGGTGGCTGACTCCTGGCCGCACGGTCCATCAGCTCGCAGACACCAATGTGGTGGATGGCAAATGGCGTTTATTGCTGAACGACGTGACACTATATAGCCTAGGTTTACAGTGTCACTTCCGTCTGCTGACATCATAAGCTACAAGCTGTTGGCTACCTGGAGGGGGGCCCTATGTTTCCGTACAGCGCAAGATCTATCTAGCAACTATCTAGCCCTATCTAGCAACATTAGATCAAAGTGGGAGAATTTCTACTGATATATGTGTAAAAAAAAAAAAAAATTGAACACATCCCAATATTTCTCATGAGTTACAGAAATTCACACCTTATATGGAATTGAAGACATTTGGAATATGCTGATGTCCTGGTTTCCTGATTTACAACTATGGGTTAAGAAGTTCATCCCCAGATGCCTTTCTCCTCTTTCTCTGTGATCACTCCAATCCATTCTACCTATGTAGCTTCTGCTTTAAGGTTCAGAGTGGAAAAATTGGACTGTCTGTCAGTAGTGTCTCTAATATTCCCTACGGGCAACTCTTCAGTTGTGGCGATAGACCTGATGGGGATTTCCTTGAACTAACAATTATACAGCTGATAAAAGTATTTTTTATTTATTAATTTCTAACCCACTCCCCCCCACACACACACGATAATTAATCCCTCTTTTATTCCTGTTTACACCCTGTTCTCTAAGGAAAGCAGCGAATAATTACTGCCAAGATTTTGCTATATTCACCTGCAGAGCTGGTTGAAGAAGTCTGATGTCAAGTGATGTAAGTCTCAAGGAGCTGAAGACAAAAGTAGTGGGGCTGGAGAGCTGAGGAGCAAGGCTGTCCACGCAGTGATTAGCTCCAGGGACTGCTTTTCCCACCTCTGCACAACTCCTCAGGAGGCATGCTGCATCAGTTGCCATTGGAAAAGTCTTCTATCACTTCTCCATAGTGGTCATTACCTGCCTTCCTCTTTAACTATACTTCTGAAACTTATGAGGTGTTCAAGCCTTGAAGACCAGATGTCCCTGATGGAAGAGACAGGGCTCGTCAGGGCGTTCTCCCTCGTCATGAGCCCAGGGTGTCTTCGCTGCTGTGGACTTCAGGGGTTCAGAGGAGCCTGAAGAAACCTCTCAAGAGCACCAAGTCAGGAGCAAAGCCACCAGTCCCTGGAAGCGTTAATGGGCCCCACTGAGGGCCATGGCTGAGAAAGCCTCCCCATGGCCTTGTTAGAGCCCATCCTTGGAGGCTGTGAGTGCAGGAAGGCAAAGGCGCTGTGCAGGCAGCTCTGCTGCTGAGCAAAGCCTTGGCTTGCTTGATGAAGCAGGAAGGCCAAGGCGTGACCTGCAGCCTGTGGGGAGGTGGGTGCTGTCCCTCACACAGGGCTCAGGGCTCTTCCTGGGTGCCATGGAAGGTGGGCATCCAATGCCCAGTGAAGGACAGCAATGGCACAGCGACTTCCAGCTTCCCCATGGGGCTGCAAGGAGGCAACGATGCCCCCGTGCCGGAGGACATCATGTCTTGTCATGGCCCTCCGAGGCAGAGACAGCTGCCACAGCCAAGGGGACACCGACCTGGGTTCTACTGGTGTCTTCCAGTCTTGCCAGTGCCCTCTGCCTTCTTCACCACAGGCTGTCCTGCATGGTTGGAGCCCTGCCCCTGTTTCCCTGCAGGCTGTAGGCACCATCTCGCTGCCCTGCCTTGCTCTCACCCCAACATTGCCATACCTTCGCTGAGGTACCTCCACTCTCACCGGCTGTTCCTTGAAACACAAACCATGGGCTGATCCAGGCTCCCTCTGGCTGAGCTCTTGCACCGCAGCAGGACCCTTGCAGTGACAGTTCCTCCTCCCGATAGCCACTCTCCGTTTGCAACATTACACTTTGGGAAAACTTTTCCTCTCTCCTCTTATTTCCCACTACCCAGGAAAGCTTTACCACCGCAGGAACTGCCCTCCAGGCAGGGAACCTAACTCAATAGCTATTTTTTGGTGGTCTTTCGCCTCAAAAAAGTGAAATCACCTCCACATGGTCTTCTGAACCACATGGCTGCTGCTGGCCTTTCAGCTTCTCCCAGAGACATGACCAAGCCACATGCCTGCTGCTGTCCTGTCATGTCCACAGGCAAAACGGACATGACAGCCGGTACCCCAGCCCTTTTCCTGGAGAGGTCCTGTGCTGTAGCTTGGCAGAAGGACTTTCCCAGCCATGTTCCTGTTGCTGGCCTATCACCTCCAGAGACAGAACTGACCTCACAGGCCCCTTCACAGCCAGGCACGTCCTCCTGTCATGGAGTTCCTGAGAGTCAGCTGTCCCCCTCATAGCACATCTCCATCACCCTCCTTCTGCTCCATGACCTGACCACAGAAAAGCAGCCTTGTTTCGTTCAGATTTATCAAATTCATTTCCCACAAGCCATTTGAGTGGAGAAACCTTATTCACATGAACTTCCGTAGTTGTGTTGACACAATTTATATATGAGCTTCCATATACATGGCTTCTTTTTCCAGGTTGGACTGACCTGTGGAGATCATCGAATCCAACCCTCCAACTGAGGCAGGGTCAGCTAGAGCAACTTGCTCAGCAACTGGTCTAGCTCGGCTTGCAATATCATAGAAGCATAGGAACAGAGAATCATTTAGGCTGAAAAAGACCTTAAAGATAATCAAATCCAACCGTTACCACAGGACGGCCAATCCCATCACTAAATCATGTCCCGAAGCACTGCATCTATGTACTTTTGAAATTCCTCCAGGGCTGCTGATTCCACCAGCTCCCTGGGCAGCCTGTTCCAATGCCTGACCATCCTTGCAGTGAAGATGTTTTTACTCATATCCAATCTAAACCCCTCCTGGTGTAAATTGAGGCATATTCCTCTTGTTCTGTCACTTCTAATCTGGGAGAAGAGACCTACCCCACCTTCCAGGTCTACAACCTAACCTTTCAAGTCTACAACATCCTTTCAGGCAGAAAGATCCGCCCTGTGGTTCCTCTTCTCCACACTGTACAACCCAAGTACCCTCAGGTGCTCTTCAACTGACCAGGGCTCCAGACCCTTCACCACCTTTGTTGCCCTTCCCTGGACATACTAAAACACCTCAACATTACTGTTGAAGTGAGGGGTCCCAAATGGAAACACAGTGTTCAAGGTGTGGCTTCAGCAGTGCCAAGTACAGGGGGTCCATCACTGCCCTGGTCCTGCTGGCCACACTGTTTCTGATACCAGACACGATGCTATTGGCCTTCTTGGCCACCCGGGCACACGGATGGCTCATGCTCAACCATCTGTCAGCCTGCACCCTCAGGGTACTTCCCCACCAGGCTGCCTTCCAGCCACTCTGGCCCAAGCCTGTAGCCTTGTGTGGGGTTGTTGTGACCCAAGTGCAGATCTGGCACTTCTCCTGGTTGAACCTTATACAATTGGACTCACTTGAAAGGTCCAACCCGTGCAGATCCCTCTGCAGAGCGTTCCTGCCCTCAAGGACATCAGCACTTCCACGCAACTTGATGTTGTATGCAAACTCACTGAGGGTGCACTCAGTCCCCTTGCTGGGTCATTGATGAAGTTCTGAAACAGGACTGGCCCCAACACTGAGCCCTGGGGAACGCCACTCCTTATGGGCCGTCGTCACCTGGATGTCACTCCATTTACTGCACCTCTTGGGGACTGGGTGTCCAGCCAGCTCTAACCCAGCGTGGAGGACACCCACCGAAGCCATGAGCAGCCAGGTTCTCCAAGAGAATGAAGTGGGGGGTGGAGCCAAAAGGCTTTCCTAAGGTCCAGGTAGACAGCATCCACAGCCTTTCCCTCATCCACTGGGCAGGTCACCTTGTCCCAGCAGGAGATCAGATTCATCAGGCAGGACCTGCCTTTCATAAACCCATGCTGGCTGGCCCTGACCTCCTGGTTGTCCTGCACCTCCTGTGTGATGGCGCTCAGGATGATCTGCTCCTCAACCTTCCCTGGCACTAAGATCAGGTTGACAGGCCTGTAGTTATCCCCATCCTCCCTCCTGCCCTTCTTGTAGGTGGGCAGCACGTGACTAACATTCAGCCTTCTTGGGCCTCCCCAGTTAGCCAGCACTGTTGAAAGTCATCGCTGTGGTGAGGCAATAGAGAAACAGACCAATGATTTTCAAAGTGTCCCTGCATCACGGGATGTCCATTGTCAAGGACACAATCAAAAGCACCTTGTCCTTTCTGGATATAAGCTTCACCAGAACCACGTGTCCTCTCGGGCGGCAGAGGCATCACTGGCAGCAATGCCTTCTCCTGCAGCACTGCACAGTCCAGCCCTGCGTGTCTCTGGTCCCAAGGACAGCATGGATTGCTCTCCTTAGGGACATCTCATTTCACCGTCACAGTGACCTCTGCCCACCGCCCCAGCATGCTCTGCAGCAAAACATTTTGCTGGTGTGTGACCTTGGGCACTTGGTACCCATTATTATTTTTGTTGTTGCATGTCTGAGCTTGGCCCAGGTGACACAGGTGTGGTTCAGGGTAACTCTGCTCTGAAATCACCTAAATCAGGGAGAGGAAGGGGAAAAGTCTTATTCAAGCAGCGTGAGGAAGCCTTAGGATCAGTAACCTGACATCTTACTGGGGAATTTAGAGATCCTGTGGGTTTACATGGCAAGGGTTTGGGAGTGGTTTGGAGGTGTTTGTAGGGCTGGCAGAGGTGAGAAGAGATCAAGAGCTGACTCCATGGCCATAACAGCCACTTTCATTTGACTCCAAAATGGACCAGCCCCTGCCCAGACCTGAGCCAATAAGCAATCGCAGTGGCACCTCTGTGATACCCTGTGGCAGAAAGGACAAAACACAACGGGAGAGGAGTGAGAATGATGTGAGAGAACAACCCTACAGACATCAAGGTGAGGGAAGAAGGAGGGGAGCAGCGAGACAGAGGCTGGGTGGGATCCTGCAAGCCAGTGGTCAAGTAACCACCCGCCGACAGCCACAGGGCAGCACAGTGACAATGCTCCTTTAGGTGCCTGCAGGTTCTTTGCATCAGCATTCTAGCACAGCTGCCAGATGGGCCAGCAGCTGTGATGCTCCCCTGGATCTGAAACCCTGCATCATTCGTGTCCACCTTGGTTCTAGGAGCAAAGCAATGGTGGAGTCTCATCTCCCAGGGGAGTGAGGCAGGAGAGCAGCAGAGTGCAGGCCCCAGGTCACACACTGGCAGGCTGTGGCCTGTGCTGAAGGAGGGAACGCTCCTTCGGGTGCCCTGGAATTGCCCCACAAGCATGAACTCCATTGTCAATGTTGGAGCTGTTGGAGGCTGCTGTCCTTGCCGAGCAGCTGTGCTGAGCTCTGCCAGCTGCCTTGGCACTGGGTTCCCTCAGTGTCACAGCTCTGTCTGCAACAGGACAGGCTGCAGCTGCCTCTGCGTGGGCCCCTGGCTGAGGGCACTGCTGCACATCTGGGCTGAAGCCCCCCAGCTGTGGCACCAGCCCAGCTCTGCCTGGCCATAAGGCACCCTGGTACCAAGTGTCCCCGAGCCCGTGGGTGCAAAGGCTTTGCTTCAGAGCAGAGACATGGCCTGGGCAAGGGAGAGCTGAGTCTTGAGCCCTCGGACTGTGCAATGAAGTGCTGAAATGGGCTCTGCAGGGCTTACTGAAGCACTGAAGACATCCTCCCCGCCCCTGCCTGTACAACCACCAGACACACACATACACACACGCTCCTTTAGGAGTACTTGGATCCTTTGCTGCAGTCTTCCTGGTGTCCTGTCTAGTAATGGATTAACAAAAGTTGATAGTCATACAATAAACTTTTTCTAGTAAGGGAATTGCCACTGCTGGAAATAAGTGCGTCCCCCCAGGTGAGGCAGGGCCCATGAGGGATTGCCTCATCCTGCTGCCCAGCAGGTTCCCCTGCAGCCCCAGGGACAGCTGGAGGGAGCCCAGAGGGGCAGAGGAGGGAGGCAGGGAGAGCTCAAAAGCAGCCCTTGGTGGGAGGCTGCTGAGAGCTCCCTGCTGGAGAAATCTGCAGAGCCCTGGAGCCGGTAAGTGTGTGGCTGCAGGGCAATGCCTCTGCAGTTCCTAGCCGGGTCTGCAGCAGCTGGGCCCCCCCCAGCCTGTGGGACCGTGTGGGAGCCTTGTGCTGTGGAGGAGGCCAGTGTGCTGCAGAGCAGGGCTTCCCTGCTGCAGCGTGGGAGGGCCAGGGCATGTGGGCTGCCTTGTGCCAGGGCCGGCTGCAGGGCTGTGAAGGTGGCTGTGCAGGCAGGGGTGCCCAGGGCTGTCCTTGCCAGCAGGGTCCCTGCAGCCCAGGGGGCTGTGTGCTGGGGCAGGGGCTCTGCCGCCTGCCAGGGGCAGCTCTCAGCCTGCCGGGGGGCTCCCCACAGCTCTGGGGGTGTATGGACTGAGCCCCCATAGGGAAGGATCTCTCTGCTGTGCAGAGTGTGCTGCACGGGTGAGCGCTGTTTACAAGTATAGGTTACCCTCAGAATATGTCTGGATGAGACTTTTCGTATCGAAGGTCAGCGCAGGGATGTCTATGATAAATCCAGGGCTCTCCTCAATCTGTGTTTTCAGTTTTCTGTTGTTGGGGGCAGGAGAGGGGAGGCAGAAATGTTAATGGAGATCTCGAGTTTGAAGATGTCCCTGAGACTGCCAGCTGTAACTCTGAGTGATGAGGAGGTCTGCCAGGAGCCTCCTGAAGTGCCCTCAGCCACTCCTCCGCCTATGAACAGCAGCAGCAGCACCTTTGCTGGAGCCATCAGGGTCGTTCTGAGCTGCCCTTTTCCCCCTGCGGGCAGGACCCTGCGCCCAGCCAGTGCCCTGCAGACAGGCACGTTTGTGCGGGGCCAGAGCACAGAGGTTGTGATGGGATCTGTGAGCGCTGACAGGGAAAGACCTGGCACAGGGAGATACCTCCCACAAGGAATATCTCCTGGCAGAAGCGATATGATCAGGGAATGAAAGGAAACTTCAGACAGAATTGTTGAAAGGAGCATCAGCGAGCTCTCTCTGACCATGTGCAGCGCAGACCCCTTTCTCTGAGGCATCCCCCTGGCTGCTCTCCCCGCAGCAAAGCCTCTGTCCTCAGGGCTGGGGGTCCCGAGGTGTGAGCCTCCCCCTCTGCAGCCAGAGCTCCAGCAGAGCCGCGGTGCAGCTCTGCAGCCACGTGCCCCGGTCCCTCTGCAGAGCACAGGGGCTGAGAGCAGCTGCCCGGCAGTGTTGGTGTGTGGGAGGTGGCGAGCAGAGCTGGGCAAGGGCAACGCTGCCCTCAGTGCCTGGCACGCTCGCCCTGGACACTCTTACCTAGACCATCAGTGCAATTTTACTTCTTTCTCTGCTGTTTTGGGTTAGTTTTATTCTCTAGCTCTTGCTGTCAGGCTCTCTGGGGATGGGTGTTTCAGCTGCAGAGTCACACTCTGACCTTGTGGGTCCTCTCCTGCAGGTGTGTCCATGGGAACAAGTGTCCCAGCTTTCCTCTCACCTGTGGGGCTGTGGGCAATGCCCTATGTGGGGCTGGGCAAGGAGCTGGTTCTCCCTGAACCTGATGCTCTTGTTAGGGCACTTGGCTACCTCCTTGAAGTTCCCTTCCAAGCAGTGAGTTGCCCTCCAGAATGGAAACCTGTCCCCTCGCACCCATGAGTGACCTGAAAGCCCCACATAGAGGCGTAGAGTTTCTGTGATGGAGAAAACACTGCTGGGGTGGGTGAAATGAGCTGTGTATCCTTTGCTGTGGGTGGGATGCTGAGTTCTGATGAAAGTCTACACCCTTTACTGGTCTGTGGTGGGTCAGTCTGTTCTCAGCAGTGCCTTGTGGTACTTCAGGGTAACATGGGAGTGTGGCCACCATTCATCTCAGGAAGGTGCAAGCCCATAGAAACTGGGAACCAGCAGGACAGACCACCTCCCCTCACTGGGCACTCACCCACAGGCAATCCTCTTGCCTCACAGACCTCACTCTGTTACCCCGGAGGGCAGCAAAAATGCTCTGCTTTTCTGACATCCGAGAATACGCAACAGGAGAGATGGCAGGGAGCAGTGAAAAAACCTAAAACTCCCTTAAAATGCCTTCACCCTTCCCGTTCCTTAGCACTGGCGCTGCAGACGCTGACCAGCCCTTCTGCGTTGGCACTGGTTTCACAGGACAAAGTTGAACACCAGGACTGGTCCCTGCCCCCACCCAGTGCTGCAGAGTGGGGCTGGCTGGTCAAGAGCCCGTGGGCAGATGCCCTGCTCTTCATCACCTACACGGCCAGCACCAAGCAGGGCTGCAGCCACACAGCTGCAGGAAGATCTCCAAGAAAAGAGAGGGATGTCTGTGTGTGACGGAGGGATGGTCTGTGGGAAACGACTTTGATTGTGCTTGCAGAAGTCTCCCCTAAATTATCACTGTCTTTTCCTCCTGTGACAGGACCATATGCCCAGAGGCAGCAGATGTCCAACAGCAGCTCCATCACCCAGTTCCTCCTCCTGGCATTGGCAGACACGCGGGAGCTGCAGCTCTTGCACTTCTGGCTCTCCCTGGGCATCTACCTGGCTGCCCTCATGGCCAACGGCCTCATCATCACCACCGTAGTGTGCAACCACCACCTGCACACCCCCATGTACGTCTTCCTCCTCAACCTCTCCCTCCTCGACCTGGGCTCCATCTCCACCACTGTCCCCAAAGCCATGGCCAACTCCCTCTGGGACACCAGGGACATCTCCTACGCAGGATGTGCTGCACAGCTCTTCCTGATTCTCTTTTTCCTTTCAGCAGAGTATTTTCTCCTCACCGTCATGGCCTATGACCGCTCCGTGGCCATCTGCCAGCCCCTGCACTACGGGACCCTGCTGGGCAGCAGAGCTTGTGTCCACATGGCAGCAGCTGCCTGGGCCAGTGGGTTTCTCCATGCTGTGCTGCACACGGCCAATACACTGTCACTGCCGCTCTGCCACGGCAATGCCCTGGGACAGGTCTTCTGTGAAATCCCACAGATCCTCAAGCTCTCCTGCTCACACACCTACCTCAGGGAAGTGGGGCTTATTTGGGCTAGTGCCTTTTTGTACTTTGGGTGTTTCGTTTCCATCGTGCTGTCCTACGTGCAGATCTTCAGGGCTGTGCTGAGGATCCCCTCTGAGCAGGGACGGCACAAAGCCTTTTCCACGTGCCTCCCTCACCTGGCCGTGGTCTCCCTCTTTCTCAGCACTGCCACGTTTGCCTACCTGAAGCCCCCCTCCATCTCCTCCCCATCCCTGGACCTGGTGGTGGCAGTCCTGTACTCGGTGGTGCCTCCAGCAGTGAACCCCCTCATCTACAGCATGAGGAACCAGGAGCTGAAGGACGCACTGAAGAAGCTGATGCAGTGAGATTTATCTCAGAAGCAATGAATTATCCATGTCCCTTCAGGAGGCATTTCCAATTCATGTCTGGAAACTCCAGTGCGTTTAGCATTCTGTTTGTGACAATCCTGTTTGTCTAGTAATGTCTGAATCCGTTGCACGTGGGAACCCAGCCTGTCTGACCCGGTGTCCTTGTACATGTGCGTGGGTGGACAATTAACCTTGACTCCTGTCTCACATCTCTGTAATAAAAGGAGGATTTCTCAGTTCCGATGTTTGGACTTCTGGCACTAATTCCAAAGCCAAGCTCAGGAACAAGCTGCAGGAATTTTTCCCTGAACAACATCTGTGTGCTTTGGTTCCCCATGGCTCATGGGAGGAGGGCATGGGGCAACGTGTTAGGGCATGGGCCTGTGTTGAGCCTTGGCGTGTGGGTGCCCAGTGCCCATGGGAATGGTGGGTGACCAAGAGGGATGTGCCTGGGACCATGTCCCTGGGCTTTCAGGCACCGCTGCCCTGCACAGCAGCACCGCCTGCTCAGGGCCATGCCTGAGACCACATCCCTGGGCAAGAGCAGGTGTCTCTGTGGATGCCCCAGCTGGGGCAGGCTGCTGTGTCCCTGGTGCAGCAGGAGGTGCCTGGGGAGCCCCCAGGCCAGCAGCCTGGTGCTGGGGACAGGGACTGGCACCGAGGGGCTGCCGGGAGTGGGCAATCAGGGTCCCTGTGAGAGAGGAGCAGCAGACAGAGGGAGGCAAAGGCCTCTGTGTCCTCATGCCATGGCTGGTGCCAGCCCTGGGGCTGACTGGCAGGAGGAGACCCCTCTCTGCCCACCAGCATCTCCTGTGCCCTTGTGATGGTCTATGGCCATGGGGTGAGTGCCCAGAGCTCTGCAGCCCCCTTTGGGTGGGCACTTGCATGGGGCCAGCCCCGCGTGGGCTGCTGTGTCTGCCTGGGCTGGGGAGAGGGCAGGGGAGGGGGGCAGAGCTGTTGGGGGGCTGGGCTGGGAAGGGCCAGGGAGAGGGAAACCCCAGTGAGAGCTCAGCTGTGTGGGTGTGCAGCGTGGGGGCACACAGCAGGGTGGTCCTGGTGCAGATCTGGGGGTCATGGTGAAGCAAGCAAGGCACCAAAGGAGCGGGACTGAGGGGCCTGCTCTGTGCCGTGTTCCCTGCACACCCTCAGAAAGCTGCAGAAGGGAAATTTTCCCCATGAATTCCCAAACACTGCTCATTTCCATGTCTGGTCTTATACCCCAGCCCTCATTAGGGACCACTGCTGCATGGTCACCTCTGTCCTCCTCCGTTGCCCAGAGGTAGCCAGCTCCATCAGCATTGCTAAATATAAAGGGAGCCACTTTCCTGCTGACACTTGTTACCCACAAGTCCCATAGCCCTTGCCACAGTTGGTCTCTCAGTGAAGGCCATAGTCGGACACCTCCAACAAGATCATGTTCTCATGGCATGGTGTTCTAACAAATATTGATAGAGATCCCACCAGCTGGCCTGGGTCCAGCGCTCCAGTCTTTCACTCAGAACAATTTCTCAAATAATACTCTTACTCTCTCACAGACAGAATGTTCCAAACACACCCGTGCACAACTCCACCGGGGAAGGTGCCAGAAAGGCGTTCTGTTGGTAGTTTTTACACTACCCCGGTAGGCAGCTGAAAGGCACCAGAAAACTTGTTCTACCTGCTTTCGGGGCTGAGATGGGGAACTGCTGAATTTTGGACTCGTCTGGTGACAAACTGTTGCAAGGCACACCCCATGCACAAGTCCACCGGGAAAGGTGCCAGAAAGGAGTTCTGTTGGTAGTTCTCACACTACCCAGGTAGGCAGCTGAAAGGCACCACAAAAGTAGGGCTACCTGCTTTCTGGGATGAGATGGGGAATCGCTGAATTTTGGTTTCTGCTGGTGACAACATGTTCCAAACACACCCCATGCACAACTCCACCGGGGAAGGTGCCAGAAAGGCGTTCTTTTGGTAGTTCTCACACTACCCCGGAAGCCAGCTGAAAGGCACCATTAAACTTCTTCTACCTGCTTTCGGGGCTGAGATGGGGAACAGCTGACTTTTGTACTCGGCTGGTGACAGAATGTTCCAAACACACCCCTTGCACAACTCCACCGGGGAAGGTGCTAGAAAGGAGTTCTGTGGGTAGTTTTTACACTACCTTGGTAGGCAGCTGAAAGGCACCACAAAATTTGTTCTACCTGCTTCCTGGGCTGGGGTGGGGAACTGCTGACTTTTGGACTCGGCTGGAGACAAAATGTTCCAAACCCACCCCTTGCACAACTCCACCGGGGAAGGTGCCAGAAAGGCGTTCTTTTGGTATTTTTTACACTACCCCGGAAGCCAGCTGAAAGGCACCATTAAACTTGTTCTACCTGCTTTCGGGGCTGAGATGGGGAACTGCTGAATTTTGGTCTCGGCTGGTGACAAAATGTTCCAAACCCCGAGCACAACTCCACCGGGGAAGGTGCCAGAAAGGAGTTCTCTAGGTAGTTCTCACACTGCCCCGGTAGGCAGCTGAAAGGCACCACAAAAGTAGGGCTACCTGCTTTCTGGGCTGAGATGGGGAACTGATGAATTTTGGACTCGGCTGGTGACAACATGTTCCAAACACACCCCATGCACAACTCCAACGGGGAAGGTGCCAGAAAGGATTTCTCTTGGTAGTTTTTACACTACGCTGGAAGGCAGCAGAAAGGCACCAGAAAATTTGTTCTACCTGCTTCCTCGGCTGAGATGGGGAACTGCTGAATTTTGGTCTCGGCTGGTGACAAAATGTTCCAAACCCACCCCTTGCACAACTCCACCGGGGAAGGTGCCAGAAAGGCGTTCTGTTGGTAGTTTTTACACTACACCGGAAGCCAGCTGAAAGGCACCATTAAACTTCTTCTACCTGCTTTCGGGGCTGAGATGGGGAACCTCTGACTTTTGGACTTGGCTGGTGACAAACTGTTGCAAGGCACACCCCATGCACAACTGCACCGGGGAAGTTTCCAGAAACGAGTTCTCTTGGTAGTTTTTACACTACCCCGGTAGACAGCTGAAAGGCACCAGAAAACTTGTTCTACCTGCTTTCGGGGCTGAGATGGGGAACTGCTGAATTTTGGACTCGACTGGTGACAGAATGTTCCAAAAACTCCCCATGCACAACTGCACCGGGGAAGGTGCCAGAAAGGAGTTCTCTTGTTAGTTCTCACACTACCCCGGGAGGCAGCTGAAAGGCACCACAAAAGTAGGGCTACCTGCTTTCTGGGATGAGATGGGGAATCGCTGAATTTTGGTTTCTGCTGGTGACAACATGTTCCAAACACACCCCGTGCACAACTCCACTGGGGAAGGTGCCAGAAAGGAGTTCTGTTGGTAGTTTTTACAATACCCCAGTAGGCAGCTGAAAGGCACCATTAAACTTGTTCTACCTGCTTTCGGGGCTGAGATGGGGAACCGCTGACTTTTGGACTCGGCTGATGACAACATGTTCCAAAAATACCCCGTGCACAACTGCACCGGGGAAGTTTCCAGAAACGAGTTCTCTTGTTAGTTCTCACACTACCCCGGGAGGCAGCTGAAAGGCACCACAAAAGTAGGGCTACCTGCTTTCTGGGATGAGATGGGGAATCGCTGAATTTTGGTTTCTGCTGGTGACAGAATGTTCCAAACATAGCCCATGCACAACTCCACCGGGGAAGGTGCCAGAAAGGAGTTCTGTTGGTAGTTTTTACAATACCCCGGTAGGCAGCTGAAAGTCACCAGAAAACTTGTTCTACCTGCTTTCGGGGCTGAGATGGGGAACCGCTGAATTTTGGTCTCGGCTGGTGACAACATGTTCCAAACACACCCCATGCACAACTCCACCGGGGAAGGTGCCAGAAAGGAGTTCTGTTGGTAGTTCTCAGACTGCCCCGTAGGCAGCTGAAAGGCACCATTAAAATTCTTCTACCTGCTTTCGGGGCTGAGATGGAGAACTTCTGAATTTTAGACTCGGCTGGTGACAAACATTCCCAATGCATACCCCATGCACAAGTCCACCGGGGAAGGTGCCAAAAAGGAGTTCTGTAGGTAGTTCTCACACTGCCCCGGTAGGCAGCAAAAAGGCACCAGTAAACTTGTTCTACCTGCTTTCGGGGCTGAGATGGGGAACCGCTGACTTTTGGACTCGGCTGGAGACAAATAGTTGCAAGGCACTCCCCATGCACAACTGCACCGGGGAAGGTGCCAGAAAGGAGTTCTGTAGGCAGTTTTTACAGTACCCCGGTAGGCAGCTGAAAGGCGCCACAAAAGGTGTTCTACCTGCTTCCTGGGCTGAGATGGGGAACGGCTGAATTTTGGACTCGGCTGGTGACAAATAGTTGCAAGGCACACCCCATGCACAACTGCACCGGGGAAGGTGCCAGAAAGGAGTTCTGTTGGTATTTTCTACACTACCCCGGAAGCCAGCTGAAAGGCACCATTAAACTTGTTCTACCTGCTTTCGGGGCTGAGATGGGGAACGGCTGACTTTTGGACTCGGCTGATGACAAAATGTTCCAAAAATACCCCGTGCACAACTGCACCGGGGAAGTTTCCAGAAACTAGTTCTCTTGGTAGTTTTTACACTACCCCGGTAGGCAGCAGAAAGGCACCAGAAAACTTGTTCTACCTGCTTTCGGGGCTGAGATGGGGAACTGCTGAATTTTGGTTTCTGCTGGTGACAGAATGTTCCAAACACTCCCCATGCACAACTGCACCGGAGAAGGTGCCAGAAAGGCGTTCGCATGGTAGTTCTCAGACTGCCCCGTAGGCAGCAGAAAGGCACCAGTAAAATTTGTTCTACCTGCTTTCTGGGCTGAGATGGGGAACGGCTGTCTTTTGGACTAGGCTGGAGACAAACATTCCCAACGCCTACTCCATGCACAACTCCACCGGAGAAGGTGCCAGAAAGGAGTTCTGTTGGTAGTTCTCACACTGCCCCGGTAGGCAGCTGAAAGACACCACAAACTTTGTTCTACCTGCTTTCTGGGCTGAGATGGGCTAAATATTCTATAGGGAATATGTCTTAAGAATAGGACTTACGGTTAAATCTTAAGGTTTAAGTCTTAGGGATAAGTCTTAGGGTTAAGTTTTTGTGTTAAATCTCAGGGTTAAGTTTTAAGGTTAAGACAGGGTTAAGTCTTAGAGTTATGTCTTAATGTTAACGTCTTAAGATTAAATCTCAGTGTTAAGTGTTATGGTAAAGTCTCAAGTATAAGGCTCAATGTTAAGCCTCAGGGGTATGTCTTAAGGTTCAGTCTTAGAGTTAAGTCTCTAAGGTTAAGACTTAGGGTCAAGATTCAGGGTTATCTCTTAGGGTTAAGTCTTAGGGATATGTATTAAGGTTAAGTCTTATGGTTCAGGCTTAGGTTTAAATTTATGCTGAAGTCTTAGGGTTAAGTTTTAAGGTTAATTCCTAGGGTTAAGTCTTATGGTTAAAGTTTTAAGATTAAATCTCCGGGTTAAGTCTTAAGTTAAAGTCTTAAGTCCTATGGTCAAGTCTTATGGTTTAGTCTCATGTTTAAGTCTCAAGGTTAATCTCAGTGTTAGGACTTAAGGTTGAATCTTAAGGTTGAGTCAGTGTTAAGTCTTAAAGGCTAAGTCTGTAGTTTAAGTCTGAAGGGTTAAGTCTTGGGGATAAGTCTTAGGGTTAAGTCTCAGGGTTAAGTTTCAAGGCTAAGTTTCAATGTTAAGTCTCAGGGTTATGACTTAGGGTTAAGCATTAAGGTTAAGTCTTAGGTTTCAGTCTCAGGGTTATGTCTTAGGATTAAGTCTTAGGGTTAAGTCTTAGGGTTAAGTATTAAATTTAAGTCTTAGGGTTAATTCTTAGGGTTATGTCCTAAAGATCACGTCTTAAGGTTAAATCTTAGGGTTAGGTCTTAAGGTTAAGACTTAAGATTAAGTCTTAGAGTTATGTCTTAGGGTTAAGTCTTAAGGTTAAGACTTAGAGTTAAGTATTTAAGGTTACGTCTTAGGTTTATTGTCTTAGGGTTAAGTCTTAGGGTGTTGTCTTAAGGTTAAGTATTAATATTAAGTCTTAGGGTTAAAGTCATAAGATTTAATCTCAGGGTTAACTCTTATGGTTATGTCATAAGTTTAAGTCTTAATTTTAAGTCTTGGGGATAAATCCTTGGGTTAAGTCTCACGGTTAATCTCAGGGTTAAGACTTAGGGTTAAGTCTTAAGGTTAAGTCTTAGGGTTTAGTCTTAGGGTTCAGTCGTAGGGTTAAGTCTCAGGGTTATGCCTTAGGGTTAAGTCTTATGTTTAAGTTAAGTCTTAGGTTTAAATCATAGGGTTAAGTCTTAGGGTTAAGTTTTAAGTTTAAGTCTTAGGGTTAAGTCTCAGGTTTAGTTTTTAAGGTTAAGTCACAAGGTTAAGTCTTAAGGTTAAGTCTTAATTATAAGTGTTAGGGTTAAGTCTTAAGGTTAAGTCTAAGGGTTAAGTCTCTAAGATTAAGTATTAGGTTTAAGTCTCAGGGTTAAGTCTTAGGGATAAGTCTTAAGGTTAAGTCTTAAATTCAAGTCCTAGGGTTAAGTTTTAAGGTTAAGTCTTAAGGTTAAGTCTCAGGGTTATGTCTTAGGGTTAAGTCTTAGGTTTAAGTCTCAGGGTTAAGTCTTAGGGTTAACTGTTAAGGTTAAGACCTAAATTTAAGTCTTAGGGTTAAGCCTTAAGGATAAGACGTAAATTTGAGTCTTAGCGTTAAATCTTAAGGTTATGTCTTACGGTTAAGTGTTAAGGTTAAGTCTTAGATTTAAGTGTTATGGTTATGTCTTAAGGTTAAGTCTTAGTGTTAAGTCTTAGGATTAAGTCTTAAGGTTAACTCATAAATCTAAATCTTAGGGTTAAATCTTTGTGTTAAGTCTTAAGGTTAAATCTTAAGTCCTAGGGTTTGAGTCTTAGGTTTAAGTCTTAAATTTAAGTCTTTGGGATACGTCTTAGGGTTAAGTGTCAGGGTTAAGATTTATGTTTAATTCTTAAGTTTACGTCTTAGGGTTAAGTCTAAAAGTTTAGTCTTAAATTTAAGTCTTAGTGTTGTCTTCGGTTAAGTTATAGTGTTAAGTCTTAGGGTTACATCCTAAGGTTCAGTCTTATATTAAATTCTCAGGGTTAAGTCTTAGGGATAAGTCTTAAGGTTAAGCCTTAGTATTATGTCTTAAGATTCAGTCTTAAATTTAAATCTTAATAATAAGTCTTAAGGTTAAGGTTTGGGGATAAGTCTTAGGGTTAAGTCTCAGGGATAAGTCTTAGGGTTAAGTCTCAGGGATAAGTCTTAGGGTTAAGTCTTAAGGTTAAATCTTAGGGTTAAGTCTTAAGGTTAAGTCTCAGGGTTAAGTCTTAGGTTAAGTATTAGTATTAAGTCTTAGGGTTAAGTCTTGTGGTTAAGTCCTAAATTTAAGTCTTAGGGTTATGTCTTAGGGATAAGTCTTAGGGTTAAGTCTTATGGTTAAGTCGTAAATTTAAGTCTTAGGGTTATGTCTTAGGGATAAGTCTTAAGGTGAAGTCTTAGGATCAAGTCTTAAGGTGAAGTCATTATGTTAATCCTTAGGGTTAAGTTTTAGGATTGTTTCTTAGGGTTAAGTCTTAATGTTAAGTGTCAGGTTAAGTCTTACAGTTAAGTCTTATGGTTACCTCTTAATGTTATGTCTTAGGGTTAAGTTATAAGGTTAAGTCTAAGGGTTAACTCCTAAGGTTAAGTGTTAAGTTTGAATATTAAAGTTAGGTCTTAAGGTTAAGACTTAGGGTTAAGTCTTATAGTTAAGTCTTTAGGGTTAAGTCTTAGGGTTAAGTTTTTGGCTTACGTCTTAGGGTAAAGTATTAAGGTTAAGTCTTAAACTTAAGTCTTAACGTCAAGTCTTAAGGTTGAGCCTTAAGGTTAAGTTTTAGGGTTAAGTCTTAGGCTTAATTTTTATGGTTAAGTCTTAAGGTTAAGTTTTAGGGTTAAGTCTTCTAGTTAAGTCTTAGGGTTAAGTCTCAGGTTTATGTCTTACGGTTAAGTCTTAAGGTTATGTTTTAAGGTTTAGTCTTGTAGTTAAGACTTAACGGTAAATCTGAAGGTTAAGTCTCATGGTTAAGTCTTAGGGATAAGTCTCAGGGTTAAGGCTCAAGGTAAGGTCTCAAGGTTAAGTCCCAGGGTTAAGTCGTAAGGTTCTGTCTTAAGGCTGAGACTTAGGGTTAAGTCTTAAGGTTAAGTCTTATGGATTGAGTCTTAGGTTTACGTCTTAGAGTTAAGTCTTGGGGATATGGCTTAGGGTTAAGTCTCAGGGTTAAGTTTCAAGGCTAAGTTTCAATGTTAAGTCTCAGGGTTATGACTTAGGGTTAAGCATTAAGGTTAAGTCTTAGGTTTCAGTCTCAGGGTTATGTCTTAGGATTAAGTCTTAGGGTTAAGTCTTAGGGTTAAGTATTAAATTTAAGTCTTAGGGTTAATTCTTAGGGTTATGTCCTAAAGATCACGTCTTAAGGTTAAATCTTAGGGTTAGGTCTTAAGGTTAAGACTTAAGATTAAGTCTTAGAGTTATGTCTTAGGGTTAAGTCTTAAGGTTAAGACTTAGAGTTAAGTATTTAAGGTTACGTCTTAGGTTTATTGTCTTAGGGTTAAGTCTTAGGGTGTTGTCTTAAGGTTAAGTATTAATATTAAGTCTTAGGGTTAAAGTCATAAGATTTAATCTCAGGGTTAACTCTTATGGTTATGTCATAAGTTTAAGTCTTAATTTTAAGTCTTGGGGATAAATCCTTGGGTTAAGTCTCACGGTTAATCTCAGGGTTAAGACTTAGGGTTAAGTCTTAAGGTTAAGTCTTAGGGTTTAGTCTTAGGGTTCAGTCGTAGGGTTAAGTCTCAGGGTTATGCCTTAGGGTTAAGTCTTATGTTTAAGTTAAGTCTTAGGTTTAAATCATAGGGTTAAGTCTTAGGGTTAAGTTTTAAGTTTAAGTCTTAGGGTTAAGTCTCAGGTTTAGTTTTTAAGGTTAAGTCACAAGGTTAAGTCTTAAGGTTAAGTCTTAATTATAAGTGTTAGGGTTAAGTCTTAAGGTTAAGTCTAAGGGTTAAGTCTCTAAGATTAAGTATTAGGTTTAAGTCTCAGGGTTAAGTCTTAGGGATAAGTCTTAAGGTTAAGTCTTAAATTCAAGTCCTAGGGTTAAGTTTTAAGGTTAAGTCTTAAGGTTAAGTCTCAGGGTTATGTCTTAGGGTTAAGTCTCAGGGTTAAGTCTTAGGGTTAACTGTTAAGGTTAAGACCTAAATTTAAGTCTTAGGGTTAAGCCTTAAGGATAAGACGTAAATTTGAGTCTTAGCGTTAAATCTTAAGGTTATGTCTTACGGTTAAGTGTTAAGGTTAAGTCTTAGATTTAAGTGTTATGGTTATGTCTTAAGGTTAAGTCTTAGTGTTAAGTCTTAGGATTAAGTCTTAAGGTTAACTCATAAATCTAAATCTTAGGGTTAAATCTTTGTGTTAAGTCTTAAGGTTAAATCTTAAGTCCTAGGGTTTGAGTCTTAGGTTTAAGTCTTAAATTTAAGTCTTTGGGATACGTCTTAGGGTTAAGTGTCAGGGTTAAGATTTATGTTTAATTCTTAAGTTTACGTCTTAGGGTTAAGTCTAAAAGTTTAGTCTTAAATTTAAGTCTTAGCGTTGTCTTCGGTTAAGTTATAGTGTTAAGTCTTAGGGTTACATCCTAAGGTTCAGTCTTATATTAAATTCTCAGGGTTAAGTCTTAGGGATAAGTCTTAAGGTTAAGCCTTAGTATTATGTCTTAAGATTCAGTCTTAAATTTAAATCTTAATAATAAGTCTTAAGGTTAAGGTTTGGGGATAAGTCTTAGGGTTAAGTCTCAGGGATAAATCTTAGGGTTAAGTCTCAGGGATAAGTCTTAGGGTTAAGTCTTAAGGTTAAATCTTAGGGTTAAGTCTTAAGGTTAAGTCTCAGGGTTAAGTCTTAGGTTAAGTATTAGTATTAAGTCTTAGGGTTAAGTCTTGTGGTTAAGTCCTAAATTTAAGTCTTAGGGTTATGTCTTAGGGATAAGTCTTAGGGTTAAGTCTTATGGTTAAGTCGTAAATTTAAGTCTTAGGGTTATGTCTTAGGGATAAGTCTTAAGGTGAAGTCTTAGGATCAAGTCTTAAGGTGAAGTCATTATGTTAATCCTTAGGGTTAAGTTTTAGGATTGTTTCTTAGGGTTAAGTCTTAATGTTAAGTGTCAGGTTAAGTCTTACAGTTAAGTCTTATGGTTACCTCTTAATGTTATGTCTTAGGGTTAAGTTATAAGGTTAAGTCTAAGGGTTAACTCCTAAGGTTAAGTGTTAAGTTTGAATATTAAAGTTAGGTCTTAAGGTTAAGACTTAGGGTTAAGTCTTATAGTTAAGTCTTTAGGGTTAAGTCTTAGGGTTAAGTTTTTGGCTTACGTCTTAGGGTAAAGTATTAAGGTTAAGTCTTAAACTTAAGTCTTAACGTCAAGTCTTAAGGTTGAGCCTTAAGGTTAAGTTTTAGGGTTAAGTCTTAGGCTTAATTTTTATGGTTAAGTCTTAAGGTTAAGTTTTAGGGTTAAGTCTTCTAGTTAAGTCTTAGGGTTAAGTCTCAGGTTTATGTCTTACGGTTAAGTCTTAAGGTTATGTTTTAAGGTTTAGTCTTGTAGTTAAGACTTAACGGTAAATCTGAAGGTTAAGTCTCATGGTTAAGTCTTAGGGATAAGTCTCAGGGTTAAGGCTCAAGGTAAGGTCTCAAGGTTAAGTCCCAGGGTTAAGTCGTAAGGTTCTGTCTTAAGGCTGAGACTTAGGGTTAAGTCTTAAGGTTAAGTCTTATGGATTGAGTCTTAGGTTTACGTCTTAGAGTTAAGTCTTGGGGATATGGCTTAGGGTTAAGTCTCAGGGTTAAGTTTCAAGGCTAAGTTTCAATGTTAAGTCTCAGGGTTATGACTTAGGGTTAAGCATTAAGGTTAAGTCTTAGGTTTCAGTCTCAGGGTTATGTCTTAGGATTAAGTCTTAGGGTTAAGTCTTAGGGTTAAGTATTAAATTTAAGTCTTAGGGTTAATTCTTAGGGTTATGTCCTAAAGATCACGTCTTAAGGTTAAATCTTAGGGTTAGGTCTTAAGGTTAAGACTTAAGATTAAGTCTTAGAGTTATGTCTTAGGGTTAAGTCTTAAGGTTAAGACTTAGAGTTAAGTATTTAAGGTTACGTCTTAGGTTTATTGTCTTAGGGTTAAGTCTTAGGGTGTTGTCTTAAGGTTAAGTATTAATATTAAGTCTTAGGGTTAAAGTCATAAGATTTAATCTCAGGGTTAACTCTTATGGTTATGTCATAAGTTTAAGTCTTAATTTTAAGTCTTGGGGATAAATCCTTGGGTTAAGTCTCACGGTTAATCTCAGGGTTAAGACTTAGGGTTAAGTCTTAAGGTTAAGTCTTAGGGTTTAGTCTTAGGGTTCAGTCGTAGGGTTAAGTCTCAGGGTTATGCCTTAGGGTTAAGTCTTATGTTTAAGTTAAGTCTTAGGTTTAAATCATAGGGTTAAGTCTTAGGGTTAAGTTTTAAGTTTAAGTCTTAGGGTTAAGTCTCAGGTTTAGTTTTTAAGGTTAAGTCACAAGGTTAAGTCTTAAGGTTAAGTCTTAATTATAAGTGTTAGGGTTAAGTCTTAAGGTTAAGTCTAAGGGTTAAGTCTCTAAGATTAAGTATTAGGTTTAAGTCTCAGGGTTAAGTCTTAGGGATAAGTCTTAAGGTTAAGTCTTAAATTCAAGTCCTAGGGTTAAGTTTTAAGGTTAAGTCTTAAGGTTAAGTCTCAGGGTTATGTCTTAGGGTTAAGTCTCAGGGTTAAGTCTTAGGGTTAACTGTTAAGGTTAAGACCTAAATTTAAGTCTTAGGGTTAAGCCTTAAGGATAAGACGTAAATTTGAGTCTTAGCGTTAAATCTTAAGGTTATGTCTTACGGTTAAGTGTTAAGGTTAAGTCTTAGATTTAAGTGTTATGGTTATGTCTTAAGGTTAAGTCTTAGTGTTAAGTCTTAGGATTAAGTCTTAAGGTTAACTCATAAATCTAAATCTTAGGGTTAAATCTTTGTGTTAAGTCTTAAGGTTAAATCTTAAGTCCTAGGGTTTGAGTCTTAGGTTTAAGTCTTAAATTTAAGTCTTTGGGATACGTCTTAGGGTTAAGTGTCAGGGTTAAGATTTATGTTTAATTCTTAAGTTTACGTCTTAGGGTTAAGTCTAAAAGTTTAGTCTTAAATTTAAGTCTTAGTGTTGTCTTCGGTTAAGTTATAGTGTTAAGTCTTAGGGTTACATCCTAAGGTTCAGTCTTATATTAAATTCTCAGGGTTAAGTCTTAGGGATAAGTCTTAAGGTTAAGCCTTAGTATTATGTCTTAAGATTCAGTCTTAAATTTAAATCTTAATAATAAGTCTTAAGGTTAAGGTTTGGGGATAAGTCTTAGGGTTAAGTCTCAGGGATAAGTCTTAGGGTTAAGTCTCAGGGATAAGTCTTAGGGTTAAGTCTTAAGGTTAAATCTTAGGGTTAAGTCTTAAGGTTAAGTCTCAGGGTTAAGTCTTAGGTTAAGTATTAGTATTAAGTCTTAGGGTTAAGTCTTGTGGTTAAGTCCTAAATTTAAGTCTTAGGGTTATGTCTTAGGGATAAGTCTTAGGGTTAAGTCTTATGGTTAAGTCGTAAATTTAAGTCTTAGGGTTATGTCTTAGGGATAAGTCTTAAGGTGAAGTCTTAGGATCAAGTCTTAAGGTGAAGTCATTATGTTAATCCTTAGGGTTAAGTTTTAGGATTGTTTCTTAGGGTTAAGTCTTAATGTTAAGTGTCAGGTTAAGTCTTACAGTTAAGTCTTATGGTTACCTCTTAATGTTATGTCTTAGGGTTAAGTTATAAGGTTAAGTCTAAGGGTTAACTCCTAAGGTTAAGTGTTAAGTTTGAATATTAAAGTTAGGTCTTAAGGTTAAGACTTAGGGTTAAGTCTTATAGTTAAGTCTTTAGGGTTAAGTCTTAGGGTTAAGTTTTTGGCTTACGTCTTAGGGTAAAGTATTAAGGTTAAGTCTTAAACTTAAGTCTTAACGTCAAGTCTTAAGGTTGAGCCTTAAGGTTAAGTTTTAGGGTTAAGTCTTAGGCTTAATTTTTATGGTTAAGTCTTAAGGTTAAGTTTTAGGGTTAAGTCTTCTAGTTAAGTCTTAGGGTTAAGTCTCAGGTTTATGTCTTACGGTTAAGTCTTAAGGTTATGTTTTAAGGTTTAGTCTTGTAGTTAAGACTTAACGGTAAATCTGAAGGTTAAGTCTCATGGTTAAGTCTTAGGGATAAGTCTCAGGGTTAAGGCTCAAGGTAAGGTCTCAAGGTTAAGTCCCAGGGTTAAGTCGTAAGGTTCTGTCTTAAGGCTGAGACTTAGGGTTAAGTCTTAAGGTTAAGTCTTATGGATTGAGTCTTAGGTTTACGTCTTAGAGTTAAGTCTTGGGGATATGGCTTAGGGTTAAGTCTCAGGGTTAAGTTTCAAGGCTAAGTTTCAATGTTAAGTCTCAGGGTTATGACTTAGGGTTAAGCATTAAGGTTAAGTCTTAGGTTTCAGTCTCAGGGTTATGTCTTAGGATTAAGTCTTAGGGTTAAGTCTTAGGGTTAAGTATTAAATTTAAGTCTTAGGGTTAATTCTTAGGGTTATGTCCTAAAGATCACGTCTTAAGGTTAAATCTTAGGGTTAGGTCTTAAGGTTAAGACTTAAGATTAAGTCTTAGAGTTATGTCTTAGGGTTAAGTCTTAAGGTTAAGACTTAGAGTTAAGTATTTAAGGTTACGTCTTAGGTTTATTGTCTTAGGGTTAAGTCTTAGGGTGTTGTCTTAAGGTTAAGTATTAATATTAAGTCTTAGGGTTAAAGTCATAAGATTTAATCTCAGGGTTAACTCTTATGGTTATGTCATAAGTTTAAGTCTTAATTTTAAGTCTTGGGGATAAATCCTTGGGTTAAGTCTCACGGTTAATCTCAGGGTTAAGACTTAGGGTTAAGTCTTAAGGTTAAGTCTTAGGGTTTAGTCTTAGGGTTCAGTCGTAGGGTTAAGTCTCAGGGTTATGCCTTAGGGTTAAGTCTTATGTTTAAGTTAAGTCTTAGGTTTAAATCATAGGGTTAAGTCTTAGGGTTAAGTTTTAAGTTTAAGTCTTAGGGTTAAGTCTCAGGTTTAGTTTTTAAGGTTAAGTCACAAGGTTAAGTCTTAAGGTTAAGTCTTAATTATAAGTGTTAGGGTTAAGTCTTAAGGTTAAGTCTAAGGGTTAAGTCTCTAAGATTAAGTATTAGGTTTAAGTCTCAGGGTTAAGTCTTAGGGATAAGTCTTAAGGTTAAGTCTTAAATTCAAGTCCTAGGGTTAAGTTTTAAGGTTAAGTCTTAAGGTTAAGTCTCAGGGTTATGTCTTAGGGTTAAGTCTCAGGGTTAAGTCTTAGGGTTAACTGTTAAGGTTAAGACCTAAATTTAAGTCTTAGGGTTAAGCCTTAAGGATAAGACGTAAATTTGAGTCTTAGCGTTAAATCTTAAGGTTATGTCTTACGGTTAAGTGTTAAGGTTAAGTCTTAGATTTAAGTGTTATGGTTATGTCTTAAGGTTAAGTCTTAGTGTTAAGTCTTAGGATTAAGTCTTAAGGTTAACTCATAAATCTAAATCTTAGGGTTAAATCTTTGTGTTAAGTCTTAAGGTTAAATCTTAAGTCCTAGGGTTTGAGTCTTAGGTTTAAGTCTTAAATTTAAGTCTTTGGGATACGTCTTAGGGTTAAGTGTCAGGGTTAAGATTTATGTTTAATTCTTAAGTTTACGTCTTAGGGTTAAGTCTAAAAGTTTAGTCTTAAATTTAAGTCTTAGCGTTGTCTTCGGTTAAGTTATAGTGTTAAGTCTTAGGGTTACATCCTAAGGTTCAGTCTTATATTAAATTCTCAGGGTTAAGTCTTAGGGATAAGTCTTAAGGTTAAGCCTTAGTATTATGTCTTAAGATTCAGTCTTAAATTTAAATCTTAATAATAAGTCTTAAGGTTAAGGTTTGGGGATAAGTCTTAGGGTTAAGTCTCAGGGATAAATCTTAGGGTTAAGTCTCAGGGATAAGTCTTAGGGTTAAGTCTTAAGGTTAAATCTTAGGGTTAAGTCTTAAGGTTAAGTCTCAGGGTTAAGTCTTAGGTTAAGTATTAGTATTAAGTCTTAGGGTTAAGTCTTGTGGTTAAGTCCTAAATTTAAGTCTTAGGGTTATGTCTTAGGGATAAGTCTTAGGGTTAAGTCTTATGGTTAAGTCGTAAATTTAAGTCTTAGGGTTATGTCTTAGGGATAAGTCTTAAGGTGAAGTCTTAGGATCAAGTCTTAAGGTGAAGTCATTATGTTAATCCTTAGGGTTAAGTTTTAGGATTGTTTCTTAGGGTTAAGTCTTAATGTTAAGTGTCAGGTTAAGTCTTACAGTTAAGTCTTATGGTTACCTCTTAATGTTATGTCTTAGGGTTAAGTTATAAGGTTAAGTCTAAGGGTTAACTCCTAAGGTTAAGTGTTAAGTTTGAATATTAAAGTTAGGTCTTAAGGTTAAGACTTAGGGTTAAGTCTTATAGTTAAGTCTTTAGGGTTAAGTCTTAGGGTTAAGTTTTTGGCTTACGTCTTAGGGTAAAGTATTAAGGTTAAGTCTTAAACTTAAGTCTTAACGTCAAGTCTTAAGGTTGAGCCTTAAGGTTAAGTTTTAGGGTTAAGTCTTAGGCTTAATTTTTATGGTTAAGTCTTAAGGTTAAGTTTTAGGGTTAAGTCTTCTAGTTAAGTCTTAGGGTTAAGTCTCAGGTTTATGTCTTACGGTTAAGTCTTAAGGTTATGTTTTAAGGTTTAGTCTTGTAGTTAAGACTTAACGGTAAATCTGAAGGTTAAGTCTCATGGTTAAGTCTTAGGGATAAGTCTCAGGGTTAAGGCTCAAGGTAAGGTCTCAAGGTTAAGTCCCAGGGTTAAGTCGTAAGGTTCTGTCTTAAGGCTGAGACTTAGGGTTAAGTCTTAAGGTTAAGTCTTATGGATTGAGTCTTAGGTTTACGTCTTAGAGTTAAGTCTTGGGGATATGGCTTAGGGTTAAGTCTCAGGGTTAAGTTTCAAGGCTAAGTTTCAATGTTAAGTCTCAGGGTTATGACTTAGGGTTAAGCATTAAGGTTAAGTCTTAGGTTTCAGTCTCAGGGTTATGTCTTAGGATTAAGTCTTAGGGTTAAGTCTTAGGGTTAAGTATTAAATTTAAGTCTTAGGGTTAATTCTTAGGGTTATGTCCTAAAGATCACGTCTTAAGGTTAAATCTTAGGGTTAGGTCTTAAGGTTAAGACTTAAGATTAAGTCTTAGAGTTATGTCTTAGGGTTAAGTCTTAAGGTTAAGACTTAGAGTTAAGTATTTAAGGTTACGTCTTAGGTTTATTGTCTTAGGGTTAAGTCTTAGGGTGTTGTCTTAAGGTTAAGTATTAATATTAAGTCTTAGGGTTAAAGTCATAAGATTTAATCTCAGGGTTAACTCTTATGGTTATGTCATAAGTTTAAGTCTTAATTTTAAGTCTTGGGGATAAATCCTTGGGTTAAGTCTCACGGTTAATCTCAGGGTTAAGACTTAGGGTTAAGTCTTAAGGTTAAGTCTTAGGGTTTAGTCTTAGGGTTCAGTCGTAGGGTTAAGTCTCAGGGTTATGCCTTAGGGTTAAGTCTTATGTTTAAGTTAAGTCTTAGGTTTAAATCATAGGGTTAAGTCTTAGGGTTAAGTTTTAAGTTTAAGTCTTAGGGTTAAGTCTCAGGTTTAGTTTTTAAGGTTAAGTCACAAGGTTAAGTCTTAAGGTTAAGTCTTAATTATAAGTGTTAGGGTTAAGTCTTAAGGTTAAGTCTAAGGGTTAAGTCTCTAAGATTAAGTATTAGGTTTAAGTCTCAGGGTTAAGTCTTAGGGATAAGTCTTAAGGTTAAGTCTTAAATTCAAGTCCTAGGGTTAAGTTTTAAGGTTAAGTCTTAAGGTTAAGTCTCAGGGTTATGTCTTAGGGTTAAGTCTCAGGGTTAAGTCTTAGGGTTAACTGTTAAGGTTAAGACCTAAATTTAAGTCTTAGGGTTAAGCCTTAAGGATAAGACGTAAATTTGAGTCTTAGCGTTAAATCTTAAGGTTATGTCTTACGGTTAAGTGTTAAGGTTAAGTCTTAGATTTAAGTGTTATGGTTATGTCTTAAGGTTAAGTCTTAGTGTTAAGTCTTAGGATTAAGTCTTAAGGTTAACTCATAAATCTAAATCTTAGGGTTAAATCTTTGTGTTAAGTCTTAAGGTTAAATCTTAAGTCCTAGGGTTTGAGTCTTAGGTTTAAGTCTTAAATTTAAGTCTTTGGGATACGTCTTAGGGTTAAGTGTCAGGGTTAAGATTTATGTTTAATTCTTAAGTTTACGTCTTAGGGTTAAGTCTAAAAGTTTAGTCTTAAATTTAAGTCTTAGTGTTGTCTTCGGTTAAGTTATAGTGTTAAGTCTTAGGGTTACATCCTAAGGTTCAGTCTTATATTAAATTCTCAGGGTTAAGTCTTAGGGATAAGTCTTAAGGTTAAGCCTTAGTATTATGTCTTAAGATTCAGTCTTAAATTTAAATCTTAATAATAAGTCTTAAGGTTAAGGTTTGGGGATAAGTCTTAGGGTTAAGTCTCAGGGATAAGTCTTAGGGTTAAGTCTCAGGGATAAGTCTTAGGGTTAAGTCTTAAGGTTAAATCTTAGGGTTAAGTCTTAAGGTTAAGTCTCAGGGTTAAGTCTTAGGTTAAGTATTAGTATTAAGTCTTAGGGTTAAGTCTTGTGGTTAAGTCCTAAATTTAAGTCTTAGGGTTATGTCTTAGGGATAAGTCTTAGGGTTAAGTCTTATGGTTAAGTCGTAAATTTAAGTCTTAGGGTTATGTCTTAGGGATAAGTCTTAAGGTGAAGTCTTAGGATCAAGTCTTAAGGTGAAGTCATTATGTTAATCCTTAGGGTTAAGTTTTAGGATTGTTTCTTAGGGTTAAGTCTTAATGTTAAGTGTCAGGTTAAGTCTTACAGTTAAGTCTTATGGTTACCTCTTAATGTTATGTCTTAGGGTTAAGTTATAAGGTTAAGTCTAAGGGTTAACTCCTAAGGTTAAGTGTTAAGTTTGAATATTAAAGTTAGGTCTTAAGGTTAAGACTTAGGGTTAAGTCTTATAGTTAAGTCTTTAGGGTTAAGTCTTAGGGTTAAGTTTTTGGCTTACGTCTTAGGGTAAAGTATTAAGGTTAAGTCTTAAACTTAAGTCTTAACGTCAAGTCTTAAGGTTGAGCCTTAAGGTTAAGTTTTAGGGTTAAGTCTTAGGCTTAATTTTTATGGTTAAGTCTTAAGGTTAAGTTTTAGGGTTAAGTCTTCTAGTTAAGTCTTAGGGTTAAGTCTCAGGTTTATGTCTTACGGTTAAGTCTTAAGGTTATGTTTTAAGGTTTAGTCTTGTAGTTAAGACTTAACGGTAAATCTGAAGGTTAAGTCTCATGGTTAAGTCTTAGGGATAAGTCTCAGGGTTAAGGCTCAAGGTAAGGTCTCAAGGTTAAGTCCCAGGGTTAAGTCGTAAGGTTCTGTCTTAAGGCTGAGACTTAGGGTTAAGTCTTAAGGTTAAGTCTTATGGATTGAGTCTTAGGTTTACGTCTTAGAGTTAAGTCTTGGGGATATGGCTTAGGGTTAAGTCTCAGGGTTAAGTTTCAAGGCTAAGTTTCAATGTTAAGTCTCAGGGTTATGACTTAGGGTTAAGCATTAAGGTTAAGTCTTAGGTTTCAGTCTCAGGGTTATGTCTTAGGATTAAGTCTTAGGGTTAAGTCTTAGGGTTAAGTATTAAATTTAAGTCTTAGGGTTAATTCTTAGGGTTATGTCCTAAAGATCACGTCTTAAGGTTAAATCTTAGGGTTAGGTCTTAAGGTTAAGACTTAAGATTAAGTCTTAGAGTTATGTCTTAGGGTTAAGTCTTAAGGTTAAGACTTAGAGTTAAGTATTTAAGGTTACGTCTTAGGTTTATTGTCTTAGGGTTAAGTCTTAGGGTGTTGTCTTAAGGTTAAGTATTAATATTAAGTCTTAGGGTTAAAGTCATAAGATTTAATCTCAGGGTTAACTCTTATGGTTATGTCATAAGTTTAAGTCTTAATTTTAAGTCTTGGGGATAAATCCTTGGGTTAAGTCTCACGGTTAATCTCAGGGTTAAGACTTAGGGTTAAGTCTTAAGGTTAAGTCTTAGGGTTTAGTCTTAGGGTTCAGTCGTAGGGTTAAGTCTCAGGGTTATGCCTTAGGGTTAAGTCTTATGTTTAAGTTAAGTCTTAGGTTTAAATCATAGGGTTAAGTCTTAGGGTTAAGTTTTAAGTTTAAGTCTTAGGGTTAAGTCTCAGGTTTAGTTTTTAAGGTTAAGTCACAAGGTTAAGTCTTAAGGTTAAGTCTTAATTATAAGTGTTAGGGTTAAGTCTTAAGGTTAAGTCTAAGGGTTAAGTCTCTAAGATTAAGTATTAGGTTTAAGTCTCAGGGTTAAGTCTTAGGGATAAGTCTTAAGGTTAAGTCTTAAATTCAAGTCCTAGGGTTAAGTTTTAAGGTTAAGTCTTAAGGTTAAGTCTCAGGGTTATGTCTTAGGGTTAAGTCTTAGGTTTAAGTCTCAGGGTTAAGTCTTAGGGTTAACTGTTAAGGTTAAGACCTAAATTTAAGTCTTAGGGTTAAGCCTTAAGGATAAGACGTAAATTTGAGTCTTAGCGTTAAATCTTAAGGTTATGTCTTACGGTTAAGTGTTAAGGTTAAGTCTTAGATTTAAGTGTTATGGTTATGTCTTAAGGTTAAGTCTTAGTGTTAAGTCTTAGGATTAAGTCTTAAGGTTAACTCATAAATCTAAATCTTAGGGTTAAATCTTTGTGTTAAGTCTTAAGGTTAAATCTTAAGTCCTAGGGTTTGAGTCTTAGGTTTAAGTCTTAAATTTAAGTCTTTGGGATACGTCTTAGGGTTAAGTGTCAGGGTTAAGATTTATGTTTAATTCTTAAGTTTACGTCTTAGGGTTAAGTCTAAAAGTTTAGTCTTAAATTTAAGTCTTAGTGTTGTCTTCGGTTAAGTTATAGTGTTAAGTCTTAGGGTTACATCCTAAGGTTCAGTCTTATATTAAATTCTCAGGGTTAAGTCTTAGGGATAAGTCTTAAGGTTAAGCCTTAGTATTATGTCTTAAGATTCAGTCTTAAATTTAAATCTTAATAATAAGTCTTAAGGTTAAGGTTTGGGGATAAGTCTTAGGGTTAAGTCTCAGGGATAAGTCTTAGGGTTAAGTCTCAGGGATAAGTCTTAGGGTTAAGTCTTAAGGTTAAATCTTAGGGTTAAGTCTTAAGGTTAAGTCTCAGGGTTAAGTCTTAGGTTAAGTATTAGTATTAAGTCTTAGGGTTAAGTCTTGTGGTTAAGTCCTAAATTTAAGTCTTAGGGTTATGTCTTAGGGATAAGTCTTAGGGTTAAGTCTTATGGTTAAGTCGTAAATTTAAGTCTTAGGGTTATGTCTTAGGGATAAGTCTTAAGGTGAAGTCTTAGGATCAAGTCTTAAGGTGAAGTCATTATGTTAATCCTTAGGGTTAAGTTTTAGGATTGTTTCTTAGGGTTAAGTCTTAATGTTAAGTGTCAGGTTAAGTCTTACAGTTAAGTCTTATGGTTACCTCTTAATGTTATGTCTTAGGGTTAAGTTATAAGGTTAAGTCTAAGGGTTAACTCCTAAGGTTAAGTGTTAAGTTTGAATATTAAAGTTAGGTCTTAAGGTTAAGACTTAGGGTTAAGTCTTATAGTTAAGTCTTTAGGGTTAAGTCTTAGGGTTAAGTTTTTGGCTTACGTCTTAGGGTAAAGTATTAAGGTTAAGTCTTAAACTTAAGTCTTAACGTCAAGTCTTAAGGTTGAGCCTTAAGGTTAAGTTTTAGGGTTAAGTCTTAGGCTTAATTTTTATGGTTAAGTCTTAAGGTTAAGTTTTAGGGTTAAGTCTTCTAGTTAAGTCTTAGGGTTAAGTCTCAGGTTTATGTCTTACGGTTAAGTCTTAAGGTTATGTTTTAAGGTTTAGTCTTGTAGTTAAGACTTAACGGTAAATCTGAAGGTTAAGTCTCATGGTTAAGTCTTAGGGATAAGTCTCAGGGTTAAGGCTCAAGGTAAGGTCTCAAGGTTAAGTCCCAGGGTTAAGTCGTAAGGTTCTGTCTTAAGGCTGAGACTTAGGGTTAAGTCTTAAGGTTAAGTCTTATGGATTGAGTCTTAGGTTTACGTCTTAGAGTTAAGTCTTGGGGATATGGCTTAGGGTTAAGTCTCAGGGTTAAGTTTCAAGGCTAAGTTTCAATGTTAAGTCTCAGGGTTATGACTTAGGGTTAAGCATTAAGGTTAAGTCTTAGGTTTCAGTCTCAGGGTTATGTCTTAGGATTAAGTCTTAGGGTTAAGTATTAAATTTAAGTCTTAGGGTTAATTCTTAGGGTTATGTCCTAAAGATCACGTCTTAAGGTTAAATCTTAGGGTTAGGTCTTAAGGTTAAGACTTAAGATTAAGTCTTAGAGTTATGTCTTAGGGTTAAGTCTTAAGGTTAAGACTTAGAGTTAAGTATTTAAGGTTACGTCTTAGGTTTATTGTCTTAGGGTTAAGTCTTAGGGTGTTGTCTTAAGGTTAAGTATTAATATTAAGTCTTAGGGTTAAAGTCATAAGATTTAATCTCAGGGTTAACTCTTATGGTTATGTCATAAGTTTAAGTCTTAATTTTAAGTCTTGGGGATAAATCCTTGGGTTAAGTCTCACGGTTAATCTCAGGGTTAAGACTTAGGGTTAAGTCTTAAGGTTAAGTCTTAGGGTTTAGTCTTAGGGTTCAGTCGTAGGGTTAAGTCTCAGGGTTATGCCTTAGGGTTAAGTCTTATGTTTAAGTTAAGTCTTAGGTTTAAATCATAGGGTTAAGTCTTAGGGTTAAGTTTTAAGTTTAAGTCTTAGGGTTAAGTCTCAGGTTTAGTTTTTAAGGTTAAGTCACAAGGTTAAGTCTTAAGGTTAAGTCTTAATTATAAGTGTTAGGGTTAAGTCTTAAGGTTAAGTCTAAGGGTTAAGTCTCTAAGATTAAGTATTAGGTTTAAGTCTCAGGGTTAAGTCTTAGGGATAAGTCTTAAGGTTAAGTCTTAAATTCAAGTCCTAGGGTTAAGTTTTAAGGTTAAGTCTTAAGGTTAAGTCTCAGGGTTATGTCTTAGGTTTAAGTCTCAGGGTTAAGTCTTAGGGTTAACTGTTAAGGTTAAGACCTAAATTTAAGTCTTAGGGTTAAGCCTTAAGGATAAGACGTAAATTTGAGTCTTAGCGTTAAATCTTAAGGTTATGTCTTACGGTTAAGTGTTAAGGTTAAGTCTTAGATTTAAGTGTTATGGTTATGTCTTAAGGTTAAGTCTTAGTGTTAAGTCTTAGGATTAAGTCTTAAGGTTAACTCATAAATCTAAATCTTAGGGTTAAATCTTTGTGTTAAGTCTTAAGGTTAAATCTTAAGTCCTAGGGTTTGAGTCTTAGGTTTAAGTCTTAAATTTAAGTCTTTGGGATACGTCTTAGGGTTAAGTGTCAGGGTTAAGATTTATGTTTAATTCTTAAGTTTACGTCTTAGGGTTAAGTCTAAAAGTTTAGTCTTAAATTTAAGTCTTAGCGTTGTCTTCGGTTAAGTTATAGTGTTAAGTCTTAGGGTTACATCCTAAGGTTCAGTCTTATATTAAATTCTCAGGGTTAAGTCTTAGGGATAAGTCTTAAGGTTAAGCCTTAGTATTATGTCTTAAGATTCAGTCTTAAATTTAAATCTTAATAATAAGTCTTAAGGTTAAGGTTTGGGGATAAGTCTTAGGGTTAAGTCTCAGGGATAAATCTTAGGGTTAAGTCTCAGGGATAAGTCTTAGGGTTAAGTCTTAAGGTTAAATCTTAGGGTTAAGTCTTAAGGTTAAGTCTCAGGGTTAAGTCTTAGGTTAAGTATTAGTATTAAGTCTTAGGGTTAAGTCTTGTGGTTAAGTCCTAAATTTAAGTCTTAGGGTTATGTCTTAGGGATAAGTCTTAGGGTTAAGTCTTATGGTTAAGTCGTAAATTTAAGTCTTAGGGTTATGTCTTAGGGATAAGTCTTAAGGTGAAGTCTTAGGATCAAGTCTTAAGGTGAAGTCATTATGTTAATCCTTAGGGTTAAGTTTTAGGATTGTTTCTTAGGGTTAAGTCTTAATGTTAAGTGTCAGGTTAAGTCTTACAGTTAAGTCTTATGGTTACCTCTTAATGTTATGTCTTAGGGTTAAGTTATAAGGTTAAGTCTAAGGGTTAACTCCTAAGGTTAAGTGTTAAGTTTGAATATTAAAGTTAGGTCTTAAGGTTAAGACTTAGGGTTAAGTCTTATAGTTAAGTCTTTAGGGTTAAGTCTTAGGGTTAAGTTTTTGGCTTACGTCTTAGGGTAAAGTATTAAGGTTAAGTCTTAAACTTAAGTCTTAACGTCAAGTCTTAAGGTTGAGCCTTAAGGTTAAGTTTTAGGGTTAAGTCTTAGGCTTAATTTTTATGGTTAAGTCTTAAGGTTAAGTTTTAGGGTTAAGTCTTCTAGTTAAGTCTTAGGGTTAAGTCTCAGGTTTATGTCTTACGGTTAAGTCTTAAGGTTATGTTTTAAGGTTTAGTCTTGTAGTTAAGACTTAACGGTAAATCTGAAGGTTAAGTCTCATGGTTAAGTCTTAGGGATAAGTCTCAGGGTTAAGGCTCAAGGTAAGGTCTCAAGGTTAAGTCCCAGGGTTAAGTCGTAAGGTTCTGTCTTAAGGCTGAGACTTAGGGTTAAGTCTTAAGGTTAAGTCTTATGGATTGAGTCTTAGGTTTACGTCTTAGAGTTAAGTCTTGGGGATATGGCTTAGGGTTAAGTCTCAGGGTTAAGTTTCAAGGCTAAGTTTCAATGTTAAGTCTCAGGGTTATGACTTAGGGTTAAGCATTAAGGTTAAGTCTTAGGTTTCAGTCTCAGGGTTATGTCTTAGGATTAAGTCTTAGGGTTAAGTCTTAGGGTTAAGTATTAAATTTAAGTCTTAGGGTTAATTCTTAGGGTTATGTCCTAAAGATCACGTCTTAAGGTTAAATCTTAGGGTTAGGTCTTAAGGTTAAGACTTAAGATTAAGTCTTAGAGTTATGTCTTAGGGTTAAGTCTTAAGGTTAAGACTTAGAGTTAAGTATTTAAGGTTACGTCTTAGGTTTATTGTCTTAGGGTTAAGTCTTAGGGTGTTGTCTTAAGGTTAAGTATTAATATTAAGTCTTAGGGTTAAAGTCATAAGATTTAATCTCAGGGTTAACTCTTATGGTTATGTCATAAGTTTAAGTCTTAATTTTAAGTCTTGGGGATAAATCCTTGGGTTAAGTCTCACGGTTAATCTCAGGGTTAAGACTTAGGGTTAAGTCTTAAGGTTAAGTCTTGAGGGTTTAGTCTTAGGGTTCAGTCGTAGGGTTAAGTCTCAGGGTTATGCCTTAGGGTTAAGTCTTATGTTTAAGTTAAGTCTTAGGTTTAAATCATAGGGTTAAGTCTTAGGGTTAAGTTTTAAGTTTAAGTCTTAGGGTTAAGTCTCAGGTTTAGTTTTTAAGGTTAAGTCACAAGGTTAAGTCTTAAGGTTAAGTCTTAATTATAAGTGTTAGGGTTAAGTCTTAAGGTTAAGTCTAAGGGTTAAGTCTCTAAGATTAAGTATTAGGTTTAAGTCTCAGGGTTAAGTCTTAGGGATAAGTCTTAAGGTTAAGTCTTAAATTCAAGTCCTAGGGTTAAGTTTTAAGGTTAAGTCTTAAGGTTAAGTCTCAGGGTTATGTCTTAGGGTTAAGTCTTAGGTTTAAGTCTCAGGGTTAAGTCTTAGGGTTAACTGTTAAGGTTAAGACCTAAATTTAAGTCTTAGGGTTAAGCCTTAAGGATAAGACGTAAATTTGAGTCTTAGCGTTAAATCTTAAGGTTATGTCTTACGGTTAAGTGTTAAGGTTAAGTCTTAGATTTAAGTGTTATGGTTATGTCTTAAGGTTAAGTCTTAGTGTTAAGTCTTAGG